>NC_085138.1:306168489-306510985 GCF_035046485.1 Aedes albopictus | reverse complement strand
ATCGACAGGCATACAACAAACCCAATTATGTTCAATTTAATCTTAAAATTAATTCTTAAAATTAACAATCACATTGTCGTACTAAATTAACAGATACAATAACACAAGTCAAGAGTTCATAACACCCGATATAAAAAAAATAACTATAACTTACGAGAACTGCCAAAGAACTGCCAAAGAAAATAGAAGAAAAAACTTCAGCGAGGGATAAGTACTAAAAAGGCTCCGTACAAGCTATTATCTGATCATATAATTAGCAAATGCTGTATAAGATTGTTGCATCATGATATAGTAGCAATGTACAAATTGATTTGTATCTGAATAATTGGGCAGTTAATATGACCTTGTAGAAAGTCAGCTATAAATAAGACTCTGCTGACAGTATTGGTTCTTACATGCAAGGGTTGTTGGTGGAGAAGTTGGCACTATAGGATGAACTCTATACTTTAAAGCAGTTATTAAAAGAAGAAGAATCGTTGTCGATTGATATCAGGTTCAATGCCTTGATATTATTAAGAGTAAGTTATCTGCGTAAGCTTTCCGTTAAGCTCGAATTATATAATAACATCAACATAAATAACATCTGCATAGAGGTCATGTGATTTGACGAACGTTAATCAAGAAACTAGGTAAATCAATCATTGACTCGCAATTTTAAATTGGTCAAAAATAGACAATAGAAAAAAAAATCGCAGGAAATTCGGGAAACCCGGGATACAAAAATTTAGATCCCGGGATTCGGGAATCCCGGGAAATTTCATTTCCCGGGAAATCCATCCCGGGATTGGAAGCCCTAGTAAAATTGGCCAAATCATTGACCGAGAACTCTTTGGTGTATGTTTATTATGTGTGCCAAATTTCATAAAAATCGATGCATTACTTTTAACTGTGGATGAAAAACAAACAGACGTGGTTTAAAGCATTTTGTACAATCATGACCAATTTTCATTCGCATAATAGATGTTTTTTTTACGCTACAGTTCAAAGTTCTGTGATGACAATAATAAAATTTCGTTAGCAGTTATGATACCTATAGAGACACTTTCTTGCAAAATTTCATCAACTTTGATCAATTGGTTTGAAAGTTACTGGTGTTGACAGGGGTGAGTGTTAGTGAAAAATTTTCGTGCTTTTCATGTGTGATGTTTGCCTATTCATAACTTTTGAATTTCTCTGCCAATTTTTATGAAATTTTTACGGAAGATAATTGATTACGTGTATATTATGCCTGCAAAATTTGATGATTATTGATATAGTACTTTCAATAGTACAATCGAAACAATCAAGGATGCTGACTGGTTGCTGTCTGAGGGGCTAAAATCACGTTCAATCCCAATACATGTTTCGACTATAAAATTGTTGATAGTGCATCGATTTTTTTGAAATTTTGCCTATGCAACAAATAAAGATTGAGAGGTTTGTGTTCAAAATTTCAGCCATTTTCCTCGCCAAATTCAAAAGTTACAGCACTGGCAAGCAAAACTAGGGTCTGAACAAAATTCAATGGCGCACATTCTACTCTTTCATCGCTACAACAAAAAGTATCTGGCTATCTAAATTTAAGATGGTGGCTCCGAATTCAATATCGCGGCTGTTTAATGGAGTTTTAGGGCCTGAAACAATGCATTATTGGTATATTTGGTATGGGGATGATGTCTGGATTCCAAAAATGGCGGCCAGAACATCCAAGATGGCAATCTTTAATCCTAAATGGCAGCTTCAAATTCAAGATAGCGTCTTTTTCTTTGACGATTCAATGATTCAAGATTGCGTCATTGAAAGCCAGATAAACGATATAATTTCTGGTATCATGAAATGGATTTCTGATAATTGTATGAAATTGCGATATACATAAACGTTTCGCTTGAGTTTTATTGAAATGGGGTTTCGAAGGCACGAGAAAGGCGCCATCACCGCTAGGTGGATTAATTGGGTTTTATCTTTTTTTATGCCTTTTTCAAAGAAAAGCAAATATCGATTATGTACACTACCCGTCAAAAGTACGGACTCACAAAAAGTATTGCAACAATATTGCATCACCCTGACTCACCTCGATACCTCCAAAACCAGAGGACTTACAAAGATGCTGTCTTCAGCAAAGATATTCAAAAGCCCAGAAGCAACAACTTTTCTGAAGGTGTCATTTTTGTAGGTGTTTTCGTTTTAGAGATATCGAGGTGAGTCACTGTGATGCAATATTGTTGCAATACTTTTTGTGAGTCCGTACTTTTGACGGGTAGTGTATATGCATTTTTTTTTGTGCCGATTACTCTGTTTTTTTTTTGTTCAATTGCCGCATCCATAAACCCGCTTATTGAAAATGAAGGCCACTTCTACTTCCTTTTTGTCCCAGTGCTCGTTTGTAAAATTTGTGGTGTACATAAGGGAACATCTATTTATTATGTAACGCTAAATTCGATATCTTTGAACTCGGTGGTTGGTTCATTAGGATCTGGCGGAATCCATAATGTGCTTTTGTATGATAACTCCAACTTTTTTGTATGGGTCGTAACGCTAGGCTGTATTCCCTATTCGCCTGGAGCGCTACGGAATTTATTGAACCCCTATCTCCTGAAGCGTTACGTTATTTGGGGACGGCGCATAATGAAAGTTCAAAACTTAAAATAGTTTTTATGCGCAATGTTAGGAAATTTCGACATTTATACAGCGGGTTGCACTAGGATTTCCAAAGATCAAATTAAGTAATAATTTTGAATTCATATCACGATGAGATATTGAGCAGATATTTGGCAACTTTTTGAATATCTCATCAATATCATATTAAGATGTGACATCAAAATTTGATCGTTTTTAGATATGATTATGATATTCACGTCTACCCGGGTCGCCACCGCGGAGTTGGTTTCCTGCTCAGCGCTCACGCCTACGCTGCGGTCATGAAGTGGGAACCTATTGATGAGAGGATAATTGTAGCCAGATTCAGAACACGGGTTCGAAACCTTACCATGATCCCATGTTACGCGCCAACCGATGATGCCGAATTGCAAGAGAACTTTTACAGTCAACTGAATGCTGTCCTGGACAAGATTCCGAAAGGTGATATCAAGATCCTCATGGGCGACTTCAACGCAAAGGTTGGTCCGACAACTCGAACTATGAGCACGTCATTGGATACCATGGTCTAGGTAACGTCCATAAATTACGTCACGCTTTTAGGGGGGAGGGGGAGGGGTTCAGGAAAGTGTGACAACCCATACAAAAATTTCAGAGGTCTCATACAAAAAATGTAACATAGGGGGGAGGGGGGGTTGAAAATTGGCATTTTTTGCGTGACGTTATTTATGGACGCTCCCCTAGGAGAAATGAACGAGAACAGAGAACTGTTTGCAGAGTTTTGTGGCAACATTGACATGGTGATTTGAGAATCGCTCTTCCTCAACGACCAGTGCACAAAGTGACATGGGTTTCCCGTGATGGCGTCACGGAAAATCAAATCGACCACATCTGCATCAGCCGAAAATGGAAACCTAGCCTTGATTACTTTCTACAAAGATGAATTCAACGATGTCCGTGAAGGATTCGACCAGTAGAAACGCTGGTTCCAGGGGCGCCAACTTGGTCAAATTATTGGGGGGGCAAAGCCTGTTTTTCTTGATTTTTTGTATGGGAAAATTTGAAAATCGTCAATTATTGGGGAGGGCAAAACTATGCTTGCCCCCCCCTAAGTTGGCGCCTATGGCTGGTTCTAGCACTTTGGTAACCTTTTTCAAGTGTCGACCACGTCATTCAAACCTCAGCATGATCCAAGGGATGCATTACCCGTGTCAACTACGAAGCTCTATTAGTGCAGGAGATAGAAACAGCCATCAACAGGGCCCCGGGGGTCGATCGCATATCAGCTGAGATGCTCAAAGCTGACGCCGTAGTATCTACACAACTGCTGCATCAATTATTCTGCAACATATGGGAAACCGGTCGACTGGATGCAAGGCGCCTTAGTAAAGGTCTCAAAAAGGGTGACCTGACTGTATGAGATAATGGACAGGGAATCATGTTACTGTGTATCGTTCTCAAAGTCATCTGCAAAGTGATCCTTTAGCGAATACAAGAGAAGATTGACGCAACTCTGCAACGACGGCGGCAAGCAGGATTCCGTGCCGGACGATCCTGTGTGGATCATATTGTCACGCTCCGTATTATCTTGGAGCAAATCAATGAATTCCAAGAGTCTCTCTCCCTGGTGTTCATTGATTACGAAAAAGCTTGTAAGAGGCCCTCAGGCGCAAGGGTGTCCGTGAGAAAATTATCGGCCTCAATGAAGCACAGTACAGGGCATTTTCGTGCAGAGTACAGCACAACGATGTAGAGTGAGGCAAGGATGTAACATATCCTATCACTGCTACTGTTCCTCATCGTAATCGACAAGATCCTGGTAGGTGCGATTGATCGTGTATCAAATCGTGGGTTGCTGTGGCAGCCCATTATCATGAAGCAGCTAAATGACTTCGATCTGGCTGATGACGTTGCTTTTCGAACTCAACGGCGCTCTGATATGCAGAGTAAGCTCGATGATCTTGCGGATGATCGCCACATTTCAGGAGAGGAGATACCTTGATTCTTTTGAAAACCTAAAACTGAAGAAATGCATCCAATTTCACCTGAAGCTAAAAGAGAGAATTTGAAGGTACGATTTGCACAGTGATTGCAAACTCACACCTGAATCAACAGAACTGAAACTTTGCGTTACATCCATTTCCGTTCATACAATTCATGCGCTCTGTTCTTTTCGTCATACGTATGGCAAATGCAATAATGTTGCCCCTGCATACAAAGCCACCTGAATTGACCATTCATCAATTTGCGACATTTACGGTTTGGGTGTTGCTTTGTCACCCAACATCATTCGGATATGTGCAAAAGGACCGTGAATTCCTCATACATTGTCCTAGTAGCACGCAGGTAGAATCCGATGCGTGGGAAACATCGTTCCATGCATTCATATGTGGTGAGAACACCGATGACTTCTGGGTGACAAAAGCCTCGGATCGTAAAAACAACTTTCAATTGAAATCGATTGGAAGGTTTCTTTTCAGAAAGCATCAACATCCTCCGACAATATAGATCACCTTCCATCGTTCGAGGCAAAAACTGACCTGACCCTTTGTGTGCTGCTGCTGCTGCTGCGTGCGTGGATCGACAGGGTCATTTTTTGCACCCATGTTCTCGTGACTGTTTCACGTTCATCTCGATCTTGTACAGCCATCAGTCGTTTTGGGTCAGGCACCCGAAAGCAATCCGACCGAACAAACATTGCCACCAGGCAGCATCCCCCGCCCGCCCATCGGGACTCATATTCAATCGGATTCCCTTATTTTTTTTGTATTCCAACTCATGCAATATATGAATCGTGTACTTATTAATTTGCGTAATTTATCAACGCTGGTTAGCAGCATGCGTTTAATTTGTCATAAGCGCGCATTATAGGTAGACGCGGGTGGACTGGCAGCGAGCATCAACAAACCACAAAGCGAGGCAGCACAAAGTCGAAAATAAATCCATATCATCTGCCAGCGAGGGATCGCGTATGTGAAGCACGGTGGGGATACGCGAATGCTTGCAAGCTACGGGGCTGCTCAGTGGTGCATTTACAACTTGGTGCATCGCGTTTCGGTAGACTGGTTCATTGAAATGTTATCAATAGCAATCGGGTAAATTTGGATTGAATATGCGACCAATGCAATGTATGAAATTCTTGAAATTTATGCACATTTTTAATTTATGCACCCCCAGACATAAATTGAGGTTTTAGTGCACGTGGAACTGCCGATCTGTCAAATTCATTGGGAGCACCAGGGGGGAGGAATTTAGATAACAGAGGTGACGATTATGCCGGAACCATTATGCTGATTAAAGACGGAAAGGATTCCACAAGGATGCGATTGAACAGCTTAAAAACGGCAAACCCAACAGCTTATTACGGTTGAACAGGCCATCATCAGCATCGGCAGCCATGTTGGATATATTGCTTGAAATTTCAAAGGGATAAAACACTGCCACCAAAGCGAATTTTCGGTTGAACAATATCATCCTATTTGCTCACTCACAGTGAGTGTGGTGATAATTTTTCAACTGCGTGACTGTAGGGTTGTCCGTTTTTTGTCACGTAAAAACGTGAGTCAAACAATCATTGAAATACAAACAGTTATTTATTGCTGTAAAAACTCAGAGATGCGATATTACTTTAGGAGATCAGAAAAGTTGGTCATTTGTCTGCATCAGCTGACAGCCAGTATTTGAGAAACTGATATTGTGGATTGAGCACTAAATTTGTGTCGGAAGTAACTTCATTGACTACCGCTGCCTTTCATATGCATGCGTTAAACATAACGTCAGAAGTAGTGCGCTGAATAGAGTATCAGATTTGCTGAACAGTGTACTAAATACTTCCGACGTATTGTTCAACGCATCTGAAAGGTGGCGGCAGTCAATGAAGTTACTCCCGACACCAGTTTAGTGCAAAATCCACGATACAATAGATCGACATTCCAAGCTAAAAATATCATAGATGGCTCTTTTATGTGTGGTAGTAAAATCAAATTTTCTCGATGAAGAAACTGTTCCGGAACATGAAGTAAACACAAAACGTTGCCTTTTCAGACCATTCTTGATTTCTATTCAATAATTTTCCACAAAACTATCCCGTTTTCTAACAATTAACGTTTTTCGCGATTTTTCCATACGACTTGACAGTTCTTGACTACCATGCATCCGTGAGCTTGAGGTGAGAATTTGAGAAAGTTGATAACCGAGAGTAGCAGAGACGATGCATTGAATACAAGCGATGGTGTCGCCGCCGGGCTATCAGCGCTAGAAACTAGATGCTATAAAAGTTCTTTTATGCAATTTCCACTGCTGGCGCCAACTGGAAGCATTCAATGGAAAAGTAAACAGCTTTTTCCCTAATATTGAAGAAGGGTAAGGAAGAAGTGATGCGAGTAGACACAAAGTATAACGGGCCAGGACCTTCTGCGTGCTATTCAGAAGCGGTAGTAGACACTAACCCATCAAGCCCGTCTTGTGAGCATATCGAATATCACAGCTTATTGATAAAATTCAAAATTGCGGCCCCAAATTGTCAACTTCAAATGAATGGGGCTATGCCTTCCTTTCATAGAAATTGTTTTGTACAAGTTATAACTTGGTAACATAACATTGCATACAACTTCGCAGCGGCTAGCGTACCGTCGGGTCAAAACGGAGAAACATAAAATTTGAAATAGTTCATCAACTATCGCTAATTTATATTGAAAACTTTATATTATTTCAAAGATAAGATGATTTTACACATCATGATGCAGAATAAGAGGTTTAGCAATAATCGTTTTTTGTTAAATTTGTGGCTAAACTTATATGATGAAAGTACTAGTAAATCACTCTGAAAAAAACTCTCCTTCGTAATGTTTCACACAAGTACCTCACCATAAATTTTCTTTTATGTGATTAGCTCTAGGTATTACCTGGTTGATGCAATGAAAAAAGCGGACTGTCAATGCACTTTTTATTTAAAAATTCAATATTTTCGACCCTATGTCTAAATATTAAGAATGGGGGTGAGATTGGGTCAAGCAAGTTATCGAGTGCACATAACCTTAACTAAAAATTCTACTTGTTATCCAGTCCCCATTTGACGTTAGAGTGGTGCCATGTTCACCGTATCATCATAAAAGCACGTGATTTTTCGAAAATATGTCGAAGAAGTGTCAAGCGAGTGTGTTCATACGTTTAGTGCCTAAAATCGTTTATAACAATGAACCCATGCGTTTGGACAGCTCCTCTGATTATCAGCTAATTTTTAGTGTACTGAAATATCGTAAGCTCACAAAATATACTTGATAGCGTTTTTCTTCTCGACTCATTTTTTTAAATTTTAAGGAAATATCGTGAAACTACCAGACGGTAGTGGCATCCAGGAAATACCGGGCCATAAAACCGGTAACATGACAAAATTTCGGAAAACGAACAAACGTCGAAAAATAGCATGCTTTTTTTTTCAATAAATCTTTTAATGCGCCTCTCCCTCATTGTAATCCACCCTCCTCTCATGGAGGTTGAAACTTTAAATGAGGATGATTATGGTGGCTAAAAATGGCGATACAACATAAAAACTTTATTTTATCAAGTTTCAACCATTTTTTCGATTGTATCAGCCATTTTAAGAGGATTAATCATCTTTTAAAATTATCTCAGCTTTTATTCGTCATGGTTACATTGTATTTTAAGTAGGTTTACTAGATATGATCAATAAAATTAACTTGTATTCTTAGATAGGCGACTTCGAATACTTTGACCCATTCTCACCCCCTCTAAGGGGTAAGGATGGGTCAATTTTGAATCATTTGTAGTTTGGTAGACAATTCATATAATGTGATACTTTCTTGCTGAACTATCATTACTATATAGAAGAGTATACATACCAAATAAAAAGTTATTCTGACTTCAACTGCATTTGTTATTGACCAACAATCTTTGAGTATCATTTTTTGGCCCATTGTCACCCCCAACGACGGTACACTGAAATAAATGTTGTTGTAGTTTTTCCGAAACCATGGTAAAATTAATATACAGACAGACACGTTTTGATTATTCTACGAAAAGCGAGATGACAACCAACTGGGAGATCGCGAGTTTCGCGAAAATATTTTTGCAAATCCCAAAAGATACATTCTATCAAAGTTCGACTCTGGAAGAAGTATTTTGACGAAATTTGGGTAAATTTGATAAAATTCCCTATAATATAATTAAAGGACTTCTAAAATAAGATTGAATTGTTATTTTGATGTCGAAATCTTAAATACTTTTGGATTCTAGAGACAACAACGGGGAGAACGGAATCTAAACAATTGCTCACTGATTATATAGAACCATTAACACCATCCGCCTCCTACACCTCGCATTGCTGTCATAAATAGTTAAAAGGAGCCCCATGGTAATTTATTAGAGTTCAATGCAAAAAATGCTAGAGGTAGTTTTGCCCCAACTGTTTTCAGCAGCTAAAACATAACATTTTTTAAATTGTTTATTTGGTTCAGTAAATTTGATATCACACGAGCCAAAATTGGCGTCTTTTAATAAAAGTAGTAAACTACCCTTCAAAACGCAAGATACCATACCCATAACATCATCTTAATTTTTGTTATTTGACAACATTGGCTTAGGGGGTGCATATTACACCACCTTCTCCAACACTTTTCTCCAAGAATCCCATATTCTTCTCTTCCGTAAGCAGTCAAGTTTGAGAAAGGATCATTAAAGAATCTTGCAATCAATGACTGCAAGAAAAATGGAAGAAAATATACACTACTAATTTGCAAAAAAACAAACGATAGCTTCAAGATTCCGCGGAGCTTTTTCGAAAATTTCGTTTCGTTTCGTGAAATACCGAGTGAATTCAGATTTCGTATCAATCTCACGAAACATTTTTGAATTTCGTTTCGTTTCGTACCGAGTTATATAAAAATTTCAAATATCGTTTCGTTTCGTATCGCTTTAGAAAAATCCCATACCGTATATCCTTATTAAGAACTGCACCAACGATTTCCAACCGAATGCAAAATACTGTTAATTGTACTGAAACATTGTCAATATTACCATGCGTGCGGTACCGTTGACTGAAAACATTATTGATGCTACTGTTGTATTTTTGACCATGTTTATCCAAGACGCGCAACATTTAAGTCGACAATGCCAAAATAGTAGCATCAAGAACAGTTTCAGTCAACGGTACCACACGCATGGCAATATTCACAATGTATCAGTACAACTAACATAATTTTGCATTCGGTTGAAAATCGTTGGTACAGTTCTTAATTTTACCATGGTTACGGTAAAAACCACAACAAAATTTATTTCAGTGTACACAAGTTAAGTTGAGTTCACAACAGGGGCGTCGGATGCACAACAGGTAAACAAAACAAGTTTAATTAGTGTGAAATGTCGCTGATAAATGATGATTCAGTGGATTCTTAAATTATCACAGTAGTCTTAAACTTAAGCATTAATGAGGAACCCAATACTTATATTACGTGATAATTTAGATGCATTTTGATAAAAAAAAAACGTGACTTTTGTCACCGTTTTCAGCACCTTGGCCACTTGCTTGCCATCAATTTAATTATAAAGTTAACTCAATATTTTATTTCGCAAATAAATATGGAAAATGCATAAAACATGTTCCTAATTGTAAATTGTCAATGTAAAAAAAAATCAATGTAAAAATGTCAATGTAAAGAGATGAATTTGTGAAAAAATATCACGTTCTGGTGGGATTCGAACCAACGACTCCGTATACGCTAGATCGACGCTTTAATCAACTAAGCCACAGAACAGGCTCCGTGGTCGTGCGGCTAGTGTCACCAAGCTAGTCGTATCGTGCTGAGGAGTGTAGGCTCGATTCCCGCTGCAGTTGTCAGGAAAAGTTTTCGGCTGTGCCACTGGGCGTTGCAAGCTAGTCCGTTGACCAGTGTCGTACTTCCTTCAAAGAGCTAAAAAGCTCACTGAAAGCATAGAACGTGACCGTGTTTTTTTTTTTTAAACAGGTAATGATTATGAGGAATAGAATGCCAAGCTGAACCCGAGCCCATAGCAAAGACACTCCATTTCTCAAAAACCATTGAACGAATTACTAAAAAAACCCTATGTAAAGCAATACTTGTATTTTTTTTAAGGTATTGTGAATTTATAATTTTCTGATGAAATCATTGAATGAATATCCGACAGATTCCTCAGATGAATTTTTGAAAGAGTTCTTGTAGAAATTCCTGGAGGATTCTCAACAGTAAATTTAAAAGAAAGTTATAGACGCATTTTTTAAGAAATTTCTGGAGAAATTTCACAATTTAAGAGTCTGTGGATAAATTTCTGGATGGATCTCTAAAGAAATGTACGAATAAATTCCAGAATTTATTTTTCTAGACATCTATAGAGGATTACACTAGTTCACAGCATTTTTGAACTCGGTAAGCTGATGATCGTTTTTGGTGTAGAATCATGCCCTGAGTTCGAAAACGCGAAGGAAAAAAATTACAGTAGAGCGGATTTTTTTCGACTTTCCATACAAGGTTGATGATTTGAAATCGATTTTTGTTCTATTTTTAAGCAAAGCCGTTCACTTCAAACATCTCATTCTCCGTAATCAATGCTCCGATTGAGCTGAAATTTTTACTGTAACTCGCCTACATATGATGTGTCAAATAAACGTTGAGAAGGAATTTTTATATTGTTTTTTTCTTATTGAAAAAAATACATTTCTTCAAATATTTTTGGAAATTTTGCTAAAATTTAAGGAGATCGTCTCCAAAACTCGCCAATATCTTGAATTTTATCAATCCTACGCTAAAGCTGCATTGAGATGATCGAATGGTATTATATTCAGCTTTTAATTTATGGAAAAAGATTTAAAATTGGTTGAACAAAACGCAAGATATTTGAATTTTATTAAATTCCATATTTGAAAAAGTTTTAAAGCTCGATATTGATCTTTAACTCAAAAACTGTTCTACTTTAAATTTTTTGAAGCACGGTTTCGAAATCAGCGCTAAATTATGCTTCAAAAATTTTGGTCGTTGACAAAAGTTCACGACTTTCATTTTATTTTGTAAACTAGTGTTATCATAAGAAAGAACTGAGAAATCTTTTAAAGAAACTTTGAAGCAATTTCTAAAAAAAAATTTTGAAAGATTGTGTAAAGGAATCCCTGGAAGAACTTCTAAAGGAGTTTGTGAAGAAGTCCTTAGAATAATTTCTTAATGGATCTCTTAAAAAAATCAAAAGGAATCACCGCAAGAGTTTCTGAAGGTATTCCTGAATGATTCTCTAAAGAAATTAATGAAAGTTCTAGAATTCTAGAGGGAATTTTCGAGGGAAATTCTGGAGGAATTCCTGATGCAAAGATTTAAGCAAAACTTAAGGAAATTTTGTGTAGAAATTCCTTGTGGAATCGTTTCTGAAAAAGACCCTGGAGAATGTTTCCGATCGCATCCTTGAATGATTTCCCCTGAAGGAAATTTTTAGGTAATCCATGGATTTCTTGAAAAATTTCCAAAAGGAATTCTTGGTGGGCTTTTTAAAGAAAGCCTGAGAATTTTTCTGGAAAAAATCCCTTGAAGAGTTTCAAAAGGAATTCATGGAACCTGAGCAGAGAAGGATATCAAATTCATAACAACAGAATCACATAGCCTGTTTTATATCATAATTTGTTATTGTTAGCTTATCAAAGTATTACTCTTTTATAACATGTTTTGTTAGGCAAACATATTTTGTTATGATCAAGTTATTGAGATTCATTCACTAAATAATATTTCAATAATATACTTTGTAGTAGATCAACTTTTGTTATTATTCTACTATTGAAAATGTACAAACCCGAGCAGAAGGGAATAACAACAGCATAAGAAAATGTGTTATTTCGACAAAATAACTGAGTAATGAAATAAGTTATTTTCATGATATTAACATAACATATTATGTTATAAACTTGGCTGTCATAAGCGGCAAAATAACAAAAATCATAACAAAAAAATGTTCCTGCAAGGCCAATTCAATAAAATGTTTTGTTATTTCGATAACAACATAATAACAATGAATTTTGGAAATATTTCAATAACAAATGTTGCTATTTTAAAGTTATTGATAACAATCCGAAAGCAAAATTAGTTATGATATCAAATTAATAACAAAGTAAGTAATAATGCTAGGGTCTTGTACCATTTTGGCAGGTGTACCTTTTTTGGCACTTTCCGCTCTGCCGTGTTCGGCATAGTTGTCCCATGTTCTATGGGATTCCCTATTAACATGGGACAACTATGCTGCACACGGCAGCGCTGTAACTAAATCAATTTTATAGCTAATTGGCACACGATGAGCTACGTACAGTATCTAACCCTATACCAAAATTCAAATAAATTGGTTTGAAATTGACTTAGTTATAGCATCAAGTTCCCAAAATAGGTACACCTGCCCAAATGGAAAAGACCCTATATGAATAACAAAACAAGCGATTAGAGCACATCAAAAATCATTGCTAGTTATTATAGAAAATTAATTGATAATTTTTCGCTGAGAAAAATACAAGATCAAATTTTTTCAATAATATAAGATTACAAAGCATGACTCACTGTACCCCACCCACAAAAACGATACGAGTGCCTCGGTTGGGGCAGTTGACCAGCTAACAATTTTTTTGATAGACCGTTAAATTGGTGTACGATTTTTTTTTCGTTATTAAAAATGAAAAAAAAGTGTACGATTGGAATTATCAGTGTTACGTCTGTTGCTCTGTGCTAGCAGGCTACCGTTGTAATGAAATGATAATTACAAATAGAGTAAATTTCCAATTGTGGCACACTTTAAAAGCTTACCAATTGTTGCACACCTCATAACAAAAGCATAGAGTGTGGATCAAAATTGGCAAGTTTTTAAGGTGTGCAATAATTGGCGATTTTCCCTACAATTACAAAATAATAAAAGTCGGTTCAGTGGTTAATCTTTTACCACCCTTTAACTTTTATTGTTATTTATTTATTTTTTTTTAATTTATTTATTTATTTATTTATTTATTTATTTATTTATTTATTTATTTATTTATTTATTTATTTATTTATTTAGGGGTAGGCGGGGCAATATGGACACCCGGGGCAGAATGGACACCCTCAATATTTTGAAATATGCGAACTTTTAATGAATGGAGAATATAGTCCATTTGTCTAAAACGTAGTTTCAGAAAAGAAACATTCGAAATTAAAATTATACTTGATTTTACACGAAAAAGTTGCGTCCCCCGTTTTTTGTGCATGTAAATTATAATTTTCACACCATCTAAAATAAGATTTAGTGATTAATTTATTGCAGGTCGATTAAAACCTGATATTTCTAGAACACATGCAAGTAGTTTTGCTGTATCTACATGCTCAACATGTTTATATTTTCTTCTTTATTATATCTAAAATCAAGTTTGGAAATATCTTCTGCTGCCGGGGCAAAATGGACACTCACCTTTTTGAAAGAAGCGCAAAGAGAAAAATATAACCTAAATCACTAACCAACCAAATTCTACGATTTCTGTATATTTTCGGTTAAATGTTCACTGTAGTAGACATAGGCTGAAACAAATCGGTCAAAAAAGGACAGCAGTGGAAAATAGTTGTTCTAGGCACAGCTGTACATGCCGACAAAAGCAAAGCTTTATCCAAAACAGCCTGAATTTAAATTAACTGAACAAAAATGAACTACTTAGGCGTATTATTCATCCATAATAGTAGTTTTGTAATGAAATGACTTTATAGGTGTAAATAATGTACGAAATTCGTAAAAGTCTCATGGTGTCCATATTGCCCCATGGGGGTGTCCATTCTGCCCCGTATGCTTGAAGACGGTCATGAAAAACTAACATTTTTCATAACATTTTTTGATGCGGATAAATCAATTTTCTTCGTGAGCATTCTTATGCAATAGATGCTAAATAGACTTCAAAAGGATACATGTATCAAAAAACAAAATTTTTATGACATCTTGCCAGGTAAAGTTGGCAAAAACCTTAGGGTGTCCATATTGCCCCGCCTACCCCTATTTATTTATTTATTTATTTATTTATTTATTTATTTATTTATTTATTTATTTATTTATTTATTTATTTATTTATTTATTTATTTTTTTACCCCATGCTGATATTGCCTAGTCGTTTGACTCTACGTCGCGATTGATATTCCTGTTTATCGAGTGCAAAACCGCTAGAAAAAATATTCAAAGCATTGCTAAAAGAAACTAGTACCAACATGGAAAGATTGTTGGTCAATGCCTTTTATATCGTTTAAAGTTGGAATAGATGTACACTTTTAAAAAGAAAGGCACTGTCGCCGTCAACGTGGTCCGTTTGAATTTCATTTTAGGAAGTTTAGGAATAATTATTGGGAACCCCTGTAGTTTGTGATCTAGAGAAATGAGTTGTAAATTCCTGTCGATCGATCTAAATGTGTATTCTACCGTATGTCATTTGTGTCAGTATAGGAGTATTGATGTATTGTACTAGGTTAATCATAATTCAATTAGACTAATAGTGTCCGTTGAATTTATAATAATGAATAAATAAATATATAAATAAATAAATAAATAAAATAATGCTAGACCTAAAGCTTGGAACACATAGCGTTCTTTCCATCGAGGTCAGCGTCTAAGTCTAAGTATTTGTGATGAACTACAAACTCATCAAGTTAAACAACATTTTGAGGTCCACTATATCGAATTTCTAAGGAATAGTCACGAATATACGTAAATAATTTCAAAAAAAGAACATAAAATAGCCAAACATATCGAAGTGTTTATAAAATAATAAACTGAAAAGCTCGGTCAGTCCCAATAAGAGGAATCAATGAGATCATACACACGGTATGCTGTAAACAAAATTTCGAATGATGTAGTTTCATTTGCAAACTTGTTATTGTTGTGGTATTGTTTACTAAATAATTGTACACTCTTAATAGTAAAATAATAACTAAATTTGTTCCATAACAAAACACATGATTAAAATATTATTTTATGGGTATTTTATCAATAGCTTGTTCATAACAAAATAAGATTGTCAAACAAAACATATTATGGAAAACTTATGCCTTGATAAGTTAATAATAACAAAACAAGATATAAAAACAAATTATGTGATATGATAGTTATTAGTTTGATATTCCCTGCTGCTCGGGAATATGTGATGAACTATAACACAACAATAACAAGTTTTCAAATTAACTGCAAGATCCATTGTTATTAAATTGTTATTGAATCTAACAAAACGTGCTATTGAAATGGTCTACCAGGAAGTTTTTTTTTGTTATGATTTTTGTTATTTTGCCGCTTATGAGAGACAAGTTTATAACATAATAAGATATGTTAATAACATAAAAATTACTGATTTAATTATACAGTTATTATGCCAAAATAACATATTTCATTATGCTGTTGATATTTTCTTCTGCTCGGGAAGGCTTTCTCAAGGAACTCTTTAAGATATGTATTATTGAAAGGATATCGAAAGGACTACCTATATTACAGAAACCAAGGAAGTTTTTCTAAAGGAACAATTGCAGTTTTTTCTGGAATCCTTACTATCTGATTTTCTGAAAGCGTCTTTGAAGAATTTTTGAAGAAATTCGCGGAAATTTTTTCGAAAGAATCTCGGAGTGTTATTCAACAATCCATGGATTTTTTCAAAGAAGCTTTTTTTGGGTAACCTAAGTTCACTTTACTAGAAAAAATCTGTAAGAATTCCGGGGAAATCGCAAGTTATTCTTAGGCACATCATAAATTCTTGGATAGATCTAAGATGAATTTTGAATACATGGAAGTTCTTCTAGAGTTTGTGGAGAATTTTCAGGAGCAATCTAAAGCGGAATTCCTGAAGGATGGTTAATGATTAGGATCCCCGAAGGACTTTTTCAAGTAAATCTTGCAAGAATTTCTTGAACAACTCGGCACCAACATTTCAAAAGGGCGTAACTGCATTTGGAAGTAATACCTTCTTTCAAAGCTGTAGGTCGTACTGCCTCCCTTACACTCAAACCACCGTGGTTGTCGGAAAGAGGAGAGTTTTTCCCATCTGGTACTTGTTGTGAAAAACATGGAAATCTTAACACATGATCCACAGCTTTAAAAGAAGGTGATGATTCCAAAAGCAGTTACGCCCTTTTGAAATGTTGGTGTCGAACTTTTTTAAATTTTTCAGTGGACTTTTTGGAAGATTTTGTAAAGAAAATCCTGGAAGAATTTGTAAGGGAATTCTCAAAGGATGTTTTGAAGGATTTCTTAAAGGAATTTCTTATACAATTCTCAGAGGAACTTCTGATGGGTTTTCTGGTATAATTTCTGAAAGAATCTTGTGAAGCAATCTTCTAGGAAGCTTTTCCTGGAGATACCCTGAGAGATTTCTAAAGGAATCGCTGGAGTAGTTTCTAACGGAATCCATGGAAGAACGACTGAAAAAGTTTAAGATTCCTTTGTCAATTTCTTGATTTTGCTTTGGCTGACCAAGCCATGTGGGAAATTACACTGTTGAAAATGCTTTGACATCCACAACAGAACATGTGCTCGATGAACAAATTGGAATTTGAAGTTATGAAAAGAAATCCACGTACTCCGGTGAGACTCGAACTCACGACTCCCAATTCGCTAGATGGGCGCTTCTATTTCTTCAAGCTACGGAGTCACTCGACAATTAAAAATAACTTCCTCTCCCGCTTTGACGTACATGTGCACAACAGTATACGTGTTAGATGTTCATCTAATCCCATCCGAAGGAGGTTTGGATTGTGAAAAGAAGATAACCATGTGCAATTGTGGAATCGAGTTCAGTTCTAGGCCTACTGGCGACAGAGATAGTCGTGTGACTCCGTAGCTTGAAGGAATAGAAGCGCCCGTCTAGCGAATTGGGAGTCGTGAGTTCGAGTCTCACCGGAGTACGTGGATTTCTTTTCATAATTTCAAATCTCAATTTGTTCATCGAGCACATGTTCTGTTGTGCACAAGGATGTTAAAGCATTTTCAACAGTGTAAGATTCCTTTGTCAAATTTTCGGGGGAGTCTCTTGAGAAATGAAATTTCTGAGGAAACCTTCAGAGGAATTTCTGAAGTAATTCACGTAAGACTTTCTACTCTCTCGAAAAGTTTTGTGCGGAATCCCTATATAAAAACCTAGATAAAATCCTCAACAAAATGTTAAAAAAAAATATCGTCAGTGTACGCGGAAGAGTCGGAGATTCGCTTTCCGGGATTTGGCTAATAAGCGCAAGGAGTAAATAATGTGCGTTAAAAATTTAGAATTTTACTTGTCTGGAGTATACTATTTGGTACAGTTAGCGACCAGTTTGCGTTCGATTTGTGCGTCGTCATTTTGCGTTTGTGTACGGAGCAAACCCGTGCCGTGCACAGAAAAGGCGGAAAGGAAAGGGTTTTGCGCCTTTTCCGTAAGAGGCAGAGGGACGCCTTGTATTTGAAATTGAGGCAAAGGGAGCAGTTCAGGAGTTTAACCCCCAAAACACCTCCCTTGGGCATGGGCTTGGAATGAAAGTAACAGGCACACCGAGCACTGGCTGTAGGTATTTTTGATTAATATTCTTCCGGTTTATCCTTCAATCGACGACTGGAGACTCAGGGAGTAGTGTGAACGAGTGAGCAATATATATTGGTCGGAGGATGCGCCAACCAAAGGCAAACACGAAAAAACCAACAGAATATGATTATTTGATGAGTTCATTCTTTGCTGTTCCCTGAAAGTAAGAAGTGAGTGGTGACTCTACGTTGTATGAAGATCGGAAGATCGCTAGTTAAACTATGTCGATAAGTGCACTGTGTTGATGAGCCATCAGCAGTTCAATATTTTATATGTTTTGAGCCAGTCTAAAACCTTATTGCTGTAATAGGCTGCAGCCTCATCTCCGCCGAGCGACATCGGGCGATTCCGGTTGAAACGGCACCGTTCTGCTTTTGTTTCACAGTGGGAATTTGTCTGTTGCACATCCGTTCCAGGATGAAGCTGAATCCCTCCCAGCGTGAACGAGGAGGTCTCCTCAGTTCGATGACAATATTTATTGGGTCCCATTTGCGTCGATTGGGTGGTGATATGCGCGAACAAATTAGCGATTCCGATGACTGGTCTGAGTCTGCGGGGATGTGTTCATTTATTGGAAATCAGTTCACTCATTTGCTTTCGATTCCGCTCGTTTGTTTGCGGAAAGGAATACAAATGGATGCGGAAGATGGTTACAGTTCATTGAATCTGGATATATTATAACTTTAATACTTTCTCCTTGTTTGTCCGTGACGAGACGTCAAGTTGACCCAGGTCAGTTAAATAGTCGATGGTTTCGTCTTCCTAAACCGAAGGCATTTTGTAATTACAATTTTTTGAAGGGACCAACACAAAACACTTCAAATTATATTTTTCTTCAGTCAAAACACAACATTCCCAAACGTCGTAAAATAAACACACGTCTCAGCATTCAATTCATCAAATCCCCTGATTATTTCCGAGACAAGGTAATGCTTCGTCCCACTTCCTTCTGTTCTCCGGTTGCGTCTGGTGCTGCAATCACATTCACGTATGAAAATAAAAACGAATACCTTATGCTCGTTCATACACAGGGCCGGGGTTTTCTTCCTTCCCACATGTATACCGGTATTATTTCAAGGATTTCGGCAATGAAAACATCCTTACGCCGTAGGAAAACTGAATTCCCATTTCATACAATAAACTTGATGGCAAACGTACCTACAAACAACTACGTATAGAACGGATGGGTCGTTATGCAGTCGAGATGTGACAAAGAGCACAAACAGAATATGACGCAGATCCCAACCCAACCAAAACGCCAATGAAAAAAAAAAGTCTAAGGAAGAAAGGTGACGACGATTTGCAGCAAAAGGTAAAGCGCGGGTATTAAATATTCACTTCTGTGCCAAATTGCTAAATATTCTTCCGTTTACTTTTTCCCACATCACACTTCCTGGCCCCGCTCCGCTCGCTCGGTGTCGTCGGCACCATCTCTATCTTCCATGCATGCATGCATGCATATTATTATTAGGACGTACCGGTTTTCGGTTACCTGTCGCTTGTCTTATGGAGGGCTTTTCAGGACGTCTTTTCGTTTCTTATTCAGGGTGTTTTGAAAAGCTGTGGCTTCACGGCAAAACATTAACTTTGTACATTTTGACTGTCAACTTCCAATACTACTTTACATACTGTGCGAGAACTCAAGGAGGTGTTACAAATGGTCGTCGAAGAATTGCGCTTAATAAGACCCTATTTTGCGTGGGGTCGAAAAAAGAGAATCCTGAAGAAATCCGAAAAGGATCCGAAAAAAGGAGAAGCTTCCGCCATCCCAGACCTTGTTGTGGACTCTGTACCGTAGCATACCATAAGTTTATAAGGTAATCCTCCTTTGAGCCGTATATCAATACTCGATTCTGGAAGTAGCATCCTAGAATCGTGTACAGGTCCTCGAGTATACCTCGAATTTGGAGAGCTCTGGCACTTACAACCAAATAGGCACAAACAGTACAGTAGTGAATTTCCCTCTTCTACGTTGGAGTGCTATATATTCCGGAAGTAGCCGACAGGCTAGCGTCTGCGGCTAGATCTGAACTTCTAGTGAGCCTTTTCAATAGCAACTTTTAAGACCAGGTTTGGAACTCCGACAGGACTTGGTGCCTTACTTACCCTAAGGGATTTTGCAATCCCCGTAAGTTCTTTGCTGACACCAGTCCATAACGGTCCTACAAAAGGTGACCAAGGACACAGGGAGAGTTATTTGGTGAAATTCTCCAACATGTGTGGAGACCGCTAGGTGGGGAACCATTACACCTCGTTTCGTGCCCCTATAGGCATTAGCCCCACGGGTTCACGGCCCTTTACAACCACGCTCCATCCGGAGAGGAAATAGGATTCCCTATGCTGGCACTTCGTGAGTATCTCCTCCTAGCTAATCCGTTTTTAGCTAAGAGGCTAACCTCACCTGTCATCGGATAGAAATCACTGTTGACAGAATTCCGGATCAGAAGAAAACGTGGAAAATGTAAACGCTGATGTGGTGAAAATTGAGTCCGAATTTTCTCCAATTTTAACAAGGAGTAAAAAGAACAAATCAAATAAACAAAATTATTTTTGTTGTGTATTAAAAATTTAAGAGATGAACCAGCCTCGGCCTGAAAATCTCTATAATATAGGTATAAAAAATATCATGCAATTCTTCTAAGGATTCCACCGAGAATCCTCGTGTACTTCTCTAAAATTTTCTCCGAGACCTCCGGGGACATTCTACCTACCTTGTACCTTGTTGGCTACAAAGTAACTTTACTCCAATGCCGAGCGTATAGTAGAGCACCATCTTCGTCGGTCTTGGGCGATGTTCCTCCAGTTTCCCCGAACGTGTAGGGATCGTAGATCTTCTTCAACCGCGTGCAGCCAGCGAGTTCGCGGCCGCCCACGAAGTCGCCTACCTCTACCGGGTTCTCTGCTGAATATTGCTTTCGCTATTCTTTCTTCCGACATTCGCACTACGTGTCCAGCCCACTGAAGTCTGCCGTATTTTATACGTTTCACAATATTCGCATCTTCGTACACTTGGTACAACTCGTGATTCATGCGTCTGCGCCACACTCCATTTTCTTGTTTCCCACCGAGAATTGTCCGCAGCACTTTGCGCTCAAAAACTCCAAAAGCTTTTCGGTCTACCTCCTTTAACGTCCACGCTTCGTGACCGTAGAGGGCAACCGGAAGAATCAGCGTCTTATACAGAGCGAATTTTGTTTGCGTTTGCAAGTTACGGGACCTAAGCTGGCTACGCAATCCGTAAAAGGCCCTATTCGCAGCTGCAATACGCCTTTTCACTTCACGGGAAACGTCATTGTCACATGTCACAAGTGTTCCAAGATAAACAAATTCTTCAACAACTTCAAACACTTCCCCATCAATCACTACCTCAGCACTAACACCACTAGGCCTGCTTCTGTCTCTACCCGCTATCATGTACTTCGTCTTGGTAGAGTTAATCGTCAAGCCTATCCTCGCTGTCTCTCTCTTCAGAGGAGCATAAGCTTCCTCCACTGCCCTACGATCGATGCCGATGAGATCAATATCGTCCGCAAAACCGAGGAGCATGTGCGACCGTGTTATGATAGAGCCATTCCTCTCCACGCCTGACCTCCTAATCGCTCCTTCGAGTGCAATGTTGAACAATAAATTTGAAAGAGCATCCCCCTGCTTCAATCCATCCAAGGTCACAAACGACGTAGACACTTCGTCCGCGATCCGAATACTTGATTTTGATCCATCCAGCGTTGCGCGTATCAGCCTAATTAGTTTCGCCGGAAAACCATGTTCTGACATTATCTGCCAAAGCTCATTTCTTTTCACTGAATCGTACGCTGCTTTAAAATCAATGAACAGATGGTGAGTCTGCAAGTTATATTCCCGAAATTTATCTAGGATCATCCGCAGGGTAAACATTTGATCCGTCGTTGATCGGCCCTTACCAAAACCAGCCTGGTATTCGCCGACGAAGGACTCCTCAAGAGGTCGCAGTCTGTTGAACAGGACACGCGACAGTATCTTATACGCCGAATTTAAAAGGGTAATCCCTCTGTAATTGGCACACTCCAGTCTGTGCCCTATCTTGTAGATTGGGGACATTCTATACAATCTATATCTATGAAATAATCCGGCATTTTCATGGAAAGAGAATGTTTGGAGGACTTCTGAGAATAATTTTTGTTAAAATTGTTTGTGTTTGAAGAGTGTTAATCTTGAAACGAGGCCACAGGTTCCCTAAACAAATTCCTAGGGTTTCGTTAGTGATTTTTTTAGGAAATTACTGCAAATATTGCTACAGAAGTTCATACGTGTATTTCTTGAAAAATTTGTGAGGGTTCTCCTCCAGGAATATTATCAGAATTTCCTTCATAAGTTTTCTTTTGGGATTTCGTCGGGATTTTTTCCAGAAATTCTAAAAGCAATTCTTTTACGAATTTCCCCGAAGATTTTTTTTCGGAAGATGCAAATCAAGAGGAAATTTCCTATTGAAAATCGGAGATTTTTTCAGAAATTCCATTGGTTTTCCGTCCGTTAGAAATTCAGACATTTTAAATGGAACTCTGTCAGAAATTAATGTTGGAATGTCTAAAAGTTCCAGTTTTCAAAGATTGATTGATTGATTTATCTTTATTTGAGAGACTTTCAGCCAGTTTTCAAAGAGTTTTTCAAGAATTTTATAAATAAATACTTTCAGAGGGTTCTTCATTTTCTGATATTCTTTCGAAAAATCTTTAAAAGGCTTAATTTTTCAGATTTTTTTTAGTAGTTCTCTCTCCCAGGATTGCTCTCTTGTTTCTGCAGGGTTTCCTGCAGAAGATTCTCTAGCTAATACTGTATACTTGTGTAAGCTTTGTGTGTACTAATCCCTTCCGAAGTTGTAAAAGAAATTCTTACAAAGGTATCTCCACGAGATAAAAACATCCTTAAAAATGTATTCAGGGTTTTTTTTTGGGAATTCCGCCATTATCTTTGTCTTCATTTTCTGTAGACATTTTCAAAATGTACAGAATCTACGGAAATTAATCTACGAATATCTTCGGGAATTCCTTGAAAATTTCTCAAGCAATTTTTTCTTGGATTTATTTTTCAAAGTTCCTTATGAGTTTCTCATATTTTTTCTAGAAGTCATTTTGAGAAAAGACTAGAATATCGACAATTTCTTATTGTTTACCCAAAAAAATTTAATAATCTCTGTTTTCATGAAAACACCTCTAGGATGTATAATTTTGATCCACGTTTATCTTTTACTTAATTTATTGAATGGTCATAGTTATAATATAAAATAAGCAGTGCCAGGCAGACTATTAAAGTTATACGCATTATCAAAGTATGGATCAGATGTTCGCCATCCGCCAGGTGTTGCAGAAATGCCGCGAATACAACGTGCCCACACATCACTTGTTCATCGATTTCGAATCGGCGTATGATACAATCGATCGAGAACAGCTATGGCAGATTATGCACGAATACGGATTCCCGGATAAACTGATACGGTTGATCAAGGCGACGATGGATCGAGTGATGTGCGTAGTTCGAGTATCAGGGACACTCTCGAGTCCCTTCGAATCTCGCAGAGGGTTACGGCAAGGTGATGGTCTTTCGTACTTGCTGTTCATCATTGCGTTACAAGGTGTAATAAGGAGAGCGGGGATTAACACGAGTGGTACGATTTTCACGAAGTCCGTTCAGCTGCTTGGTTTCGCTGATGATATTGATATTATTGCTCGTAAATTTAAGACGATGGCGGAAACGTACATCCGACTAAAGAGTGAAGCCAGGCGAATCGGATTAGTCATTAATGTGTCGAAGACAAAGTACATGATGGCAAAGGGCTCCAGGGAGGAATCACCGCGCCCGCCACCCCGAATTCATATCGACGGTGATGACATTGAGGCGGTTGAAGAATTCGTGTACTTGGGCTCACTGGTGACCGCCGACAACGACACCAGCAGAGAAATTCAGAGGCGCATTGTGGCAGGAAATCGTTCTTACTTTGGACTCCGCAGAACTCTACGATCGAATAAAGTTCGCCGTAACACGAAGTTAACCATCTACAAAACGCTGATTAGACCGGTCGTCCTCTATGGGCACGAAACATGGACCCTACGTGCAGAGGACCAACGCGCCCTTGGAGTTTTCGAACGGAAGGTGTTGCGTACCATCTACGGCGGAGTGCAGTTGGAAGACGGGACTTGGAGAAGGCGAAAGAACCACGAGCTGCATCAGCTGTTGAGAGAACCAACCATCGTCCATACCGCGAAAATCAGGAGGCTACGGTGGGCGGGTCACGTCATCAGGATGTCGGATAGCAACTCGACTAAAATGGTTCTCGAGAGTCATCCGACCGGTACAAGAAGACGATCTGCGGACCCTACGCAGAGTGCGGAACTGGAGACAAGCAGCCATGGACCGAGTGGAATGGAGGCGGCTACTATGTACAGCAGAGGCCACCCCGGCCTTAGCCTGATCGATTGATTGATTGCATTATCAAAGTTACCCCGTTTAACGGTACATCTGTTTACCCATAAAGTGGGGTTCAATGATCAAAGACATTTTTTTGTCTATTGTACGCGCCCAACGCGTGCAAGCAACTGTGATACGGGTGCCTTTGATTTTTTTGTTTACTTTAAATTCATTTTTTTTGTCGGGGCCCGTGGCGTAGTGGTCCACACGTTCGCTTCATAAGCGGATGGTCATGGGTTCGAACCCAGCCCCGGCACTTGCAATTTTTCGTTAGTTGCTCTTCCCCCCGAGAGCAGCTGACACCTGACCCTCTTCGGAGCATATGCTCATATGCTCTAACGGACCCGGAAACTTGGATATCGGCGAACCGCAACTTATAATGGACGACCCCCAATTGGACTGGAAAAGGAACAACAGCCACACATCAGCATCATCGTGCTCATCATTCTACTGTGGACAGGGTAGAAAAGTGAAAGCAGCACAAGGCGCCAGTTCGAAATAGTTGAATTAGAATAGTATACATTTAGGCGCTGTACAATGGTAAGTGCAGCGTCCAATTGGAATCGCTCACGTAGCTGTAAATTAGGTTAAGTGATTAAGAATAAAAAAAAAATAAATTCATTTTATTCAGATATACTTGTTTTTCATTACAGAGTTTTTACAGTTTAAGTGGTTCAACATCGATTGGTTTTGCATTCTTTGGTTTTTGTTCTTTTGTAGCAGATTGCTGTTATAAAAGTTTGGCTATTGCCGAGTTTTACATTGTGTAATGATTGTACTGATATTTTTGAAATTATAATTCTAAAAGCTACCTATCTAATCCTACTATTTACATTGGGTAGGGTAGAAGCACTAGACTTCGCCACTGCTCTAGTCTTCGCCCCCTCCATACAAATGCCATTTTTTATGTATGAAGTGGCGAAGACTAGTGCATAATTTTAGGGGGGCGAAGTCTAGTGTTTTTACCCTATATGTTCCTGATTGAATCATGTTCGGAATTCTGTGCTCTCGTTTGGTGTCGTTCAGAAAGAGTGGCTAGTCTGTGGTCGATTGGGCCATGATTTGCCAGCCGATGGACCTCGGTGGAGCGAGTCCGTGGTGGGAGGTTCAGGATCATTTTTAGAAATTTGTTCTGCAGGACTTGTAGTTTTCTCCGGTGGGTTTTCGCACAGCCTTGCCAGACGGGACTCCCATACTCCAGCATCGGGGCAACGATGTGCTTGTACAGCGCTAGTTTGTTGGTGGTGGACATTTTCGATCGTCGGTTGATGATGGGGTAGAGGCATTTCATCAGCATGGTTCCTTTCGATATCCGGTCGTCTATGTGGGACCGGAACAGAAGCTTGCTATCGAGCATTAGTCCGATGTAGCGGACCTCGTTGGCCCATTCGACTTCCACGTCCTCCATCCTGATTTTGGTAGTCGGTTTCAAACGATCAGTGTTTCGATGTGGGAACACTATCGTCTGTGTTTTGGTCCCGTGGACCCGGATCTTCCAGTCCGTGAGGTACCTGGTGTACGTGTCGAGTCCACGTTGGAGATTGGCTACTAGAGTCCGCATGACGCGTCCTACGTAGGAAAAGGCAGAGTCGTCGGCGAATAGTGACAGAGTGCCGCCGTTCGGGAGGGGAGGAATGTCTGACGTGTACAGGTTGTACAGTAGGGGTCCGAGGATGCTCCCTTGTGGAACACCGGCGCAGACCGGATACGGGTTGGACACGGCAGAGCCAACGCAGACTTGGGATGACCGACCATCGAGGTAGTCGGAGATTATCTTAACCAGGTACACCGGAAAGTTGTACCGGGCCAGCTTGTGGATCAGACCGTCATGCCATACGTTGTCGAAGGCCTTCTCGACATCGAGGAGGGCCATGACGGTTGTCTTCGAGTGTGCCTTCGAACGCTTTATCGAGTTGGTCACCCTCTGGAGCTGGTGCACCGTCGAGTGGCCGTGGCGGAAGCCGAACTGCTCCTCCGGGAGGATGTTGTTCGTGTTGGTGTGGGTCAGCAGTCTGGAGTAGATTAGCCTCTCGAAGAGTTTGCTTATCGATGACAGCAGGCTGATCGGTCTGTAGCTTGCGGGGTTCGTCGGGTCTTTTCCTGGTTTGGGAATGGCGACCACCTTTGATCGCTTCCAGGCGGATAGGAAGCATCCAAGAGCCAGGCAGCGATTGAAATTTTTTACGAGAAGCGAGAGAGCTTTCGGTCCTAGGGTTTTCAGGGTGATATTGAAAATCCCATCAAACCCAGGGGCTTTCATGTTCTTGGCTGATTTGACCGCATTGGTGACTTCAACCAATGTGATCTGATGGTCGGGGGGGGAGGGCGTTCGGTATGTTCACCAGCTGGAAGACACTTTCATAGACCGATCCTTCCATCGGACCGACAATATCACGACCCAAACTGTGTGAAGCGAGGAAATGACGGGAGAGAGAGTTCGCCTTCTCTGTGCCGGTCAGATGGACCACATTATCACTTTTCAGAGGAGGGATAGGTTTTGGCTTATTTTTTAGCACCTTAGCAACGCGCCAGAAGGGCTTGGAGTAATTAGGCAGATTCATAATGTCTTTTTTGAATTGGTTGTTTTTGAGCTTGTCTACCCTAACTGCAATTATTTTGTTTAGCCTTCTGAATAGAACTCCCCTACTCGGATTACCAGTTCTTTGGAATTGCCGGCGTACGGCGTTACGGAGCGAGATTATCCTTTTTGTTTCGGCGCCTAGTTGGGTAAACTTACGTGTGGTGGGGGCTGTCGGGATGAAACGTCGTTCCGCCTCGGTGATGTCCTCGGTTAGGCAGCGAAGCACTTCGTCGATTTCGGCCGCCGTTTCCAGCGGGGGATCTTCGGGGATGCGGTCCTCGATGAATCGTTGTAGTTGGGGCCAGGACGCGCGGTGGTAGTTCCGCCGTTGGTATTGCTGGCACACGTTGACGACTTCCTGCAGTTCGAAAACCACCGGAAGGTGGTCGGAGGGCAGGTCGGTTAGGGCTTGGATGGCAGAGCACTTGTCCGCCGCGTTCGTCAGCACGATGTCGATGGTAGAGTTCGCGCCGGTTGGCGAGAAAAACGTAGGAGTTTCGGGGTGCAACACAACATAGTGTCCGGCTTGGAGGTCCTCGGCCAGTACCACGCCGTTCCGGTTGTTCCGGGTGTTACCCCAGAGAGAATGCCGAGCGTTCAGGTCCCCGGCGACTATAAACTGTTGTCTCCAGCGGGTCAACCGTTGGATATCGTTTTTGAGGCGCGTGGAAGAGCCATCCGAGGCGCGGCTCTGTGCCGGGCAGTATACCGCGATGCAGACGAGAGGGCCGTTGGGCGTCGCAAGCTCGACGCCGACAGCTTCGATCGTGGAAAGGCGGAAGTCCGGAAGCATCCTATACTCCAGACCTCTCTTTATGGCGATGGCTACGCCGCCACCGGGTTGGCCACTGGTCCGATCTAGCCGGACGATGGAGTGGTGCGGAAGGCTGAAGTTCAGGCTTGGGTTTAGTTTTGTTTCTGTCAGGAACGCGACGTCAATACCGTTGGATTGCAGGAAGTCTGTGACTTCCGGCCGTTTTTTCGCCACCGAGTTGGCGTTCCAGTTAAGGAGTTTGAGGGCGAATTTGGCAACGCATAAAAAACTGCATCATTGTCATGAGCATTTTTTGCATCTCTGTCACCAGAGATGTTAGTTGGCTAATCGCCTGCGTCAAGCCATCCGGGGGAGGAGGAGCGGTCGGCTGAGGTCCTTGCTGGAATGACGTCCCGGACGAGGGAACGTTGCCCCAGAAGCCTGGGGGCGGGGTGGAGTTGTTTTGACTCGTGGATGGTCTTGCGCCTTTGGACGGAGGTAACTCCGGAAAGGAGTCGATTCCGAGGTCGATGTTTTCTTGCTTCTTTTTCGGGCGACGGTTGCGCTGGTTCGCTTGCTTCCGGAACTGGATGTACTCGGCCCTCTTCGGACAGGCCCTGCTGTTCGATGAGTGGTCCTGATCGCAGTTCACGCATTTCGCCGGGGCATCCTCCACTGCGCAGTCGGACGTGGCGTGATTCCCGCCGCAGCCGGAGCAGCGACTTTTCAGGTGGCAGTTTTTGCCCCCGTGCCCGAAACCCAGGCAGTTGGCACACTGCGTAACCTCGCGGTGAACAGGTTTGTACCGTTCCCATTCCACTGAGTGGAGGAAAATAGCATGAATGCCCTGAAGCTCTTTGAGCGTGGTTGACCCCTTGGGGAGGTGGATGAGGTAGAGCATCGTTGAATTGATTGACTATCAATTTCATTCACTTTGTACGGTCAAAACTAGCACGCGCTGTGAGTTATATCAAAGAAAACGGCTAAACTTCAGCTTCACTTAACCTCTTCTGATAAGCGTAAACAAAACATTTGGACACTGCTTAGCTGTCAAACGATTACACGATAACTACACTTAGCAAAAACACAACGGAAAACCCAATTATTTCATTTTGAGTTTTTCCACTTATGATCAGGTTTTGATGTGATTTACTCCAATGTGCGTCTTCGAGAAAGTTTTTCACTACAATAACGTGCTTCTTTTCAACTGTTGGTAAAAAATGAGCAGTCCCCCTAGAAGTGAAGCAGAGAATTTACTTTTTTGAATTTTTCGAAATACAAGGTTGATGTCTTTACAAGAGCTGTAGAAAATGTTGTTCTAAAAAGCTTTGTCCAATACGCCAAGTTTGTTACATCATTAGTTTTCAAGGTTCATTACGTTTTTATTACCAACGGCCTCTTAGAAAAAGGTTTTTCTCAAAAACTTTTTCATTTTTTTTTTGTTTTTTATGTCCTGTAAAGTTGTAGATAATGGAAAAACACACAGGTTAACAAACCATTTCATTTCGGTAATTTCAAAAATTTAAAAAAAAATGTGGAGGGTTTCATATTGTTTTGGATATATTTCAAGCATCAAGCTTCAAAATATAGGCAGTTGTTAGTTATCAACCCATACAAATGCGAAAGTACAAGAAATGGTCTGAATGGACGCCCGCAGTTGCTACTTCAGTATCACCAGATCAGCTACACTCACACAAGAAACCAATGAGATAGCTGTTCCGTGGGACTAACAGACATCTTCAGTGTGTGAGCGTTGGTGGTATTATATTTTTGGCACAGGGTTCACGCATTGGTGCATGGATGCCAGGCGTTAAGTGATAGATTGTGTGAAGATTGCTGTGAAGCGGCACAGTTCACTTGGTTGTATAACTTGTAGGTTCTATGATAGATTTCTTCTTCTTCTTCTTGGCGTAACGTCCTCATTGGGACAAAGCCTGCTTCTCAGCTATTAACTGAGAGCTTCCTCTGCCAATGACCATTTTGCATGCGTATATCGTGTGGCAGGCACGAAGATACTCTATGCCCAAGGAAGTCAAGGAAATTTCCTTTACGAAAAGATCCTGGACCGACCGGGAATCGAACCCGTCACCCTCAGCATGGTCATGCTGAATACCCGTGCGTTTACCGCCTCGGCTATATGGGCCCCCTATGATAGATTTACACTGTGCTGTGATGAAAGTTGGAAGGAAGGTAAACGGCTTTTTATTCAATCCATTTATGGTTCTAGTGATCGCTACGAACATATGAATATGAGATGTAAATGTAGGAGAGAAAGAGAAAGTAGATAGAAAGATACAAAGTAGGAGGAAAGGGCCGAAACAGGGATTGAACCCAGGACCTTCTGTATATGAATCAGAAGCCCCTAGACCATCAAGCCCGTCTCAAACTGTAAGATCAAAATTGTAAAGAAAAGTTATTGAAAAAAAAAAACATTTTGCTATGGGTCGTCGATAATAAAAACGTAACGAATCTTGAAAATCAACAGAGTTACGAACTTAGTGTCTTTGACAAAGTTATTCAGAACAAAACTTTCTCTTGTGAAGACATCAACCTTGCATCATGAAGAATTCAAAAAATAAATTCTCTACCTCACGTTACATTTTACGTCAGTTGATGGTTTGTTGACCCTGGGCACCGTCCACTAATTACGTAACACTACAGGGGGAAGGGAAAGTATGGTCGAGTGTTATGGCCCATACAAAAATGTTTGGATTTTCATACAAAAAAGCGTTACGGTGAGGGGGGGGGGCGAAGTCGGGTCAAAAAATCTCGATTTTAGCGTTACGTAATAAATGGATGCTGCCCTGTCAGGCGTTTCAGTAATGGGATTTTCGTTCGCTAAGTGAAACGTAAACATGGTGCAATTATCGAATGTCTACTTAAAATAGCTGATAAAGTGCTCAAAGAACACTAAGTTGAAGCTTGAAGCGAGGCAGGCCAAGTCCCAGTACGGACGTCGAGCCATAAAGAAGCAGAAGAAGCCTGGCCTAAAGCTCCCTTTTTTGATATCGTGCATTTAGCCGAAATGGCAATCAAAAAACCTCGAAATGTTACGATTTTCTAAAATTTTAAATCAGTGCCCCTTCCCTTTCCCAGGAGAGGGAGGGTCAAAACTTCAGATTTTTCAGTTTCTAGTCGAGAGCAATGAATGTAGAGCTGGGCAGAACAAAAGTTGATTTTTTGTAGGACCGTGCTACCTGCGCAAGATTTTTGATTTACCTTCTGCTGGAGAAATCCTCCAAGAACATCGTCTAATGTGTCTTCAATGATATTTAACAGAAGTTTCATTAAATGTGAATTTATACATGGAACAGAAATGCACGCTCAGTTTCGAAGAGGATGTCCTTCACAAAAAATATCTCATATGAAACAGGATTAGATAATCCCACCAGGTGAATAGCTCATGGTTTTTATTTCTTCCTGTTGTTGCTGCTAGGTGAGTCCTTGTTGCTTTCTACGTTTTTTTTTTGGTTACGGCTTCAGGGGGAACCCGCTTGCCACCGCACCGCAGACAGTAGCCAGGTACGTCAGGTACGTAATGTGTCTCATTCGTGCAGCACACACTTGCACATGAATACCCATTCGTCACCACTTCTCGCCTCGTTATTCCCCGCTGCTGCTGCTGCCGCCTGAACGTATGTGACGGCGGATAAATATTTGATGAATTTAAATACCGCTCTTTTCGGTCGAGACACGGTGATCCCGTCGCAGGATTTTATCCTTCCTGAGAATCTTGGCACAAGTACTATAAATCTCGCAAACGGTTCACCGAAAGCTCGAGAAAGACTCATTTCATTTTCATAGAGCTCATTTCCTCCGCGCCGAAAAAGGATAGAGCGGTCGGTGATGGCTGGTTCCCCCAACCTATCCAGGTTGGTTGGTTTGATGACGCCGAACGTGTGTGCTTTGTATGAACCAGTTTCCAAACACACACACATCAGATTGGCGGCATTTTTTCGGCAGTTCAAATGATTTTTCCACCTCGGATATCCTTTGGCGGGATGCTCGTCAAGGGAGTCGAGTAAAGAGTCATTAAAAGCTGAAAAGAAAGTGAAAATAATGGCAAGGATTCTTTTTTTTTCAGCGCTGTCTAGCGGTATGTGTTGCAGTGTTGAAATTGTTGATTGGAATGAAGAGTAATTTCTAGTTAGCGGAGGATTTTCAAATTTATTTTCATAATTTAGTTTAATTATAAGGCATAGTTTGTATTACGCTAAAGTTGATTAAAAACACAATTTCTTTTAACTATTAAAATTTAGCACAAGCTCAAAGTCTTATGTACCTACATGTTTATATCAGAATGCAAAATAACGCAGAATGAAATGCATGTAGTAGAAAAACGTGATTTATAATTAACACCAGAGTTGGATAAGTTGAAATTGTTCTTAAAGAATATCATCTTTGGCTTTCTTGTTTCTGCTTCGACCATAGTCACATAGATTTGAATCAAACGTTTGGCCCGGCGAATCCACGATAACTTACCTCACTTCCAATAACCACCACCACAGAGTCAGAGAAATCCCCGGTGAAGATCAATCCCCAAATCGAGCCGGGTACGACCGACAGATAATAAATTAACATCTCTTAAGCCATCGTGAAAGGCAGTTAGCTTCCAGTGTTCAGTGTTCGCTCCCAAGTGTGCTCGGCTCACCCCGATGATGGCAGCCAGGCAGGCCAGGTCGGTGTGGTGTGTTGCAATCAATTCTGTTTCCGATCTTATCTGGCCATGTTTATCATTTTGGCTGCGCGTCTCTCCGTCTCGGCGTGTTTGTCGTTGGCAGGCAAGGCAGGCAGTAATACACTACTGCACTGAAGCGGCGGCGTTGATGGAGTTCAAGATGAGGTTTGCTGCTCACTCGTAGTGGTGGTAATGGCGATCACATAGATCATCTTGGACAGCTGCCGATCCGACCGACAAAGGATGAGCACGGGAGAACATCTTGGTGGTTCCTCTCATCACTCAAAATCCTCTTTTGAGCGTCTCGAGGACTTGGTTTTACATGCATGCTTGTCGGATGGGGAACTTCAATCCGGTTTGATGTTACTGTTTTTCACCTTAAGGTTTGAGTCAAATTCATTGATGATTTGAGTAGAAACAAGTTTGCTACATTTGATTGAGGAAACTTGTTCCCCGATTCCATCCACCTGGGAGAGAACAGTACACACTCTTCCAGAGTCTCGTGAAACGGTTAGCACTGGACAAGAATCGGTTTCTTGTATTCATTGGAAACATGGCGAGCCCTCGCCCATATCAAGATCGGTACATCTTTCAAAATGAGCCGAATGCAAGAGTGTCTGCCTGGCTTAAAAGGGGCACAATTATGTGTTACTACTATCCATCATTTCGGCCGGCAAGCTACCACCAGGAACCTTCCACCACCATTGCATTATTGCCCAGACTCGTGATCCGTAAAACCGTTTTTTTCGTATCCTCTGTCCAGCTCAGAGGAAAATGGTGCAAATTGCCCTGGTGAATAGTAGAAAAAAGCATTGACATTAGCATTAGCATTAACCCTCCTTGTGCATTACACCCAAACCACCATTTAGGTAAAATCTATTTCTCGCGCTTAGTATCCATACGGGAGTATCTACAATGATCGATTTCTCTTTATCGTTTTTCTCTTTGGTTAATACCATGGTCGGCAAATCATTTTCGCTTCTGTTTGTTGTTTAAGATGCTAGTCCAAGCTGTCCTTCACCCAAACGCACTGATATATGATTCTAATATTGGTTATATTTCACGGAAAGAGAAAATCGATGAAGAGAAATCGATCATTATAGATACGCCCGTATGATGCTGTCGGAGTGTGTTAGATTTGGGATAAGGTTGGTTTACGGGAAATAAGAAGCGAGAGGAGAAAAACTTTCTTGAGCTTAAGTCATGGAGTCTACATGCATGAAGTGATACTTACGCAACCTCATGTTACTGTGTACTGACAAATGGTAAGTTCAATGTATGTTTAAGAATCTCTAAAAGCTCCCTTGAGTATAGATCATCGAATCTACAATCGTTAACAGTGTGGAACGACTTGACTATCTTTAGAAACCGCCGGAAATGTTTATGTAACGATTCAAAGCGCCGCTGAAACCTCCCTGAAGCACTGATTCAAAATGTATTTTCAGAACTTGTAGGCACCTTTGGGCCCCCTCAAAGCCCCCTGCAACGCCCCGAAAACGTCATACCGTCGTGCGCGGCTTCTTTATACACTCTTAATGGTTTTCCAACTTTATGACCTTATAACTCCCAGAGTAGTGAATGTATTTCCACAATTTTTACACATAATAATTGTGAGTATGTATGTAGGATGCATGCAAAATTTGAACTAAATCCATCAATAAACAAAAAAGTTGCCCATACACCAATCGGAGACATCTCATATAGAACCAAAGGGGGCTACTTTAAAAATTTATAATTAAAACAAAGCTGCAGTAAAATTCCGGGTTTATTTAAAATACTACTTTGTACCAGTACTGTTGTATACTATATCATACATGATTTCAATAAATATATGCGTTTTTAGGTGGTTCTGTGCTACCTTTGGTATTTTAATATAGACTTAAAGGCTGTCTGGGGGGCATCAATCCTTTATTTAGGTTAAACGGTCATTTATAATGTGTATCGATACAAATATTCGATTGTATATGCTACGTCGATACTTTTTGCACGAATTGAGCAACCCTCTAAAATTTATGAACTGTAGAAACTATGCTTACAGAGCAAATGTTCTGATACGTTATGTATATTTTTATGATTCATTCGATGTATTTTCGCCTCCTGACAAGCAATAAAGGGTTTGTTTGAAAAACAATTTCAACCAAATGAAGGGGAAAATATTGCGTCATAATAGTCCCAAAGACATCAAACAGATTTGAACCATATTTCAAATTCAAAAAATCCATATTCAAAAGTGTCCAAAGTAGCCCCGTGTTTCGAAAGTAGCCCCGCACGACGGTACTCTGAAGCTTCCAAATATGCCTTCGATATCCCTCTTGAATTCCCCGGACCACATGTAACGCACCTGAGAACCTTAGAAAGCACCGAAAACGTCTATATAACGCCTTTGTAACGTCTCTGAAACGCGCCAAAAATCCTATAAAGAATCCTGAAATGCCTTCCCGAGCAGAAGGGAATAACAAGAGCATAAGGAGCTGTGTTATTTGGGCAAAATAACTGAATAATAAAATCGATTATTTTTAAGTTATTACCATAACATATTGTGTTACAAATTTGTCTGTCATAAGCGGCAAAATGACAAATTCCATAACAAAAAAAAGTTCCTGGAAAACCATTTCAATAACTTGTTTTGTTAGTTTTAATACAACTTAATAACATTGAATTCGGAAAATATTTCAATAACAAATTCTGATATTAATATGTTATTGATAATAATATGTTATTGATAATAATCGGAGAGCAGAATTTGCTATGATATCGAACTTGTTACTGAATAAGTTATAATATTTATTATATAAAATTATACGCTTTATCTCATAAACCCGCCAATAACATGAGATTCATCACTCTGACGTAAGAAATATTTTCAAATGATCGAAAAATACTATATTCAGCTTTTAATTCATTCTAAGAGATTTGAAGTCGCAAGATAATCGAACTTTAGTAATTTCAATTTTATCAAATACGACGAGCTTCGATTTCCACCTGTAATTTATAAACTGTTATACTTTAATTGTTTTCGGAGCACGTGTGACCTTTGTTTTTTTTTCAGCATAGAAACTGAAGAATTTTGAGAATGCTCAACAGTTTTGCAGAAATTTTTTGGGATATTGGAAAGATTGTTTTAATTTCTCCGATTTTTCCCTGGATTCAAGAATTATGTCGAATATTCCTCCTGGATTCTACAAGAATTCCTTCAAAAATTTTGCTATGATTTCTCCTAAACTTCCTCTGATGATTCCCACAGGACTTTCTCCAAAAATTTTTGCAACATTTTTTTTCTAAAATTCCTCTATTTATTTCTCTAAGGATTCCGTCAAAAACTCCTTTTATGTTCATCAAATGACTTTGTCACAAAAATTTTCCAAAAATTTGTCGATACATTTGGTCATAAACTTTTCCATAAGGGGCTGTTCATAAACCACGTAGACCGAAATTTGAACATCTCAGACCCCCCCCTCCTTCCTCGTAGTCTTTTGTCCATACAAAAATTTTAAAATTTGTATGGAGCGTAGACTTTGGTCAGACCCCACCCCCTCCCCCCAAAAAGTCTACGTGGTTTATGAACGGCCCCTAAATGACTCCAAAAATCTTCCAGAAATTTCTACGAGAGTTCTTCGACGGAATCTTTCATGGATTTTCAAAGACTCCTCTAGAAATTCCTCCAGAATCCTGCATAGGGTTTCTTCAGAATTTCCTGTGATCATTAGTCCTAAAGTTCATCTTAAGATTTCTCTAAAAATTTCTTTGAGGATTTCACCATGAGCTTTTCCGAAGGATTCTCCGGGAGTTTTTCAAAAGATTCTGCCAAGAATCCTTATAATTGCTCAGAAGATTTAACTTCGGAATTTCTAAGAAAATTGCGCCATTAGTTCTCTCAGGTCATAATTGTCGAATTGTTGCTGTGATTTCAAAACTTGTTATTGTTGTGCTATTGCTGATAAGTTGATCAATAGTACAACAATAACTAAACTTGTACTTCAACAAAACATGTTATTTAAATGTAATTTAGTTAATGTACATCAATAGCATGATTATAACAAAATGAGATTGTCCAACAAAATTTGTTATGGAAAAGCTATGCCTTGATAAGTAAATAATAACAAAACGAGATATAAAAGCAGGGAATGTGATTTCGTAGTTATTAACTTGCTATTCTCCTCTGCTCGGGTTCGAAATCCCCCTAAAACTCCATCGGACTCCATGTAACGCACCTGAGACCCGAAAACGCCTAAAATTCATCAAAAATCCTCTGAAACTTTCTGAAATGCCATCGAAATCCTCCTAAAATCCCATCAGATCCCATGTAACGCAACTGAGATTCTTCGAAATCCCTTCGAAGACGTCTCTGAAGCCCCATGCAACGCCTCTGACGCACACCCCGCCTACCCCCCTCCTCCTGAAACTTCCTTGAAAGCCCTCTAAAACCCCGCATGATCCCCTTTAAATCTCCAGGCCACTCGTCCTTCTTAACCCTTCAGCACGCGCGCTGTTTTTAAAAGTACAACACTACCAAAAAACCTCGCTCGTCGTATACAGCGCGAACGCGGTACAGTTTCGGTTGCCTGATGGCGCGCGTCCTTCTTTGCAATCTTCAAATCCTGCCCGTGTAGTTGCCGGCTTAGAATAGCACTACGGACCCCCTGTTCCGGGGGTAAAAGTCCACCAAACAGGAATCCAAGGTGTCAGGCGATCCGTGCTGAGGGATGAATGGTTGAGGGGATTTAAAACATACTCGATCTTTAACGGAGCCCGTAACATGGGTAGATCTCCCTTTTGGGTTGCATTACGGAGTAAGATCTACCAAACTGAACCCTGGTGACATCCAGCTTGTTAAGCTAGGGTAATGCGTTTTGGTAATAAGGATTCATGGTACAAAACCCTTGTTACTAGTGACAGTTTCAAAAATTGCATTTATTTTGCCTTACGGATAGTTAAAGATTCGGTTTGTCCTCGCCGAGACTACACTTGATGTAAGGAAAACAAACATGCTTTGCGTATGTGATTGTTTAATAACCTACTAAGGACTGATAAGTACTGGTGATACAAGGACTCGCATGAATTCTTATTACCGAACACATTCTCTAATTTGACAGCGTTTTGCAACTAGCCTAAAGCCCCGGGTTTATCAATGTTTTCTGGGACTAAACTAGAAGCAAGACACGGATGAAGTCAGAGTTCCGATGCATGGACAAATATCAGTTAAACCGTTTTGTTTGTCTCAGAAATAGAATCGATTATGTGTGATTAAGGGTAATTCCATAAAAAGCTTTCCCAGTAGTTTTAGACGCAAAGGAGGATTGAAAAACACTTTGTCCGGGATTGATGCGATAATTTTCATTTTCCCATATAACGTTGACCCATCCTACTGTATATTTTTACACCTCAGAAATCCTAAATGGTGTGCTTGGATGAGATTGCTGTAGTGCAGACACACAGACATATCATTTGGAACAAATTGCTATTATATTCATCCTCACGAAAAAATAATCTCCAAATGCTAATCAGTTTGCGTTTCACAAGCTACTGCTGGCTTGATGGCGATAGTGGGTAAACGTCAAACCAGCAAAAATGATTCATATTTGATTTAACCGTTGAAAACAGCACGATGGGTAATAAGTAGAGTGAGAAGTCTGTAAGTATGTGGCCTAAGCTCAGTCAAGATTTTGTTCTCTTACACATATTTATCGCTTGCATTGATTTTGTTCACTTTTGTAGTTCCTACGAAGCACCCAATGTTGGTTTTGCATCACTATTGGTATCCTCTAATGTGGTCTGAGCCTATTTTCTTACTAATCGTTCCTCTGGTTATTAAAAAAAAAAGCTACGGTTTGATGTGTCGCATGCATGCGTTTGGTTCACTTTTGTATTTGGCCACATTCGGTAGGATACCCGAGAAACCGAATGCGGAACACTACCGGTAGTTTTAAATGTGGTCTGAGCCATTTTTTTGCTAATCGTTTTTCGGGTTATCGAAAAAGTCACGATTTGATGAATAGCATGCATGGGCTAGGATCACTTTTTCATTTGGTCACTTCCGGCGGGACACCCGGAACCGATTCCGGGACCGTACCGATTATCCTTTATATGGTTTGAGACTAGTATCTTGCTAACTGTTTCATCAAATTTTCTTAAAAGCCATGTATTTATGCGTCTAATGGATGGGTTTGGTTCATTTTTGCATTTGACCACTTCCGGCGTATCAACCGACACAGTTCTGGAACACTACCGATGTTGTCTTATGTGGTCTGAGCCTATCTTCTTGCTAAACGTACATCAACCTATCGCAAAAGCCGCTATCTGATGTGTCGCATGCATTGGTTTGGTACCTTTTGATATTTGGCAACTTCAAGCGGGATACCCCAGATCGATTCCGGAACACTATCGGTAGACTTTAAAAAGATCTTAGATGTGGTCTATGCCTATTTTCTTGCTAATCGTTCACCACGTTATTTAAAAAGCCGCTGTTTAATGTGCCGCAGATTTGGTTTTCTTCTACATTTAACCACTACCTCCGGGACGCCCAGAACCGGTTCCGGAACACTATCGGTTGTTCCAAATATGGTCTGAAACTATTTTCTTGCTAACCGTTTATCAGGTTGCCTAAAGGGCCGCGATTTGATGCATCGCATGTAAGGGTTTGGTTAACTATTATACTGCGCTACTTCCGGCGGGACATCTGGAACCGGTTCTGTAACACTACCGGTTCCGATATGGTCTGAGAATGTTTTCCTGCCTACTGTTCATCAGGTTTTCGAAAAAGCCGCTGTTTGATGTGTCGCATGCATAGGTTTGGTTCACTCTCATATTTGGCCACTTTCTGCAGAACACCCGGAACCGGTTCCGGAATACTACCGATTCAAACATGTTCTGAAAATGTTTTCCTGCCTACTGTTTATTAGATTATCGAAAATGTTGCTGTTTGATGCGCCGCATGCATTGGTTTGGTTCACTCTCATATTTGGCCACTTCCGGCAGAACACCCGGAACCGGTTCCGGAACACTATCGGTTCAGATATAGTCTGAGGATGTTTTCCTGCCTACTGTTCATCAGGTTATCGAAAATGCTGCTATTTGATGCGCCGCATGCATAGGTTTGGTTCACTCTCATATTTGGCCCCTTCCGGCAGAACACCCGGTACCGGTTCCGGAATACTACCAGTTCAAACATGGTCTGAGAATGTTTTCCTGCCTACTGCTCATCGATAAAGCCGCTGTTTGATGTGTCGCATGCATGGGTTTGTTTCACTTTCATATTTGGCCACTTCCGGCGGGACACCCGGAACCGGTTCCGGAACACTACCGGTTCAGATATGGTCTGAAACTATTTTCCTGCTTACCGTTCATCAGATTATCGAAAATGCCGCGGTTTGATGTGTCGCATGCATGGGTTTGTAGCGTTTTCATATTTGGCCCCTTCCTGGGGTACCGATCCGGAACACCTAAATGGCCATAACTCCGGAACGGCTGGACCGATCTGAACCATTTTCAATAGGAAACAATGGGACAAAATGCCCCGTCGAATGAACCATCGGTCGTTGAAATCGGTTGATATTTACTATCTAAAAATGAGGTGACCTTTTTGTACACATACACACACACACGCACATACGCACACACATACATACACACACACACATACACACACACACAGACATCATCTCAACTCGTCGAGCTGAGTCGATTGGTATATAAGACTTGACCCCTCCGAGGGTTCTATCAAATTTTCGTTTTTGGAGTGAACATATAGCCTTTCGGTACACCTTGGTGTACGAGAAAGGCAAAACACAAGACCTTTTGGGCCCTTTTCAAATGTTGCTCCTATTGTCACGATCTATGAGCTTCATTCCCAATGCGAAATAAATTTATGACAATGGTTAATAATTTATAGTTGATGTCTTCGGCAGAGTTGTTTATCAGTACATGCAGAAAACAATGTTTGTATGATAGTATGTTTATATGTATGTATGAATTTATGTATGTATGTCCCGGCATAACTCTGTACACTCAAACCTCCATTCAGGTAGGATCCATTTAGGTAAAATCTATTTAGGTCCCTCCATTTAGGTAACGTTACCTAAATGGAATTTGATTGTCATTGGTCATCATTGATGACGTCAAACCCGACATCAACCTATCATTGACCTGTTTTCATTTTGGCCGGCAAACCCAATATAAACCCAACAGTTGTTGGGTGTTGGTCCAACTATGGCCCAACATATGATAAAAATTGACCCGACTTTGACCCGACATTCAACAATTTTTCAGTCTGGCGGAATTTTGTAGGGTTTTTCGTGGTTCGTGCCCATCTAGTCTTTTGAAAGTCTGACCTGAGACCCTCCAAAACCCCCGAAAATGCCCCTGAAGCCCCTCCTTTCCTGAGACTCCCTTCAAAGTCCTCTGAAACTCCGCATGACCCCCTTTAAATCTCCTAGTCACTCTCCCTTCTAGAACCTTGTACTCCATTTAGGTAATAGACTGAATCCATTTAGGTAATGAATCCATTTAGGTAAAAATTCTATTTAGGCAGTCCCGACTCATTACCTAAATGGAGGTTTTAGTGTAATGCGTCGAGCAATTTTAATCAAATTTGGCATACACATTCCTTAGGATGTGGAGGTAGTTGTAGGAGGATTGGAATTCAAGATGGTGGCTTAGGTTTCAAGATGGCGGCCCAAACTCCAGAATGTATGCTATTTAACGACAATGCTGGTTCGGATACTATAGAGGAATTCCACGGAGTCATGTCAGTCGATCCTGAGCGACCATTTCAAAAATATCTGAAACTTTGCACAGTTTTTCAATTTCATCTAAATCGTCATTTTTCGATATCAAACCTTCATATTCACTCACGACTAACTTTTCAGAAGGGTGTATGCTAAAACAGCTCAAAAATATTCTAAAAGCTATACAGCAAAAACGGATTTTTCGATTGTTATGAATTTTTCAGCAAAGTTAGATAACTAAATGATGATTCCTTAGAAAATATACACTGTAAAAAATTTATTTTTTTATTTAAAAAAAATATGATTTTTGTCACAAAAACTCAAATATCTCAAAACCCTATCTTTTTACCAACGTTAATTTTTTAGGGGAAATGGCCCTTTATATCAGCTATCTACCATAAAATTTTGGTGATGGTAAACTGATAAACAAAAAAGTTATGACATTTCAAACATTTCACAATTTTTACATTTAGTAACAAAAAAATTTTTTTTTCTGTGTAAATTATTTTGAGAATTATTTTTTGATGCTGATTTTATTGTAAAGGCTACCGCCTGAATTAAACAAGTTGTTTTCATGATACTTTTGTTTGATTATTCATAATTTCTATAGTATCTATTTGAAACTTAGACGCGATCCAGTGTTTTGATCAAAAATATTGAGAGTGTCATACTTTTTATTGTACGTGACTGGTGAAAAAATCCCTTGATAGTGTTGAAAAGCTGTTGATTATAAGAAAAATGGAATTAAACTTATTTTTAAGACAAAAGCTGTATAATAAAAGTTTTATATACGCGTATACGTCTAGTTTATCTTCAAAAAAATACTTCTTAGAGAACAGACTTTATGATCGGAAGAATGCGAGTAACTTCAACAACAACAAATGCATGAGAGTTACCTACCACGTGAAAATCCATCGCCCAGTTCACACTACCCCCACCTGGTGGAAATGTTTCACGAAATACTGCGATGTGCAATATCGTCATCAGAAGGCGCTAGTGTGAAACGTCAAACGCAAAGAAAAATGATGGGCACTCTTCTGGTTATGAAAGCCACAACCAAGATTCAAAATGATCGTTAAAGGCGTGGTCAATGAAAATTTCGTCAGTGTTACGTTTGTTTGTCTGTATACATACCATGACCATCTCTGAAGCAATACCTTCTTGGTGGTTCCGGAGAGACGTAGGGTTTGGCGACCATAGGAATGGTTTAGTGGGTACGAGGAGAGAGTAGTCCTGGATTTTACTTTTGTTGTAGAAGACGGCCTGTCAGACCTACACTACCCTAACCTTCTGTTAGGGTGTCTGTTGAGCAGATTATCCCCCTATGGTTTAGAAGGAAAAAAAAATACATACCATGACAATGCTCACGAAAAAGCAAAAAAAAAATACTACCGCTATGGATATTAACCCTAAAAGGGATACCTTCATGGCCTCAGTTTCGTCACCTCGCTGAGTGTGTTCCATCAAAGACGAGCTCTGAAAGGCGCCTGGGGTCCAATGGACCCCAGGTATCCCTTTTAGGGTTAAATAGTAAATTTTTTTCTTCAGCCAAGCAAACAACACCAAACTAGTCAGTTAAAACTAATAAGTGATTTTGTTTATTATAATCTAACGAACAACATGAACAGTCGCTTTCTCAAAGGTCTTCAACTCAACTCTCTCTTGTAGACCGTTTGATGAAAAAAAATGATCAAAGGAGTTACGAAATCTCACCGAAAGCACCATAGATAATCTGAAAGAGACTGGTTATGCCCAAATTGAATCCAAATTTACGCATTTGCACGTCCTGCCGTCTAGACTTTGACAAACGAGCCATCTGTATATCATCGGTAAAGCAGGGCGTAGGAAGTTCGAAAACGACAACAACTGAGAAATTGCCAGAAGTGCTAAGTGCAGAGAGTCATGTCACCGTACCATCAGCGACATCAGTTTAAACAATTAATCACGCCCCTTTTCAAAAATGCTTTGATATATACTTCAACATCTATACCCATTTCAATATTTTTAACGTTGCAAAACACGCTTTCAACATTCATTTTGAAGAAGAGGGAAAACACTTGTCCTCAAATGTAACAGCAAATAATGAATAAACGACTAATGCGCGGAGGGCGTGATAAAATCGGAACATTACTGTACATATAATATACATAATACATAATAAAAACAGCTTGTTTTACTCACGCAAGGCCATTAACAATAAAATCAGCATCAAGCTGCGATTTCCGGCCGAAATAAAGGCAGGAACAAATCTCATTTTCTTCTTTTGTCACAGCGCTCGTTGACTCGTTAAGGGGGAGGATGATAAATAATAAATGTATTCGATTGAAAAATATCCAAACAATTAGGCAACATAGATAAACTCATCGGATTTATTAAGAAAGTTTCTGTGGAACTCGAATTACACCTTAAATTTGTTGATTTTCTTGAACATTTTATTTGTGCCCCCTCAAAATGTTGAATTCCGACCAAAATTTTCCGAGGGGGCGGTGACATAAGAGAAAATCGAAATTTGTATTAGCCTAATTTACACTAAAAAAAAATTATTACTAAATGTGAAAATTGTGAAATGTTTGAATTGTCATAACTTTTTTGTTTATTAGTTTATCATCACCAAATTTTTATGGTAGATTGCTAATACAATGGACCGTTTTCCCTAAAAAAAATGCGTTGGTAAAAAGATAGGGTTTTGAAATATTTGAGTTTTTGTGACAAAAATGATATTTTTTAATGTTAAAAAAGATTTTTTTTCACAGTGTATATTTTCTTAGGAATCACCATTTAGTTATCTAACTTTGCTGAACAATACAATCAGCATCAAACTGCGATTTCTGACCGAAATAATTTACACAGAAAAAAATATTTACCAAATGTGAAAATTGTGAAATGTTTGAAATGTTATAACTTTTTTGTTTATTAGTTTACCATCACCAAATTTTTATGATAGATTGCTAATACAATGGACCGTCTTCCCTAAAAAAATTGCGTTGGTAAAAAGATAGGGTTTTGAGATATTTGAGTTTTTGTGACAAAAATGATATTTTTAATGTTAAAAAAGATGTTTTTTTCACAGTGTATATTTTCATAGGAATCACCATTTAGTTATCTAACTTTGCTGAAAAATTCATAGCAATCGAACGAACCATTTTGGCTGTACAGATTTTTGAATATTATTGAACCATTTTCACATACACCCTTTCGAAAAGTTAGTCGTGATTCAAAATAAAAATTTGATATCGAAAAATGGCGATTTAGATGGAACTGAAAAACTGTGCAAAGTTTCAGTTCAATAGAAAATCATGAATTAAAAAATTTCCTTAATTTTGATGCTGTTGCTTGGAATCGCTCTATACAAGATGGGTATCTATCGATCGGGCTTCATGAGTAGAACTCAAAAATGAATATCCGATGCCATTTTGAAATCCACTATGGCGGCCACGGAATGGTAGTTTGAGCTATAATACCATGCAATATGGGTTTCTATAGATCGGGCTCGATGAGTAGAAGTCAAACATTGATATTTGACGCCAGTTTGAAATCCAAGATGGTGGAGCATATCCAAGATGGCGCCCGCGGTATGAGCTATGATATCATGCAATATGCGTATCTATCGATCGGACTGAGTAAAAGGGTAGAGGGTCAGAGTAGATGGTAGGGTACAGGGTAGGTTAAACGGGGAAGCAAACGGTCGAATAGAGGGGTTTGGATGAAGGGTAAAGTAGAGGAGGTGGAGTAGAAGGTTTGGGTAGAGGGTAGGATAGACGGTAGAGAAGAGGATAGGATGGAGAGTAGAATTAAGGGTAGGGTAGACGGTACGATTAAGCACAGTGCAATGGATGGATAAAGTAGAGGGTACGGTAGAAGGTAGGGTAAAGGATTAGGCAGTGGTTAGGGTAGATGATAGGATAGAGAATAGGACAGATTGTAGGATTGAAGGTTATGACAGAGCGTAGAACAGATGGTTGGGATAGAGAAGATAGTAAAGTAGAGAGTAGAGAATAGTTTGAAGAAGAGAGATGAGATTAGTTGAGATGATTTTGTTGAGATACCTTCAGGAATTCTTTTCGGGATTTCTTCAGGCATCCCTCTCGAGAATTGCTGTTGGAATTGCTTCTGGGTTCTCTTCGAGGATTTTCGGATTTTTTTGAAAATCCAGAAAGGATACTTTTAGTTTTTCTTTTTTGAATTCCTTCAGGGATTCGTGCTGGAATTTCTTAAGGGAAATAAAAAATATGAAAAAATATAGATTTCTGCCGAGATTTTTTGCAGGCAATTCTAGATTTTTTTAAGGTGTTTGTGCCATAATTCATGATGTGATTCTTTTAAAAATTCTTTCGAATTTTTTCAGTAATTATTTCCGGTACATCTTCTATGGCTCTTGCAGGAATTCCTGCTATGCTTCCAGCATCTCTCTAAGGATTCCATCAGGTATTCTTTATGGGATTGCTTTAGAAAATCCTGAAATGATACTTCCAGAAATTCCATCCAAAATTTCTTTATGAATTTCTGCAGGAATTACACATATTCGTACTAGTATATTTTCAAGCTGTTTCAATGAAATATAATCAGAGAATCCTTGTGAAATTCTTTCAGGCATACGTGCCGAACTCCCTGCTGGCTTCTCGGGAGCTTTTGAGGCATTCCTCTCGGGATTTATAAGGTTCCAGCGGAGATCCCTCTTTGAATTCTACCAGATATCCATTCCAGAATTCCTTCAGGAAGTCCTCCCGAGATTCCTTCAGGCATTTCTACCAGGATTGCTGTAGAACATCTTGAAAGATTTCTTCTAATTGTTCCAGTCAGCATTCCTTCGGGGATTAATGCTGGAATTCTTTCAAAGAACCCTTCCGGGATTTTGTAAATAATTCCTTTAGGGGTTTCTGCTATGATTGCTCCAGGAATTCCAACTTGTATTCTTTCAAAGATTCCTGTGAATCTTTAGAATCTTGCAGGATTATTTTAGGTATTTGTGCCAGGATTCCTGCCGGGGTCCCCCCAAGGATTCTTACCGTTTTTTTTTACATTTCTCCCACGATTTCTTCAATTATTCTTTCAGGGAGTCCTGCCGAGCTTCCAGTCGGGATTTCTTTCATGATTTCTATAAGGATCCTATCAGGGATTCTGTGCGGGATCCCTTTTGTGACTTTCAGGGATTCCTTCCGAGCGTGAAATACAGCTAATATTTAAGACTGGGAGAGTAAGAGAAAAACAGAGAAACAGGAAGAAATAGGATTTTTGATGCTCTCAGATATCTTTAGTAAACCATGATGTCATGATAGTAATTATATTTTCAGTAATTATTCTCTCTCTCTCTCTCACTATAATTAGATTGCATAGCATACGGATAAGAACACAACGATCGTATAACATTTGTGCTAAAATAGAGCTTGAAAAAATTATCAGATGTCGAGGGCTAAAATTTAATGTATATTGGAACTACACCATAGACATCGATTTTTTTTTGTGAATTCATTTTTATTTTATTGAAACTTGACTGTTGATTATATTTTTTATGAAAATTTCAATTGTAAGACACTTTAGGCGTTAACGGGGGAAAAAGGCTCCCCAAGTAACCACGCTGCTCAAGCCGTAATGCATGCTTAAATTCGGCGTAAATAAAGCAAGCATTACAACTGTGTATATACAATAGAGTGGGTCATCGTTTATATGAAAAAGTGAAAAATTCAATGGTATCCCATCAGATCAAAGCTTTTTTGATCCCATTTCAGGACCCAAATAAGTGTGCAAAATTTGGGCACGATCGGTTATGTCTACGTTTTGCGCATCGCGTATGAAGTTTGCATGGGGTTTTACATGGGAAAACACACTTTTTTGCATTTCTCTCATAACAAGCTCATTTTTTTCTAAAACCACGTAATCGATAAAGTGAAAACATAGGCTAGGGTGTCCTTGAAAACGTTGTCGAAGACCGCGAAGTGATCTGATGCTTATGAAAAAAGTTATAGCGTTGGCATTGTTTGGCAAAACAGCTTGATTTTGTTGCTATTGTTATTCCTTTACATGTTAAAACATAAACATATGCAAGCGGTTCGTTGGTTATAACTATTTTCACAAGCATCGGATCGTTTTGCGGTCTTCAACAAAGTTCTTCAGAACATCCTAGGCTATCATTTTACAGTATCGGTTAAAAAGTTTCAGACCAAATTTTTCAACTTATGGCTAAAATGCAAAAAAGTATGTTTTCCCATACAAAATCCCATACAAATTTCAATTGCAATGCGCAAAGTGTAGACGCAACCGATCGTGCTCAAATTTTGCACAGATACTCAGGACCCGAAACGGAACCAAATAAGCTTTGATCTGAGAAAACGTTTCCGATGACCCACACTAATATACAATTGAAGTTGGATTAAAGTAGACAAGGGCCTTAATAAGGCCGGAACAAATCTCATTTTCTTCTTTTGTCACTTTACTCGTTGACTCGTCAAGGAGGGAGGGATGATGAATAATAAATGTATTTGATGCAAAACTACCCAAACAATTAGGCTGAATCGACAAACTCATCGGATTTGTAAAGAAATTTTCCCGACGACTACAATTTCACTTTATAAATTTTAAATTTCTTGAATAATTAATTTGTCCCGCCTCAAAACATCGGATTCTGACCAATTTTCCGAGGTAGACGTGACATAAGAGAAAATCGAAATTGTTGTCAGCCTAAAGCCAAATTGGAGCTCGCTGCAATGCGACTATATTGGGGCCCTTTTCCACTTTAGTTCAATTTTAATTGTACATGCACAGTAATGCTTGCTTTATTTACACTGTGTTTATGCATACATTACGGCTTGACTAGCGTGGTTACTTGGGTTCTCTTTTGAGATACATTGTCATTATTATGTCACTCATCAAAAAAGCATAGCATGGTAGCTTGGGTTGATCTTGAAAAATAGTCGAATTATCATTTCAGCCTTTTGTACGTAATTCTCAATTGCAATTGGTAGATCGAATAAAATTGATTTTTTGGGTGGTTTATCATTTCCATGTAATCGAAAGTTATATTATCTTTTTGATGTAACTTTAATAGTGCTCAGAATAACACCCAAAAACCCACATATTGTACACGAATAAAAAATCATGGAGTAGTACAAAAATAAGTGGAGAAGCCGTGAAGAGTGTATCTGGTTGAAATTTTATATCAAAACTTGGATTTTTTTTTTAATTTTACGTATGCACAGTGGCTGATTTCGTCATTTTAGCGCGCTTAATTAATAACTTTTTTGCTATTAAGTTTAGCGTCATGGTATCTTCGAGAAAGCTTTTCACTATGATAAGGAGGTTCTTTTGAACTTCTGTGAAAAATGATCAATCCCCCTAAAAGTGAGATAGAAAATTTATTTTTTGAATTATTCAAGATGAGGCTTTCCACGAAGCAGCACGAAAAAAATCCATTTTTTTTAATTTTGCATTTTTGATTTGCATAAAATTTTGCACAGCTGTTCTAATCAATATAAATAACTATTTTTTCATATTAAAACTTTTTATTGAGTCTCGACTAACTTTCAAATAGGGCCTATGAAAAAATGGAACACATGCAAATGAAAAATCATATCTCTGAAACTGCTTGTTTGATCGGAAAACTGTCTTCGGCAAAGTTGTAGATTAATGAATGGTGGCTCTCAGAAAAATACACATTGAAAAATTTATTTAGTTTTTCTTCTAAAAAAACTGAATTTTGTTACTAAAAATTAAATATCTCAAAAAGTTATTTTTTTACCTTCGTGATATTTTGTGAGAATAAAGTTCATTCTGTTAGCTACCATCTGTAGAAATTTCATAATGGTAAAAAAATGTACAAAAAAGTAATGGCACTTTGAACATTTTCGGTTGTGTGTTTTTTAGAGTGTATGACGAATTCGCGCAAACTCGCCGTAGGGGTTTGGCAAAACTGTCTCAGAATCCGATGGAATTTCTTAGCTTTAAAGACGTATTTTAAAGCAAGATTGCATACGTTGTATTTTTTTATTTACCTAGACTAATATTTGAAAAGGTCTAAAGTATTTGACCGTTTTTTACTTAATATAACTTAAAAATGACATTACCTTCAAAAAAGTTATGTATGGGTGACTTTTAGATAATCATGTGAACTTTCATAACATTGAAAAATGTCAATACGCTTTAAAAGTAAAAAAAAATGCAAATAAGAAAAATTATTTTAATTTGCAAAACATGACATTTTTGTAATTATTGAAAATTTTGCCATATATCGCAAGATGCGCACTTTTGAAGAAAAGCATTTCTGAGGTACCGTGATTTCGGGTGAAACTGATCAGTGGGGTGAAATTGATCGACGTGAGGGTCATGTTCATTTGTTAAAAATATTGCTTTAAACTTAAAACAATTTGTAGAAAATGACCATCATCCGGCTAAAGGATTATTGAATGATGAGTTACATGTTTTACAGTCAATTAGTCACATATTACTGTATTAAATTCAATATTTTCCGTAATTGCGTGTTTGGCGAACCTCAAATACCCTTTCAAACTTTTGTTACCGTGGCTGTATCGCACATGTAATGAATATTCGAATGGATGCCTTTAGCTGCCAAGTATTTGCTAAACACGATTTCATAATCAAAAATTTTATAAATATTCAAATTTATACATAAAATTGCACTTTTCGGAAGTAATCACTTTTTCAGTATGAAAAGTGCATACTTTAAGGCGTTTTCATGAAATTTATCAAATTTAAAACTTGAATAATTAAAAATTGAGAAAACTCGTTAAACTTTTGCGCAGCATTTCGCATTCTGGGGTTGTTAATTCAGGTGGAAAACATATTTTTGGCACATGCAAAGGTATTTCATTTACTGATCAATTTAATCCCGAAAGCAAAATTATTGATTTTTTATTTTAAATTATATTTACCTATTGCAATAAAATGATTTGTAGTAAAAGTTTCAATCTCGTTGACTGATGAGAATCGTGGTCGTACTTGTTTATTGCTTTGAGCTTGACTTTCTTTGGGTGATCGACTGTACGTTGGATGATATCTTTAATTGGCAATTCAGTCTAATTTGGTCAATCAAAAAGAACTATATGTTTTCTTAACCCGACGTTTCGGTCCTTATTGGACCTTTTTCAAGGATTCTGTAATGTTTGAGTTTGACCATATCGCTGCATTCGAAATCACGGTAGCATTAGTAGAACATTTTTGACAGCTCCTCCCCTCTTAAAGTATATTCTCCTATACCTAATAGAAGGCTCCTAGCAATATCATAAACTTCCTCTAAAATGCTACGTCTTTAATGGACGGTTCCTAACAACAAATACTTCATGTCATCATTTTGCGTGTTTCTCTTCGGTAGAAAACAGAAGATTTTATCCAGGACGTTTTTTACAGATATTAACCCTAAAAGGGATACCTTCATGGCCTCAGTTTCGTCACCTCGCTGAGTGTGTTCCATCAAAGACGAGCTCTGAAAGGCACCTGGGGTCCAATGGACCCCAGGTATCCCTTTTAGGGTTAAATTAAACATAGCTCCATATGTTTAAATCACAAGTCTATCTAATGCAAAGTATTTATTTTATTCTCTTATGAATAAGAAAACTTTTAAATTGAAATTCGACTTCTGGTTGATGTTCTGAATTTCTGTGTAACAAATCTGGTGTTCTGGTTCAAAAGAGAATCCTAAGTTATATTCTTTGTATTGGATAGATTTATAATTGAAACATGTAAAGCTATGTTCAATATCAATATGTGAAAATCCACGTATAAAAATACCCAAAAATTGGTTTGACTCAAAAAAAAAACATTTTGTGTTGGGTTAGATTTAGATAATAGCAATTTAATTACTTTGATCCATTTTGAATTCTATTCTTATTGGTTGGTGTGGGGTTTGGTTCTCCGAAATAGGATTAATTTAATTTCGCAAATGGGCATGTATTCCAAATTGACTTCAATTTATTTTTTAACTTTTTTTAGCGTGATCGTTTTTTCAATATTTCAATTTTTTACTTGAAAGTTTACACAAATTCCTTAAAGTCACACATACCACACTTTTTTGCAGGTCATGTTATTTTTAAGTTACATTGGTATAAATAAAATAGTCAAAAACTTAAGCCCTTTTCAAATATTAGTGTAGATAAATTAAAAAAAAAAAACAACAAAGTATGCAACGTTGCTTTAAAGTACATAGTCTTCATACCTACACAATTCCATTGAAATCTGAGAGGGTGCTGCCAACCCCAAAATCTAGTTTGCGGGAAATTCGTCATGCACTCTAAAAAAACACGCAACCAAAAATGTTCAAAGTGTGTAACTTTTTTGTACATTTTTTTACCACTATAAAAATTTTACAGATGATAGCTAACAGAATGAACTTTATTCTCACAAAAAACACGAAGGTAAAAAAATAACTTTTTGAGATACTTAATTTTTAGTAACAAAATTCAGTTTTTTTAGAAGAAAAACTAAATAAATTTTTCAATGTGTATTTTTCTGAGAGCCGCCAACTACAACTTTGCTGAAGACACCTTTCCGATCGAACAAGCCGTTTCCGTGTTATAATTTTTTATTTGCTTGTGTTCCATTTTTTCATAGGCCCTATTTGAAAGTTAGTCGAGACAAAATATGAACTTTTGATATGAAAAAATGGTTTCTCACATGACAAGGAATAGTATACAAAAATATCAAGTAAATTACAAACATCGATTAAAATGGATTCGTGCTGGTCCGTGGAAAGCCTCAGATACGAGTTTGGTGTCTTTACAAAAGTTATAGAAAATGTTGTTTGGAGCAACTATGCCGAAGACACCAAGTTTGTAACTCCGTTACTTTTCAAAATACGTTACGTTTTCTATCATCAGCCCCTTAAAAAAGGTTTTTGCTCAATAACTTTCTAAAAATTGATTCTACATTTTTCTCATGTTCTACAAAGTTATAGATAATGGTAAAACACAAAACTTTGCTGAACATGACATTCCGCTAATTTCAAAATTAAAATAGTTATAAAGGTTTTTATAGTTTTTTGGGCCATATTTCAAGCATTTATAACTTAGCTATAGGCAATTATATGCAAATTTCCACAAGCAATTGTCTCTCTTAGAAAGCCAAAATCATCAAACTGTAAGAGACTGTAAGATGGTTTTTGTATAGAAACTTACATCCATTTATGTTACTCTTATATGGGATTTATTTATATTTTCAACATATTTATTTGACAGTTCATGTCAGCTTGCATTTTTATTGTATTGTAAGTGTGTGTTAGCATAAAAAAAAGTTTGTGGTGTATTATGGGTCATTCGTGAAGTACGTTACATAAAAACTTACCATCTACTTCTATTTTCTTACTAACTCACACTTTTGTCAGTAGGGTAAGGTACATTGTCAGTCCGGGAGTCACCTATGGTTGGTGATATGATTTGACAATGGATCAATATACACAAACCGCTGTTAACAACCGACCACTTTTCGACGCAAAAACTAGCCAAAAACAAAATTCTATCGCGCGTCTCCACTCCACTAGGGAGCAGAAACCTTTAGTCTATTCCACACAGAAATACACTTTTAGAAACTAAAGCTCAGCTCCTTTCAAGAAGGGTGCATTTATCATGCATGTCCCCTGTATGGCCACAATTTGAGTGTTCCCTTCTTCTGCGTGGAGATAAGATACTGTTAATGATTTTTGATTGTCTTGCAGTGGCCATCTCAATTAATCACACTTTTCGAAGGTGGCTCCTTGTTGCTCTCATGAATGGACGGATACGACAAACGATGAATGGCGATGGCCTTCAAAGGCTACCCACGGATTTTCGAAGTTTCGACAGTAGCGACGGAAGGCGCATATAGATTTTAGCATAAACAACCGATTTTTCAACGGCTTGCTTCGGAGATTCGGTAGGTAGGTGTTGGTTTTATTATTTCGAGTTTTCCTATCTGCTGATCTATCTAGCTACCGTCCAGTAGTTTGCGAGGATCAAGTGGGCGTGAGAATCGTTTTGCAAATGGGTTTGCAAAACTTATGATCGAAGCTGGAAACCATTTGTCACTGGGGATGTTGTTGTTGCAAATAGAAACGAGATGACCCCCGCTTTATAGTGGATTAAAAAGTAAGGGGCTGTTCATAAACCACGTAGACCAAAATTTGGCCATTTTAGACCCCCCCCTCCCCCCTCGTAGACTTTTGTCCATACAAAAATTTTGAAATTTGTATGGAGCGTAGACTTTGGTCAGACCCCCCCTCCCCCCAAAAAGTCTACGTGGTTTATGAACGGCCCCTAACATGTCTCTCGTTTTTACCCCGGATGCGGCAATCAGGCGATCCACGTTTTTAATACGACTTGATACGATCAAAACCCAAATGCGATAAAATCAAGACAAAACTTCCAATAAATCAACCGGTGCGAGCATCAACCGAGAACAATGACCATCAGACCAATAAAAACAATTTGCTCCAATGTGAGCAAAAACAATCAAATCAAGCTGGAAGCACTCCTGCCTGGACTCACGAAGCGAAAGCACATCAAAGGACCACATGTAGAAGCAATTGCATGCGGCCAGAGTGGAAAATAAATATGTTTCAATCTGACAGTTGAATACGATTTCACATGTTCTCCCCTCGTCGTCGTCGTCATCATCCTCGGAAGGTTGGATGATTGCAACTCGTCTCTCTCGATTTGTTCTTACTCGTGCAGATTACCAGATGTCTTGTGCACTTGTACCGCATGTCATGGTGCCAATTGATGAACACACTGACTGGAGCCCGAACTAGAGCAGAGGCAAAAACGCCACCGCCGTCGTCGTCGCTAACACGTGAGGACTATGTCGAACAAATGACACTGCAATAATTTCATTTGTCTTACTGTGCGGGAAGAGGTTTTCGGCACGGAGTCGGTGCGCGGTGCCACTTTTTGCGGTCAGATCATGGGAACTTGAGAAGCAAAGAATACTGAAAGGATATGTGAGATGAGCTGATTTTGACAATAATGCAGCGTTTAGTTTATTTTTTACTAGCGTATAAAATAAGCTAAACAAAGTTACTAAGTAAGAATATTGCATCTGCAAATCTTGGAATATTATATTTTGGTAACAACAACATCTGTTCCTCAGTTGTCTCTCAACAAAAATGTTGACAGTTGATTGCAAAACATTTCTACTTAAAAGAACTGAGAACATTCCGGATTTTTCCGTTTTTTTTTCAGATTTACATATAGCCGAGAGTACTGGGGTAAATTCCTTCGATTGAGGGTTCGATTCCCACTCCGAGAGATGAAACTTTTTGAAGGAAATGATTCTTCCTTGTATCCACTGGTGCTCGTCACGCGTGTTGTGTCCCTCGTCTAGTGTTAAGTTTCGTTCCGTCTGTATAACCTCTGGCTGAAGACGGTGTCCGTATCTTTTTTACTTAACGTTTTCATTGCAACTTGACCTGAATGGTTGTAGGACAAAAGGTCGACAGTCATAAGGTCGAAGGTACAAAGGTCGACGGTCAAAAGGTCGAAAGATCGAATTGTAGAACATATCATCCTTTTGAACAACAGCAGTTCTTTAGGGTAGGGTAAGTGTACCAATTATGGCTATAGTACCAAATACTCGCCATAGTTGGTTTTCACCCTTTAACGATGTAAATCAACAAATAAAAAAATGTGAACAACAGATGACGTTCACAAAAGATGGTTGCACTCATTGAAACTAGACATTTTGCTCAAATTATGGTAGAAATAAATCATTTTCCTTAAAATTTCGACTTCCTTGCACCCTTTTTCGCCATAGTGTACCAATTATGGCTAATCCCATAAGAAATGCATGCAAATAGTGCGAAAAGGAACCGAAGTTAAAAAATGTAGCCATAACTGGTACAGTGTTCCTATCATTGGCACACGCTGTAATAAATACTAAACGTAGTTATGGCTACGTTTCTATATTTTTCCTGTAAAGTATGGAAACTAAGCTATCTTTTAACATATTGATGACATTCGTTGGTCTTCTCGTTATTTTTGTATAAATAGTTTTCTTTAGGTAGTGCCATAATTGGTACAAGCACCCTTATATTTTTTGACAGATCTCCTTTGTCATGCGAAGTGTTAAAAAATATAAAAGTTCTTAGTTTTGTCACTGTTTTTATGGTAAAAAATATTTTCGATCAGCCATGCATCGACTTAAATGGAGGTTTCAGTGTAATGGGTAATTTGATTTAAACTTTCATCACTACGTTGCACATGTAAGCATGAAAATGTTGTAACTCTTATATCTTAGAATTCCAACTACTTAGAGGCATGGTGTCTTCGGCAAAGTTATTTGTAATGTCCAGGGCTAAGAGATGACGAGCCCTTTGATTCTGAACTCTGACACCAGGTGGCGCTAGTTAGCATGAAAATTCTATACATAATATATCTTAGAAACGTGCTCAGTAAAAATTGTATCATCTAGTTCGCTGTAACTAATTATTCCCTATCATACTACACATGTTTTAGTCGTTTTGTTATTTACAAGATAAATTGATTATGAGAATTACATAGAACATTCCCTTCAAGGTATAGGTGATGATAAAATGATCAGGACAGGCAAAATTTTCATCTCCGAAAAATGTTCAACTAGTTGTAACTTTTCGTCACGTGTATTAAAAATACTAAAATTTTCACAAAAAGTTGATTAATTAGCACTCTATTAGTGGTCCAAGTTTTGGCAAGCCTGTGTTATTCTTCATGAAAATAGAGCAAAAGATATAATCATCTGATAGCCTTTTTTGAAATGCTATATTTCCGGCTTCAATTAACCGAATGAAACTAAATTTTGAACAATTATGACCCAATATCATCTTTGAAAAGCTTGATTGGTTTATTTTTGCCTTTCTCGTACACTAAGTGTACCGGAAAGGCTATATGTTCACACCAAAAATGACTTTTCGATAGAAGGCCCGGAGGGTCGAGTCACATATACCAATCAATTCAGCTCGACGAATTGAGGTGATGTCTGTGTGTATGTATGTGTGTGTATGTATGTGTGTATGTGTGTATGTGTGTGTACAAAAAAACTCACATCACTTTTTGGCAGTAAACCTCATCCGATTTCAATGACCGATGGTTCATTCGACGCGGAATCTGGTCCCATTGTTTCCTATTGAAAATGGTTCGAATCGGTCCAGCCGTTCCGGAGATATGGCCATTAAGGTGTTCCGGAACGGTACCCCAGGAAGGGACCAGATATGAAAATGCATCAAACCTATGCATGCGACACGTCAAACCACGGTATTTTCAATAACCTGATGAGCGGTAAGCAGGAAAATAGTCTCAGACCATATCTGAACCGGTAGTGTTCCCGAACCGGTTCTGGGCGTCCCGCTGGAAGTGGCCAAATATGCAATTGAACCAAACCCTTGCATGTGACACATCAAACAACGGCATTTTTGATGACCTGATGGACAATGAGCAGGAAAATCATCCCAGACCATATCTGAACCGGTAGTGTTCCGGAACCGGTTCTAGGCGTTCCATTGGAAGTGGCCAAAAATACAATTGAACCAAACCCATGCATGTGACACATCAAACCACGGCATTTTCGATGACCTGATGAGCGGTAAGTAGGAAAAGAGTCTCAGATCATATCTGAACCGGTAGTGTTCCGAAACCGGTTCTAGGCGTCCCGCTGGAGGTGGCCAAATATGCAATTGAACCAAACCCATGCATGCGGCACATCAAACCACGGCATTTTCGATGACCTGATGGATAATGAGCAGGAAAACCATCTCAGACCATATCTGAACCGGTAGTGTTCCGGAACCGGCTCTAGGCGTCCCGCTGGAGGTGGCCAAATATACAATTGAACCAAACCCATACATGCGACACATCAAACCACGGCATGTTCGATGACCTGATGGACAATGACCTTCGTTTCGTTGCCGCAGTCGGGTGTCAGCTTGCTTTGTTACATTTGTGCGCTACCGTTACCTCTTTCCTACACGCAACACGAGCAGTAGAACGAAGATCAATAAACATAAGAAAGAGTCAAATCAATGTCATCTGACACGATGACACGTGTGTAATTCTAGCATTACGCATAGATTCTCAGCCAATTCCGATTATGAATGTTAATATGAGTTTATTCTTGCATGTTGCATTGAATACGGCACACAGATGGGCAACATAGCTCTTGTTATGGAAGAAGACAGGAATAACAAAAGCCGAACCGTCTTCCGAAGCCGCTATCGTGGTGAAGTGCATTCGTTTGACATTTTTGTTTCGAACAGTAGTTTGATTGATTGGGTTGCGAATACCGGAGACAAAGGAGGCCGAATATCGACGAAAAGGTTCAAATGACTGTGATCTCTAACAAGACTGATCACGACTTATCGACATCCTGATGGAAAAATAGGGTCAGACCCGGTAGTGTTGTGGCTTCGAAAGTGGTTAAAAGTAAAAGTGAATCGAACTCATACATGCGATATATCAAATCGCGGTGATTAGGTAAAGGAGAAAAATAAGCAATAAAATAATCTCAGACCATAATTGGGACAACCGGCAGTGTCATGGTCCATGACTCATGGAATCAGATTCGGCTATCCCACCGGATATTACCAAATATAAAAATGAACCAAACCCATATATACGACACATCAGATCGCAGTTTTTTTGATAATCTAATGAACGGTTAGCAAGAAAATAGCCTTAGATCACATTAGAGACTAGCTTTTGTGTAGCAGAACCAACTTTCATGTGAAAAATTAAATCGTGGCTTTGTTTAATGGCCTGATAAACGTTAGGTATGAACAACAGTGACGAATCGGTCTAAGTTCACATATATGAAAGAGAACAAAATATGGACAAATCTTAAGCGATCTCACCAAATCGTACCATTTCAGATTCCTAATGTGTAAATTTATAGCAGGATGGATCAACGTTGAATGGAAAAATAAGAATTTGATCGCGTCAACAGAAGATGGCGGCTTTTTTAAGGAATTTTGAGCTCTAAAACTATGTAAAATAAGTGTGTTTGGTATGAGAAATATGTTCGGAGTCCACCAGAGTATCCAAGATAGCGGTCCAAAATCCAAGATAATGGCCCAGTATTCAAGTAAGTGCCTATTTAATAGCATTTTTAATTCTTGCATTATGGGCATATTTTGTATGGAAATATGTTCAGAATTCAAAATTTGTAATCAGAAAACCCAAGCTGTCCGCTGTTTCACAAGGTCTGTAATATGACTATAGTTTCAATAGGGAAGAATGTCGGTCTTCGTCCAAAACTGGTAACCAGAAAATCATAAACAACATGCCAAAATTCAATACGGCGACTATTTTATGTAATTTTAGGTCCAAAAATGAATACCAGGACATCCAAGATGGTGTCTCAATGTTCAAGATGGCGGTTAGTTTAGTTGGGGTAGATATCCGGAGTCATAAAATGATGACCGGAAAATCTAAAATGACGTTTCAAAATTTTGCGGCTTCATGACATTTATATGGTTTGAATTTTGTTTTATAATTTCTGAATATTGGATGTTATGCTAATATAAAATGTATCCATATTGAGTAGATTTAGCAAGCAGTTTTTATTTTGTATTTATGTCAATGTCGTCAACATGTCGCTTGAGTTTTGTTGAAAGGATATTTTAAAGCACGAGAAAGGCACCATCACCGCTAGGTGGATTAATTGGGGTTTTTTTTTTTTCAAAATAACCAAAACTAGGCCAAAACATTGTGTTAAAATTCAAGATGGTAGTTTAAGCTCACATAAACCACCCTTCATTCTTAGACAAATAAGTTTCGAACGACAGTAAACTTCATTACTTGGTTTTATACAATATGTTTGAATGGGATTGATACAAATGGGCACATTTTAGGAGTTCTACTGTTCACTTTGGTTATTGTTCAATATTGTGTACAGAGGAGACTATTTGTCTATTATAGCATACTGGTAACGCTAAAACTTGTACACCTGGAGTTACTCTTAATGGAATTGAAGTAGTTCAAGATCAACACAAAAATAGAGAAATCGGCGTAAACACGATCATTTTGTATATCCCATGTATGTAAAATCGAATTGATTGGAATGTAAATTCCAACATTTTGATCATTAAGGTTCTTCAAATAAATTTCAGATTTTCAGGATTTCAGGTGTTTTTTCTGCATATTTAGAGACTTGGTGACATAGACAAGGTTGTTGGGTAAATAAAGGATTCATTGGTGATGCGCCGTTTAATTTGGAAGGAATACCTGAAGAAAACCCGAGAGCAGCTCCTGAAGGAATCCCGGGGAGAATTCCTTGTTGTAATCCGATGAAATAATCATGGAGGAACCGTGGGATGATTTGCACGATACTCAGGAATCCCGTAAATATTATAGGGAGCAATCGAATTCCAGGAAAACCCCCAAGAGAATTCCAAGGAAGAACTCCGTATGAAATAGAGGGAGCAACTCCAGGAAGAATGCCGAAAAAACCCTGGGAGGAATCTCGGCGAAATTATTCAAATAATCTCAGGATTTCCAGAAATAATCTCGGTAGAAATTTGAAAGGATCCTGAGCGAAATCCCGACAGGAAATTGGTGAATAATCTATAAGGCATGGTTTCCCAAACTGTGGGCCGCGACCCCCCAGGGGGGTCGCCGACCTTCATTCAGGCGGTGGCGAGGGACCGTCGAATATTTTACTGTAACAGACAACAAATGAGAGAATTTCTATGGTGGGTCGCGAAAAGTACGTCTACTGGCCAAAGGGAGTCGCCGCACCTGAAAGTTTGGGAACCGAAGTAGCGGGAGAATTCAATGAAGATATTCCTAAATAAATATAGGGAGGAATACCTGAAAGAACTCCGGCAGGAATTCATGAAGGAATCCCGAGAGAAACTCTTTTAAGTAATTCCTGCAGAATCCCCTGTTAGCATCCAAAAAGTGTGTGAGTGTTCCCTTAAAGAATCCCTGTAGAAATCCTTACAAATGTCTTAGAGGGATCGCCCAGTTTTAGGAAGTCATCCCTGAACAAATCTCCAGAGAAATTCCAGAACGAATTGAGTATCTGAAGAAATCCAGGGAGAAATCCCGTATTGAATTAATTGAGAAATCCTTGATGGAAGCGGTCCTGGTATGATAGTTAAAGCACGTGACTATCACGCCGAGGACCTGAGATCAAATCCTACTCCAGACAAACTCACAGATGTGAGTTCTTCCTTCGGAAGGGAAGTAAAGCGTGGGTCCCAAGATGATCTAACCTAGGGCTGAAAGTCTCGTTAATACAGATAGAAAAGAAAGGAATCCTTGACGGAAACTCAGAATATTTTTTAAAATAAATCCTGGGGAAAATCCCCGAAGGAATCATATGAGAAATCGATAATGGAACCTCGGAAGCAGTATTCCTAAAACTATCCAAAAAATATTTGAAGGAAAGAACTCCTAAATGAATCTTGAAACGAATTCCGATAAGGGACCACGTAAAAAAATGACAAAATTTTGGTAGATTACAAAAGATAAATTCTTGAAGGATTTTTTCTGGAAATCCGGAAGAAATCCCTGAAAGAATCTGTTCGGCAATGAACACAAGACTTTAAGGCGTAGAACACTGGACTGTATTGGGGGGGGGGTTATAACACGGCAGAAGAGAGAACGGGGAATTTCGGACCGCGAGGGAAAAATCACTTTCACTACACTTAACACTTTATTTCTCTCTTTACTGCTATTTACATTTTACTTGACACTTCGCGTTGTTCGAGCCACGCGAACGCTCGTAAGTATTCCACACTTAAATTACAACTGACTTGCGACCGCGAACGGGTCGCATATATATACCAAAAACCTAACGTTCCAGAACCACGTGGAAGGCTCTACGCGCGCGTAGAACCCACGCGACGTGTATGGAACAAACCATCACATTGACTGCAGGGCGACGAGTATCGATGATGATGATGATGGCTACGGCGGCGGCGTTCGCTGCTGCTCTCACGGTTGGATCTCACCGCACTCACTCTCTCGCTGCTGGTCGCTGCTGTCCCGTCGGCTCGGGTGAGTGCGCGTGCTTCGTGACGGTCATCGATGACGGTTCCGATGCGATGGTTGGTGTTGGTTGCGCATCTCAGCATGCTGCTGCCCACGTTGGAAGCGCATCTTCGCGAACATACTCCCGCCCGTTGGAATGCAGTTCCAACTCTTATGGTCTTTTGTTGTTCATATCCTTTAGGCAATGTCCTCACTAACTGCTGGAAAGTATGCTCTGGAACCTGGACGGTGCTGTTTATCCGTTTATCTCTTCGTGGACAGTCGGCGGTGTTCTTCGTCAACTTCCTTACTAGCACTGGTTGGGTACCCTTGCCTGGTAAACTGCTTACCAGGGTGGTATAGACTGGGATGGCTTCGGAAGGCTTCCGTGCATCTGAACGTTTCCCCTTGCGCTCGAAATGCAGCAACGTGTTATGTCTCTTTGAACATTTCATGCACGACTTGCTGTTGGAGCATAGCAAGCAGCGATGGCCCTTTCTTAAACAATTAAAACATAGGCTTAGCTGCTTCACTCTGGCATGACGCTGATTCACGGACAGCTTTTGGAACACAGGACACTTGAAGTTTTGATGCTGTCCGGCACAAAAGTCGCATACATACGTCGACGACACTACCACTGTATTTGATGTCATGGAAGGTACAAACTTAGACGCTGGCGGCTTCTGGTTGGAGATCTTGGTGCTTGTGGATACAGGGGTTGCACTATCCTCGCATCTCTCTAGGATGATACAACGTTGCTTTAGGAATTCGATCGTTTGCTCGTACGATGGAAGCTCCGTCTGGTCAATCGAAGCTTCCCACAACCCACGGGTCTGGTCATCCAATGCGCCAGTGAGTACAGTCACCACGAGTAGCTCCGACATTCCTGCAAGCGGTTGACCAAGCTTGATGAGGTTCTCCACGTGGCGGGTGCATTCATCGACGAGCCTCCGGAGTTCCTTCGACGATCTCCTTGCCATCTGTTTTAGGTTTAACAGGCCCAGGATGTGAGATTCCAATATTAGCCGCTTGTTGCCAAATCTCTCCTCCAAGATGTCCCATGCGCGCTGGTAATCGTTATCCTGCAACGTTTCTAGGTCGATTACGCCGGTGGCGTCTCCCTTCAACGAGTTTTCCAGGTGGTACAGCTTCACCGCGTCCGAATCTGATGAGCGCTGCATCAGATCCTGAAACATAGCCTTGAAGCGTGGCCATGCTTCATAACGGCCATCAAAAGTAGGCAATGGAGCACCGAAAGACTGAGACTGTACGACGATCGGCTGCTGGTTGGTGGTGACACGCGGTTGCTGCTGGGTTGGGGGCGCAGTTAGCTTCTCGTTCCAGCTCTCGAGCAGCACAGACACCTCCTCGTACAGGTGCATGAATTGCAGGTAGGGATCGTCTTGCTCATCGCGCTTGTCGGCTGGGGACAGGGCAACAATCTCCTGGTGCAACCTGATAAACTCAGCCTTTTCAGTCTCAACACTCCGTTGGTACACCTTGACTTGGGCTGGGCTGAGTTCATTCCTGTCCAATTCGGCTTGCTTGAGGATGGTTAGGATTCTGGTCACATTTCGTTGTGCCAATCCACGGTTGTGGACTAGCGCCCCAAGCTGGGTTTCACACTCGGCAGAATCAGGCACCTTCTTCACCGGTGTCCGTTTGGGTGGCATCCTGATGTAATCCTTCACGGGATCAGTAACACGGGGATGTGGCCAGGAATTCCGACGCCCGTGTGGGAGGTAGCTCACGGAGTCCGAAGCGGTGGCAGCAACACTCAACACTACGGCGGGAAACGATAAACTTCAAGGAGTACGATCACCGAAACTGACGCGTGTGTCGCCACGGAGGAAAAAACAATCACTCAATGATTCCGAAGCGACGGACACAAAACACTACGCAACGGTGAAGTCGATCACTTAAAAGATCTCGGAACCGAAGCGTTTGCCACAACGGGTGGAGCACTATCACAAAATGCCCGGAGTGACGGCAGGAAGCACTACGGACGGCGAATTTACTCGATCTACCACGCAAATCGACGTGCTTGTCGAACCGGATGGAATCAGTAACACACAAACTCCGGAACGACGGATTATGTCACTTCGCGACGACGGTTTACACTCGCGGACCGACACGGATACGGACGTTGTCGAAGCCACGTCCACGCTCTTCACTGCACAGCACGCTGTTGAAGCCACGTGCACGCTTCTATGCACTGCCGCGCTGTCGAAGCCACGCGGAACGCTTTTTAGACAACACACTACCGCGTTGTTCAAGCCACGCGGAACGCTTTTACACACTACCGGATCCTTATCCGGCTCGAAGGACCAAATTGTGTTCGGCAATGAACACAAGACTTTAAGGCGTAGAACACTGGACTGTATTGGGGGGGGGGGGGGTTATAACACGGCAGAAGAGAGAACGGGGAATTTCGGACCGCGAGGGAAAAATCACTTTCACTACACTTAACACTTTATTTCTCTCTTTACTGCTATTTACATTTTACTTGACACTTCGCGTTGTTCGAGCCACGCGAACGCTCGTAAGTATTCCACACTTAAATTACAACTGACTTGCGACCGCGAACGGGTCGCATATATATACCAAAAACCTAACGTTCCAGAACCACGTGGAAGGCTCTACGCGCGCGTAGAACCCACGCGACGTGTATGGAACAAACCATCACATTGACTGCAGGGCGACGAGTATCGATGATGATGATGATGGCTACGGCGGCGGCGTTCGCTGCTGCTCTCACGGTTGGATCTCACCGCACTCACTCTCTCGCTGCTGGTCGCTGCTGTCCCGTCGGCTCGGGTGAGTGCGCGTGCTTCGTGACGGTCATCGATGACGGTTCCGATGCGATGGTTGGTGTTGGTTGCGCATCTCAGCATGCTGCTGCCCACGTTGGAAGCGCATCTTCGCGAACAGAATCCTAGAAGAATTCCCGATGTAGTCTCAGAAGTAACTCGTGAGAGAGTCCCGGCTGAAATCCCGAAAAGAATAAATAAAGAATTCCCAGGGGGTAGCCCAGAAATCATTCCAAGAGGAATCTCTGAAGGAGTCTCTGAAAAAATCAAAGGAGTAATTTGAAAAAGAATTCCTGAATCTTAATGGCAAGCCAGGTAGAAATAAGAAAGGAATTTCTGAAGGCATCCCTGAAAATAATCCAGAGGGAATTTCAAGAGAATCTCTAAATAAACCTGAAAAAAAGTCAGAAAAAATCTGGGAGTACCTAATCAATGAAGAAATCCTGGGTAAAATCTTTGAAGATATCCATAGAGGAATCCCGGACGGATTCCCTGGATGGATCTTTGACAGAAACTCAATGATAGTTTTGTAGTATCTACCCTGATCTGAGTAAACTACTGTAAGAGTGTTATCAAACAAGAGTCTTGGGAGAGACTTGAGAGTAAGGAATAAAGCAGAGTCAGTTTGTTACTAGCCGTTGCATGAGACGGAGACGAAACCCAATCGATGGTGTTCTTTTATTATACCAGAAAGATCTCTTAATACTAACTTAAACTAAGCATTAAACTAATAAGTATTTACAGAACAGTTGTAAGTTATAGGATATAACAGTGGCGACGACGGTAAATCGGGTTTGAAGTGATAGTGAGAGTGCAGGTAGCTCAAACGGAAGGAGCTTCCAGTGTGAGTCAGCGTAAGTACTTAAAGAGTTTTTTGAGCCTAGCAACTCAAGAAGCATGCAAAATCGACAGACAGGTTGTACTTGAAATTAATTCGGTTAGAGATAATTAGAGTACCTGTTGAGCCATTAAAAGGCGGAATTAGATGCGGATGCATATATGAATATTGTGAAAGTTGATTTCGATTCATTATCGTAGCATCGTAGTAACACCATTTTGCTTTCTATTTCTTTTATTCCACAGCGTGTATTCAGATCATTGTGCCCTAATTTTCTCTGCATTACTCCGAGAGACAACCATATCCACATCCAGCGAGCGGGAGAAAACTAACCCCACCCACGAGAGGTACACGCAGAACTCGATGTACACAGCGCAACGAGTAACTTTCACGCAGCGACCGAAAAGACAAAAGAATTTTCACGCAGATTTGTGTAACACCGGATCAACACAAAAAATGTGCTGATCCGGTGTTACACAAATCTGCGTGGAAATTCTTTTGTCTTTTTGCTCGCTGCGTGAAAGTTACTCGTGCGCTGTGTTGTTTCATTTAAGGGTGTACAGATTGCACGGAATATCTCGAGAGAGGTGTGAGTTGCTGCTGTTGTTGTTGGAGGTGTTGCTGTTGTGTGGTGCGTGGTGGTGAGCTGCTGTTATCGCTATCAAGTGAGAGAAACTGAGAAACTGCTGTGGGCTCGTTGAGTGACCTGCGGTGCGACTGATTAAGTGAAGACTCTCCTCACTGCTCATTCTTCGTTGTGAAATCGTCGTGAGAAGGATATCGATCGGTGATCGACTGCAAGAACATCTGATTCTATTACCGATTTGAAAGGAGGTTGAGGAAGTACGGCGAGGTAGACGACTGAAGTTGTCGTTGGAGCTTCAAAGGTACTTGTTTGTACTGAGTGCATGCTGATCACGACTATCACAATAGGGGAGAGTGGCAGCCGCCAGCTAATCAAAACAACGTGTACGGTGAGACCGATCCGTAGCAACCGTGAGTAGAGACCTTAATTTGTTTTTGTGAATTTTGTAGCACCGGTAAAGGCATCTAAATGACTACGTCAGGTATGATTGGGTCTATTGACCAGTACCAGCGACATAAATCTTTTACAAACTATGTGGAGAGATTTAAAATCTTGTGTAAACTGAATAAAGTATCGGCTGAAGCTAAGCAGTCGTGGTTCATTTCTGTAAGTGGAGACGAAGTTTTTGATGAGGTGAAATTAATTTTCCCAAAGAAAGATGTAAGCGAAATACCGCACGATGAAATGATTAAAAAACTGAAAGCTCGTTTAGATAAAGTGGAACCTGCGTTAATGAACCGATAAGAATTTTACAACCGGTTACAAAGACAAAACGAATCTGCTGAAAATTTTGTGCTAGCAGTTAAGCTACTTGCAGAGAACTGTAACTTTCGTGAATTTAAAGAAGAAGCTATTCGAGATCGTCTGATAATAGGCCAGCGGGATAAAGAATTGAGGAAAAAGTTGCTCATGGATGATGATGTGAATTTGGAAACAGTAGAAAAAACGATCATTAGTAGTGAGAAGGCAGAAAGCAGGGCTGAACATATGGATGACTTTGGGGAATCAAGCAAGGTGCTATCGGTTAAGCAGCGACTACGCAGAAAGTACGGTGAAAATGATCATAGGAGAGATAGTGATAGACCTCGTAATTGGCACTGGAGTCGTGATCGAAGCAGGAGTAATGAGCGAAATAGGGGTTACGGTCGTAACAGAAGTCGTGGTCACGAGTGGAACAGGGATTATCGCCAGGATAGTAGTGAGAACCGCGCCAAGAATTTCCATGCTAGTGCTATATGCAACTACTGTAAACGTAAAAGTCATATCCGTAAAAATTGCTGGTTCTTACAAAACACTAATCAAAGAAAGTCTGTGAATTTCGTCGAAAAAGTTGAAACTGTTGCTGCAGAAACTTCAGTCACCGATAAATTCCATAGAATTCAAGTAAATGATACTAGTGATGAGGATTCTGAAATCAGTTGCATGATGATTGTTCGCATTAGCAAAGCTGCAGAGGCATGTTTGGTTGATGTAAGAGTACAGGGCATTAAGCTAACAATGGAAGTCGACACGGGTTCAGCAGTAGCGGTCATTAGCGAAATTTTGTATCAGCAAATGTTCTCTTCGATTCCTGTTTCTAAATGTGAAAAGAAGCTTGTCGTTGTTAATGGGTCCAAAATTGCTGTAGTGGGGGAAATCACAGTTGAAGTCATTTTGAATGGAGTTACCGCTGACAGAAAACTTATTGTTCTGAAGACAACGAGAAGCTTTACGCCACTTCTTGGTAGAGATTGGATGAAGGTGTTCTACCCAAACTGGAAGGATCAATTTATGCAACCTCGTTCAGTAAACAGCTTGAGTGTTACTGAAGATCCAGATAAGGTTTTGGGATTTGAGGCGGAGCTTACGTTTTACGTGCCATTCAAAATAAAGGATAAGTTTTGGAACATTTGGACATGCTGGAGAAGCAAGGAGTGATCACTCCCATTCAGGGTGAATGAAGTGAATGGGCCTCTCCAGTAATAGCTGTAATGAAAAAGGACGGAGAAGTTAGAATGATTCTGGTTGGCAAACACAAGACCAACGCGCACATGCAGAAATACGACCAAGATTTTTTGGAGGTATCCCTTAAAAATGTTTCGTAGAGAAAAAAGAAAACCATCAGAGGAAAAAAATGTTTTTCCGAGCATCATGACATTTGTATATCATAACTAAATCTAATACAAAATTTATAAACCTAATGATTTTCAACTGACTGCAAGAGCTCTCACAACACAACGTTGATATTTGATTATAACCGTACCGAGCGAATGGAACTAGAACAGCCAAGTGAAGCTTATCGATTGATTTTCATGCGGATGACAATAACAACAACAACGTTGCAACGTTGGCTGTTTGTTTTTCAGCTGGGGCCGAAAGCGACTGTCAAACTGTGTTATTTTTCTGTGATGGTGCTTTTAATTACGACAACATCGCCAATGAATAACATTTGCTCTTTCTGTTTCGGTTTAATTATTCGTTACAATAAGGTTGGTATGCAGTTATTAGAATAAATTAGTCAGGATATGTCATAAATACTGTTTCAATAAATCAAATTGGTTTGCAATCCTTTGTTTCGAACAACGAAAAATAATCCGTAGAGAATTTTAAAAACAAAATAGATCTCATATAGACGAAGCAGTAAACGCTCGGGTATTCAGCAACATTATGTTGAAGATGAATCGTTCAAATTTCTTTCGGTCAGGAAGTTTTCGTAATCGAAGTGCCTTCGATTTTTTGGAAGAGTTTCATCGTGCCTACAGGATATACACATGATTTTTTTTTAGGTAGAAGGGACGGCTACATTTTTCTAGAAGACTAAGGAACACAATTATTTGGAGCAAAAAAAGGGACTCGGCGTGAAGATTAATCAAATCAGTTTGATACCTAAGAAAAACAAATGTTAAACTTTTTTTTAAATGATGCGGGAATGTATACCGTTCTCAATCGTTTTCCACCGAAAGCCAATAAAATAAAATCCTTCCAAATATCATAAACGGGAAGCATCGCATCGTGCCTTAGTGTTTCTCTCTCTCTCCAAGTGTCCCAATGCTCGCCAACGTTCGTCATCGTTGCATTTTTTCGCGTCAATTCCTTGTCATGCTCGATATGTTTACCGATATGTTTTCCTAGTGCTGCGCCCATCGTTATCGTTATTTTTGGTAATGTTCAAAATTATTAACGTGGTTCGTCAGCAAAGCACCAGTGTGTACCTATTCTACGGTATCAGTCGCTTCGATTAGCATAATATTGTATCGAATTTCGTTTTTATTTTCTGTGTTGTTTCACCACTTCCAAAACACAAAAGTCGAACTCTGAACTTGTTTGACTAGGTGGCTGGTTTGGATCGAAACAATACTAATTCTATCTATACTTACCCCAACCCGATGAAAACGTTGACGGCGATGATGGGAACGACAGCGGTGAAGAAGAACGGAGTCATATCCTGAATGCGAGACGCAACCTGGAAAAAAGAAAAGGAGCGCTAGAGAATAATGCTGCTTTAAATAGCTTGTCCTACAAATACTGTTAGTAAAATGTATTCACCTATGTTATTTTCGATAAAATCAAGATGATGATAACAAAAATAATTTCTACTAATACTACACGGGAAATTATCATTAGAGATGGTCGGATTTCAGATTTTAGAGACCCGAACCCGACCCGTACCCGAACAATTTTCAATTTTAAAACCCGGACCCGACCCGAACTCGAGATTTTTTTGTTCCGCCAAACCCGGACCCGACCCGAACTCGAAAAATTTTCGTCGATCAAACCCGAACCCGACCCGAACCCGAGAAAATATTTCTCATTAAACCCGACCAAAACCCGAGTTAAATAATAATTGCCAAATGTACCGGTTATAACAAATAAAGCATTTTTCCAAAAAATGATTTATCTACACTGGTACCAAACCCGACTTGGACCCGACGTTATTCAAACCCGACCCGACCCGTACCCGATAATTTTAAAATTGTTCAAACCCGGACCCGACCCGAACCCGACTTTTTCAAAATTTCCAAACCCGAACCCGACCCGTACCCGTCGGGTTCGGGTTCGGGTCGGGCTTCGGGTCTGAAAACCCGAAACCCGTCCATCTCTACTTATCATGGCATTACATTGTAGTTTGGAAGCAAGGTACTCATGTGGAATCAGGTTCAATCCCTTGAACCGAATCCGAATCGACAAATGGTGAAAGACAAAGACCGTTCATAGTAGTTTTGTTCTAATTTACCCTTCCTCTCCCATCGCCATACGGAACCGAGCCAGTTCCCAGCCATCCACCATCGCTGGTCTCCCGGCATAAGAAAATAAAAACCCGCAAAGCCTACCCAGTCAACCGACACGTATGATCCAACTGAACAAATAACCAAATCAACCGTTGCATGACAAAGACACAATCTTGCCGGAATGTTTTAGTTTTGCTTAGTTTTGCACTTTCTTCTGTGCCGCGCTCTCTGCTGGGGCGGATGAGTGAGCGGTAATTTTCAAAGTGCAAGACCATATAGCCCCATTAGGTCTTGCCGATGCGATGGTCGCCGTGTGACTAGTTCGGAACCATATCGGATATGACGATGATGCACTGTGGGAAAGGTCTGGGAAGCTATGGGCAAATAGTGTATAAGACCAAATCGACTTTCCAAATCGACTGTTTTTTGTGCAACCGTAAGGTACTAATTTGTAAATGAATGTCCAATACTATTTCATGAACCGGATGTGTACAGAGAAGCAAATATTGTTAAACGTACGAAATACGGCAGACGTCAGTGGGCTAGTCACGCAGCGTGAATGCCAGAATTATAAATTTGGAAATATTATGCAGGGGACAAGAGAGAGTTACCAGTGGGTGACTGCATGGACATCGCCGAACCCCATTGTTGCACGCGGTGGAAGAAGACCAGAAAATCCAATTTTTTTTTTGGGAAACTGGAGGAACATCTCCCTAGATGACCGATGACAATGATGGAACTTTTTGTATACGCTTGGGGCTGTAGTAAACTAGCTATACTGTACCCATCAGAGTATCGACTTCTATCAGTCTGCATGTTCTGGAAATTTTGTCCACACAAATCCCAGTGCGCAGCGACAGTGGCGCGATCGAGGGATTCACACCGGATCGACAAGACGCATCGCGCACTTGGGGACCCATCGAACCGTGAAATGAAATCAGAAACTCACCTGCCGCTGCATCAACCCGAGTGCGATTCAGACCTACAACGTACACGTATAGCATGGAAATCACGAATCCAAAGACCAAAACCGGGAAAATTAAAACGCTTCACGTTACAGTTATTTGTCTTTGCATGCTGCGAATTGTTGCACGGAGCATCTGCTTCGCGTGAAGCAGCCTAGTCAGTCAGACGGAATCACCTAATTTAAGGTGGAAAATCGATATCCTCCTCTGACCGGACCGTAGAAAGGGGACGGTCGCCGACGGTCGTCCGGAGGAAAGACGAGCTACTTGACCTTTTCGGACGCGTATAGGAGCTCCGCTCCGTCCGTCGTCGGTCGTCTGTTGTGACCTGAAAAGGTTCTTAGCATTCATCTTTTTCGGCTTTCACTATGTTGGGCGGCAGTGAAATCACGCCTCGAGGGAAAAAGATGTAAGCATGCTCATTAGATTTGCATACAACATGTCGCACGTGGTGTGAGTTTGGGAGTACAAATGAGGGGGCGTCTGCGACTGTTGGTAAAAGTATTTTTCACCGAAATATATTTTACCTTAACTACTCAGGCATCTGAGTTTATGTTATCTGAAGATGCTTCGAAAATGTTCATTCATTTCACATATGACACTTGTAGTTTATTTGACGGAAGATATTAATAAATATTATTTCAAATCCAGATTTTCAACCGAACAATTCAACTGCTTCGAAGAAGACCAAGCAACAGGGACGAATCAAAAAGGGTTGATTCGATGCAGCCTAACAATGTTTGGTGTGCCTAAACTAGCGTTGGGCAATTAGGAATCGATGTTCGCAACATCGATGTTCTTGTTCCGATTAATCGATTTTTTGAATCGATGTTAAAGCCCCACGAAATCGGTCAAATCGATTTTTTACATTTGATTTCTTTTTCGATTTTAATATATTAAATTTTTCTTTTTTTTTCAGAATGATATCGAACGGATGCCGAGCAATTTTTTTTTAGAATCTCTTTTGAGATTTTATATGAATGTTTGATTCTAATGGGATGTCTTTCAATACTGCAGGAGAATTTCTCTCAGGATTCTAGTGGAATCCCTCTAAGGTTTCTGGAAGAATCCGTCAGGGTGTTATGGGGACATCCGTCTAAGCATTCTGGTAGAATTCCGAGGAAAAACTTCTCTCAGGATTCTGAGGGAATCCATCACAGGATTCCGGAAGAATCCATCTCGGGAATCTGAGGAAATCTCTCAGGTTTCTGGAAAAATTTCTCTAAAGATTCTGAGAGAATCCATGTCAGAAAACTGGAGTAATCTCTCTTAGAATTTTAAGGAAATGCTTAATAGAATTCTGGAAGAATCCCTATTGGAAGAGTTTTTCTTTCTTTTCTGGGATAAGGTCTCTCAGGATGTTGGTGTAATAGTTTTCAGTATTTTGGAGGAATCTTTCACAGAATTCTAGAGGAATCCTCAAAATTATGGAAGAGTCTTTGAAAATTCTGTAGGGCTTTTTCTAAACAGTATTCATTTCAGAATTTGGGGAATTTCTTACCAGGGTTCCCTACCAAGGGTGAAACTTTCAGAATTATTAATTATTGAAGAATCTCTCACGTGATTCTGGGCAGAAATCTCTAGAGAAATTTAGATTTTGGAGAATCTCTAGCACAGATTTTGGGATTCCTTTTAGGGTTCGGAAGAAATCCTTCTCAGCATTCTACGAGAATCCTACAGGGTGCGGCAGGAAAAAATGCGAAAAGTTCAAGGCACTATTACACGCTAAATATGGGATATATATGACTATTTTTTCATGACAGTGTATCAGTCAATGTCTATATTCTAGCACTGAAAAATAAAAATGAACACATTTGATGTTTAACATGTGATAATGTAGGCCTAATAAACGGATATCAATAAACTGCGCGCCCAATGGTCATTAAACAAAATGACTATAACAGTAACAAAATTAGCTCAAATTCGATGAACAACCAGACCACACTGATCCAGAGCCATGTAGTTTCACATAGCAGATGAAATAAGTACATATATTTGATGATATTGTAGAGAAAATCAAAAATTTTGTTTTATCAGATGCGAAATTTAGCCACCTGTGCGATTTTCTGCGGTTTTAAAATTCTGTTTGTCTTCATCTTCAGGCGCCGCCCTGTAAAGGTTAGTGACCAAAATGGGAAATTTTTTAATTAACTTTTCAGAAAACTAGCCTATTATAGATCATGGAACGTTGAAACATAGATTGGTTAATGTCAAATGGACGAAAATAAGGTTTGAAGTTGAAAAACACTTTCGCATTTTTTCCTGCCGCATACTGTAGTTGGATTCTGTTTTCTGTGTTCTGGAACAGTTGCTCCTAGAAATCTCTTTCAGGATTCTGGGAGAATCCCTTTTAGTAATCAGGGATTCCTGACAAGTTTATGGGAAAATTCTTTTGAAATTCTGGTGTAATAGTTTAAAGAATTCTAGAGGAATCACTCTCAGAGTTCTAGGGCAATCCCTTTCAGAAGTTTAGGGCAGTCCTTTCAAATATTCTAGGGGAATGTCTTCCAGGAATCTGCGGTAATTTTTTTTGTTTTAAGTGAGAATACCTCTCAGAATTCCAGAGAATCCTTCTCAGGATGCTGAGGAAGTCCATTCTAGAAGTTTTCGTAATCCCTTCGAGGGAGAATCTCCATCAGATTTTCGGAAAAATCTTTCTTAAGTTTTTAGATATATTTGTCTCAGAAATCTGGAATTTCCCCTATTATGATCCCTCTCAAAATGCTGAGGAATCTTTCGTATAATTCTGAGGAATACCTTTCGGGATTCTGGCAGAATTATTCTCAGCATTCTAATGGATTCCACCCTGGATATTTAGGGAATTCTGGGAGAATACTTAAAAGGATTCTGGAGGAATTCTTCTCAAGACTCTGGGGTCCTATCTCCCGGAATTCTGTGAGAGTATCTAAGGTTTCTTAGGCAATTCCGTCCAGTATTTTGAGGAAACCTTTCTCAGGATTCTGGAGTAATCCTTCTTAGGGATCTAAGCGACCCTTTTCAGGATTCAGGGTAATTTCTTTTAAGTTTCTTGGGGAATTCGTTTAAGGATTCCGAAAATCTTTTGTTTTTGTGAGAATTTCTCTCAATATTCTAGATGAATTTATCTCAAGAATGTGGAGGAACCGCTCTTAGAATTCCTCTCAGGATTCTGAGAGAATTAATCTGAGGATTCTTGGATAATCCTATTCAGGGTTCTGGGATAATCCCTCTTAGGATTCTGGAACATTTTGGGAGAATCCCAAGGGAAAACTTCTCTTAGGATTGTGAGACAATCTATCACACGATTCTGGGGAAGTTCCTCTCTGGACTCTGAGACAATCTGTCTCATAGATATGGAGTAACCAAGTATCCTATCTCAGGATTCTAGGAAAATCCTGAATAGAATTCAGAGAGAATTCCTACCAAGACACCGGAAGAGTCTTGCTTTCCTTTCTAGATAATGTCGCTCAGGATTCTGGTGTATTTTCAGCATTCTGAAGGAATCTCTGTCCTTATTCTAGAGGAACTCCTTTCAAAATTCTTAAGGAATCTCTGGGGAAATTTCTCTCAGCAGTCTGCGGGAATTTATTCCAGTACTATATGGGAATACTTGTCAGAATTCTGGTTAATCTCAGGATGTAAGGATTTTTCTTTCGATTCAAAAATATTAATTTAATTTTTGTTTAGAATGTACTGCCTCAACGTTATATACATTTTCGAATCAGATTCACGAATTGCTAGATGTGCAATCTCAAATTTTAGACAAATAAAACATATTATGAACTTGAACTACATGCAGCAGAAGAATCATTTCTAGATTGAGTTTAAATAAGGGCGAAAGTGAAATGATCGATTTCTCTTCATCGACTCTCTCTTCTTCTGACAAGTCAGTTTGTAATATCGAATCGTTGTGAAAACATCGATTCAAAGCATTCGATTAAATCGGTGAATCGATTTTGCTGATCCGATTCGAATCGATTCACAAAAATCAATGTTTCAGCCAGATTTGCCCAATGCTAGCCTAAACGTTGACCGAACGTATCTTTTGCACTTCATCCTTCCACTAACATCACCTATATTCCCTTGACGTCTAGGTCTCAGAGGTCAAAGAGCTGTCTACATCTTCCTTATGTGCCCAAATAGCCATCCTTTTCCATCCCTCAGCAGCCCCGTGGGCCACGGCTGCTCTCGACCAGAGTTAGAGATTCATACCAATTATTTGTGGCTAGGTTTCGATCCGGGGTTCCCCCCAGGACTTCCTTTCTCGCTTTCTCCACAAAGTTCTTCCAGGACTCCTCTAAGAGTTTTTTTTTTTTATTTTCCCATGTAGTAGCTTTTTCTGGGAGATTATTTAAGATGCTTTCAAAAGTTTCCTCTACCACTCTTCCAGGAATTTCTTCTGAGATTCTTAAACAATTAACATTTGGGATTCCTTCAGAAAGTCCTATCGCGATTGCTTCCAAGATTTCGTAAGGATTGTTTCTGTGTTTTCTTTAGAAATGCATGCTTGGATTTCCCCAAGTATTCCCTTACGGGCTCGTTCCGTTGTTCTTTTCAGAGATTGCTTCAAAGATGCCTTCAGAAGATCTGTCTACTTCATACTAGAATTTCATCAGGAACTCCTTCTTACATTCATATAGCAAATTTTCCTGGAATCGTCGAAAAACTTCTTACTATATTCCTACAAGAACTACTTTCTGGATTGCTTTAGAAACTTCGTTCGGAATTCCTCCAAGAACTTCCTTTGGGAATCCTCTAGGATCTTCTTCCGGGATGCTCTTTCGAAATCCTGTCATGATTTCTCCGGAAACTTCTTCCAGGATTATTTCAGGTACTGTTTCCGGGGATTATTATTGAACCCCTTCTTGGATTCCTCAAGAAACTCCTTCAAGGATTCATTTGTGAACTCCATCTGAGTTTTCTCTAGGAGCTCCTTCCGAGAATCCTCAAAAAACTTTGCTCGGTATTTTTTCAAGAAATTCTTCCAGGATTCCTTCAGGACTTATTTGCTTTAAGAAATCCCTCCGTGACTCCTCCGGGATTTTTTTTTTTACTGGGAATCCACCTGAAACTTTTTCTGAGATTTCTCCTAGAACCACTTTTGGGATTCCTCCTGGAACTTCTCTCAGAATCTCCTTCTGGGAATCTTTCTGGAACTCCTTACGGGATTCTTTTAGATGCTGCTGACGATTTTTTTGTTAAGGAAATCCATACAGGATTCTTTCAAGAACTTTTTTTTGGATTCCTCTACCCACTTAGAATAAATCATCGACTTCGGCAATGTTTTATCGAAATCTCAACCGTTAAGTTTGTTTACCGGAAAAATCGATAAATTCAGCTCGTTTAACCGAAGTTTGACAGATAAACGATGACATTTTACTGGAATATGGTATTTTTTTTACAAAATTTCGGTAAAAACCCATTACCGAACGTTCAGCAGTTGAGATATCGGCAAAAAATTACCAAACGCAGCTATAGGAGTTTCTTCTGGATGTTCCGAAGATTTTTCTGGAATTCTTCCGGAAGTCCATTCTTAAACTCTCTTAGATGTTTCTGGGATGGAAATCCTCCACGAGTATATTTCGGAATTTCTCCAGGAGTTTTATGGCATTCATCGTGGAATTACTCGAGCAGTTCATTATGAAATTTCATGAGAATATTATCCAACAATTTCTTAAGAAATTCTTTCAACTGCTTTGTAGGAATTTTCCCCCGGAATTTTTTCTAAATTTTCACCAATAGCTCCTTCTTTCATTCATTTTTTCAGGAATTCCTTTCAAAAACCCAAGAACTTCTAAAATCATTTCACAAGATACTGTTAGGAGAATTTTGTAAGAAATTAGAATCTTGAAAGAAACTCCTGAATTGGAAATAATTATTGGAGATGAACTAGCCTCGGGCTGAAAATCTCCCTAATAAAGCTAATAATAATAATAAACAATTATTGGAGGACTCTCAAAACTTCTGGAGAAATCCTTTGAAGTCCCTGAATGAATCTCAGAAGAAATCCTGGAAGAATACCAGAGGGCATTTCTCAAGAAACCTCACGAAAAATCTCAGATGAAGCTCTCCTGGAAATTACAGAAAGACAACGGGAGGAATGCCTGAAGAAATCCTAGGAAAAATTGCTAAGGTAATCTCAAATTGAATGCTTGGAGGAATTTTAGAGGAATTTCCTGGAGGAATCTCAGAACAAATTCCTAGAAACAATTAGGTGGAAATTTCTGGAGGAATCCAGCAACTTTAAGAGAAATCTCACAATCGCGCATGGAATTCATGGGGTAACCCCACTAGGTGCTCTAAGCGGGATGCCAACGCATTTTCCTTACCGGTCAGATTATAGCCTGAGTGCCCTCTGCTGTGCGTAGGTGTCGTCTACATTCAACTCGGTCCATGGCTGTGCGTCTCCAGTCCCGCACTCTGCGAAGGGTCCGCAAATCGTCCCACCTAGCTCGCTGTGCACCACGTCTTCTTGAACCGGTCGGATTGCTCTTGAAAACCATTTTTATTGGGTTACTATCTGACATCCTGATGACGTGACCCGTCCACCGTAGCCTCCCGATTTTCGCGGTATTTGGGGTGGCGGGCGCGGTAATTCCTCCCTGGAGCCCTTTGCCATCATGTACTTTGTCTTCGACACATTTATGACTAATTAGATTCGCCTGGCTGCACTTTTTAATCGGATGTACGTTTCCGCCACCGTGTCAAATTTACGAGCTATAATTTCAGCGAAACCAAGCAGCTGAACGGACTTCGTGAAAATCGTCCCACTGCACAATGGTCCGAATCCACGTTTTAGCAGGAAAAAATCCGTATCTCTGTTTTCGTTAATTTTAGGCATTTGGTGTCTTCAGAGAAGTTGTTTGCATTTGTTTGCTGTATCCTTTCCAAAAATTTTTGATAAGGGTGGTCCTCGTCCAAACTCAAATCTGGAAAAGAACTTCTTAATTTTAAGTCATACGTGATCGAGTTCTTCAGCAAAGTTGTAGGCAATGCTATTTCGAGCAACTTTGCCGAATATGTCGTTTATCTAGCTCTTAATTTGAACATAGTAGGTCAATTTTAAGTTTTGATTTAGGGTGAGCCCCCCCCCCCCAAAAACGGTGGTTTCGCAATAACTTTTTTATTTGATTTTTTTCGAAGATGTGAGCTTTGGAGCATTTGAAGAGCAAGTAATGACGCATATTTGTTCTGAACATTGCATGTTGCTAGGTCTTGTCATTCAAATGTTATGGGCAATTTTGATTTATCTCATGGAGCTGGTAAAATTAAAAAAGTACTTTAAGCGGCATTTGGAAGGTCACATATAAAGCCAAATTAGGAGCAAATATTACAAGAACGTTATTTTTTAAATTGGAATAAGGCCGATGTAAATATGTAATTTGTTTTATGTCAACCCCCCCCCCTCCCCTTCAAAAATCCCAAAATATTGAAGGGGCGAAAAAAAACATGGCGTCCCATGACTCCATCTTCAATAATTTTGTTTTACAAGCAACTATTTTTCAATAGTTGAAAAATATTTTTTCAATAGTTGGTAAAATTTGTAATTTTTCAATAATTTTTTTTTCGCTTGTTCCTTATTTATTTTTGCCCCCCCCTCGTACCCGATGAGAGGTCTCGGACATAAAAGAAAAATAATATTTGCATCGGCCTAAATCGACTCCAAAAATCGAAAAACTACATATAACTCATACAATTTAAAAGATAGAGTCAAACTGTCTTCGGAAAAAATGTGGGTTTTTACTATACCTAAAAGTTTCCCATACAAGACTTTTTTGTAAAACGTGAAACAAAAGCTTGAAATTGATAATTTGTTTTTAAAGAATATAATCGTTCTGATTTTCTAGAAAAACATAGCATGTACCCCTAAGAATCAAATTATCAATTTCAAGCTTTTGTTTCACGTTTTGTAAAAAAAGAACTCGTGTATGGAAAACTTGTAGGCATGGTAAAAACCTACATTTTATCCGAAGACAGTTTGACTCTATCTTTGAAATTATATGAGTTATAAGTAGTTTTTTCAATTTTTAAGGGGATTTTTGGAGTCGATTTATTCCAATTTCAAAAATAACGTTTTCGTAATTCTTATGATTTTCGGCAACGCAGTCTTTATTGAATTAAACGAAATTTAAGCTATCTGCCCGACGTTTCGACACTGGATTGGTGTCATCTTCAGGGGGTACTGTAATTTAATGTTTGTACATTTATGTGTTAATTTTTAGTTGCTATGACTTACAATATTCGTTTCGTTATATGTCCAATGTTTAGTCTAACGGTAACTGTCGTGGTTGTTGGTTTTAGGTACATACTGTGAATTTTAAATTTGTTATGTTATGAAACTGTTGTAAAATATTTAACAAAACTACCTTTCTGAACTCAAACTGTGAAAATTATTCTTTTTTCTCGCACAACTTGTATCGGCAATGGCGCAATTTGACTATCTTTCCGTTTGTCTTATGGATGGTCAACGTGCCCTATCGGTGATATTGAGTCCCTCTCATTAATGTTATTATCTCTCCTAGTCGTTTTTCGTTCGTTATTGCTCTTTATGTCGTGCAACACTGCTGCGTATGTTGTGCTGAGTTTGTCTATATCTGTTCTCTTATTGACTGTGTGGTCTGTGTTAGTGATGTGACACATTTCTAAAAACGGGAGTGTGGATTTCTTATAACTATGGTCAACAATCTGTGTGTGTTCTAAGTCAAATCGGTGATCTTGTTCTATACAATGTTGTATTAGTGCTGTCGTAGTTTCTATGAGTGATGCTTTAGCTATTTCTGTGTTAGTGTTGTTATCACTAAACATTGGACATATAACGAAACGAATATTTTAAGTCATAGCAACTAAAAATTAACACATAAATGTACAAACAAACATTAAATTACAGTACCCCCTGATGATGACACCAATCCAGTGTCGAAACGTCGGGCAGATAGGGTATATGTACCATTCCTTGGCCTAATTTGTAAGCCGTCATGACAATTTTGACCAAAACTCATGAATTAATAGCACTAGAAATAATATGTTGACCATATTACACACTCTAGGCAATGCTTGTTTCACCAATTGGAAGTAAACTAACGTAAATATTCAAGATTTTACTTAATTAAGTTGATAATATTCGGTGCGATGGTATGCAATGTTGGTCTATGGTACAAAACTTGGCCTATTAATGGATACAACGTTGGCCTATTGCTTTCCATGCACTAGAACCACTTATTATCTCATTTTTTCAATATTTCTGATGAAGTATTATCTCTGTTTGTTCACCAATCTTACTTTTAATTTTCATTTTCGGAGCCAAATTTTCAAAAAACTATAAATATATTACTTAAACTAAAGATTTTCTTAATTTAGTAAGGAAAACAACGCAACCCTATTATTGTGTTATATTTTTACAGTCACCGCACACAAAATCTTACTTTCTTTTCGTTCTTTCTGGTTCTTACGCAAGCAATGTTGTTGACGTCACTTTATCGGTGTTGTTGACGTCACTTTACTGATGGGCCAAGATTTGGGTACATAGTGAAAAAAATGTCCTCAATATTCGGCCCACATTCAATTTGTAAAATAGTTACTATTCGTTGAAAACAAATATACAAGTTCAAAATAGCGTCTTTGACCGTCGCATCAAATGTTCAGTTATTGAAAAGTCGATTCGAAATGTTCCAGAATCATGCCAATAATGATCATGTAGGGTAGTGGAGGTATTTTGGACCGGGCAGGTATTTTGGACCACCTAGGAAGTTTTATGATATTTATCACATAATCTCTACTAAATCTTAGTGCATTTTTATTGGAACACGAAAAGTATTCAACTATGTGATGACTTTTATTTTGGATGTCAGTTAAATATGCTGTTTAGTATCAAAAATAGAGAAAATGTTTTCACTTCCAATGAAACGCACGGAAAAGCACTAAAAACAAAGGAGGTGACAAATTTGTAGTCGGCTTCGAAGAGGTCTTAAATTTTACAAATAAATATTTATTTCATGTGAATGTAGTTAAGACCTTGTAAGAGCTCAAAATAAACTGTTCTTGACCTCGGTGGAGCGATAATATTCACTAAAATGGTGGTTTGAGGTATGGCCAAAATATGTTCAACATAATCAGATGTGGACATATTTTGGACCACCTGTCAGATCCATCTCTCCAGTTCCTTCTAAAGGGAGAAAACATTCATGCCAATGTAATGTACCTTCTCTGAAAACAGATAAATAGAATAAGTTGAGACCTCCCGTGATCTGGGTTGTTATACGTTTATTTTACAATGAGATTGTTGTGGGTTCGATTTGTTCCAACAACTTTTCGCCAAGTTAAAAATTTCAATTTGTGTCCTAACAACTAACAACGATGAAATTTTCAGGTGTTCAGTCATCCAGTTTACAAAAGTTGTCCTTCTCGGCAATTAGTTTATGACTGAGACAATGTGTTATCTAATGTATGTTTGACAAATTACATATCATTCAAATTATTTTTGATGGCCTTTCCACTCATTACAATATGTGTGGATCGCCCTTATATTTAGCAAAATCACTAGACTTTCACTCTTTCTATGAAGCGTTACGTAATTTATGCATGGTGACTGACGTCACCAACTATTGGTAACTATTGGTTAATAAATACACGTTTTGCGTAACATTTTTTATGAAACATCATACTACAATGCGTAAAAACTGGCAATTGCAGCAAAATTTCATGTTTTACCGTTACGTAATTTTTAAACGTTCCCTGCCTCAAAAAATGAATAGAAAAGATGTAAACTTCACGTAGTTTTAACTATGTTTAAATTTTTGCTGATGTGGCTTTCATTTCATCAATTAATTGAAGTTAAATTTGGTGGGCCAAAATATGTGCACTTGGTGGTCCAAAATAAAGTCAGGTGGTCCAAAATAGAAGCCCGAGATCCTTCAGGAGTTTTGATTTTTCTTGTATTTACTACAACAATTTTAAGTTCTGTTGGGCCTTTTGCGACAGAAAACATGTTGCTCTAAGTAATGCCTACTGAAATTAGCCATATTTTGAAGTGGGAACCTTCTTTTTTCGCTCTATTGTTCATTCACTTCCTAAAGGGGTCCAAAATACCTCCCTTACCCTATATAGACTACCCACTAAGCCGAAAAATCATGGCGTCTACAAAAGCTAAACAAAGTGACATTTTCATTCAATTTCAACACTCCAAAGTGCTAAAATTGAAACGAAATGTTACAGTTGTTCGGCGCATAGCTTTTCCGATATCCAGTTATGCGTGTTTGTTTGAGTTTTTGGTTTACGTTGAGATAGGCCGAACGTGGGGACTATGCCAACGAAACATCCCGATACCCTAGCTTAAATTTCGTTTAATTCAATAAAGACTGCGTTGCCGAAAATCATAAGATTAAACCTTACAGTCGATCGATCACCAGTTTTCGTAATTTTTGCTCCAAATTTGGCTTTATATGTGACCTTCCAAATGCCGCTTAAAGAACTTTTTTTTATTTAACCAGCTCCTAGAGATATGAGCATTTGAAGACATCGTTGTTTTTAAGTCAAAATTGCCCATAACATTTGAATGACAAGACCTAGCAACGTGCAATGTTCAGAACAAATATGCGTCATTACTTGCTCTTCAAATGCTCCGAAGCTTACATCTTCGAAAAAAATCAAATAAAAAAGTTATTGCGAAAAACCCGTTTTTGGGTGGCTCACCCTAAGTCAAAACTTAAAATTGACCTACTATGTTCAAATTAAGAGCTAGATAAACGACATATTCGGCAAAGTTGCTCGAAATAGCATTGTCTACAACTTTGCTGAAGAACTGGATCGCGTATGACTTAAAATTTAAAAGTTCTATTCCAGATTTGAGTTAAGACGCAGACCACCCTAATCAAAAAATTTTGGAAAAGATGCAGCAAACTAATTCAAACAACTTCTCTGAAGACACCAAATGCCTAAAATTAACGAAAACAGAGATACGGATTTTTTTCCTATTAAAATGTGGATTCGGACCATTGTGCACTGGTGTTTATCCCCGCTCTCCTTATTACACCCTCTAACGCAATGTTGAACAGCAATCACGAAATAGCATCACCTTGCCGTAACCCTCTGCGAGATTCGAAGGGACTCGAGGATATCCCTGATACTCGGACTACGCACAACACTCGATCCAACGTCGCCTTGATTAATCGTATCAGTTTATCCGGGAATCCGTATTCGTGCGTAATCTGCCATAGCTGTACTCGATCTATTATATCATATGCCGATTTAAAATCCATGAACAAGTGATGTGTGGCTGGACACGTTGTATTCGCGGCATTTCTGCAACACCTGGAAGGCGAACATCTGGTTCGTTGTAGTGCGTTCACCCTTGAATCCAGCCTGATATTGCCCCACGAACTCTCTTGCAACCGGTGATACACTGAAATAATTCCAATAGCCTATTTTATCAGACACTACACATACATTGTACCGGTAGTCTGACACGTTCACATCAAATGAATCGTTATACGTATCATATCATAAACAGTTCTGATTGAATAGCTTTCTAATAAAGCTAAATGACACTTGCGCATATCGGAGTTATATGCATATTACACGATCGATACATTAGCTGTGCATATAACTTTGGCCGGGTGGAAAAGCAACATTGGAAGATAAAGTGGAACACGTTTTGCAGAATTTCGCAATTCTCGTAAGTAAGCTTCGTGGTTGTGCGGCTAGCGGCGTCGGTCATTTAGGCATTATGAGTTCGATTTCCGCTTCAGCCTAAGGAAACTTTTTTTCAAAATGTGAAGGACATTATTGGAGTTGCATATACATTGGCGCGCCCAGCCCACATGATAGAAGCAAATTGCAAGACATATAACAGTATAATGGCGCCCTAAGAGCCGTATCACATGCGTCGCATATAACTCTCACTTCCCAATTGCAACCTATGATTAGATTCATATGATATTCCAATAGTGCAGTAATATAGGACTGACATATAACTATGATCGGAAGAGTTGGCTCAGTGTAGACGGCAGCATACAATTTAAGAGAGTGTCTTGTAGGCAGCGCTCAGTAGTGTGATCGCACGACAGTTCCCGCAATCCAACTTGTCCCGCTTTTTGTAGATGGGACACACGATACCTTCCATCCACTCCACCGGTAATACTTCCTCATCCCAAATCTTGGTAATGACCAAGTATAGTGCTCTCACCAGTGCTTCTCCACCGTATTTTAGTAGCTTGGTAGTTGATCTGCTTCAGCGGCTTTGTTGTTTTTCAACTGGCTAGCCTCTCCTTCAATCTCTTAGAGGTTAGGGGCTGGAAATCTTTCGTCCTGTGCACGTACTCCTAGATCTGTTACCACGCCACCTTCGGTGCTTGCAACGTTGCCGTTGAGGTGCTCATCGTAATTCTGCCGCCACCTCTCGACCACCTCACGCTCGCTCGTGAGCCGTGAGCCGTGTTTATCTCGGTACATGTCGGCTTGTGGCACAAAGCCTCTTCGCGAGCTTTTCAGCTTCTCGTAGAACTTTCGTGTGTCCTTAGCGCGGTACAGCTCTTTCATCGCTTCGCGATCTCGTTCTTCCTGCTGGCGCTTCTTCCTCCAGCAGACTGAATTCTGCCTGATCCGCGTCTGCCTATAACGTGCCTCATTCGCTCTCGTACGGTGTTGCAGCATTCTCGCCCATGCTGCATTCTTCTCGTTTTTGCAACTGTTCACATTCGCCGTCGTACCAGTCGTTTCTGTGATTCGGAGTTGCGACGCCTAGTGCTGTAGCCGAGGTCTACCTTTGGCGGATCGGATATCCCTCCAGCCATCTTCAAGTGTAGCTGCGTCAAGCTGATCTTCCGTTGGTAGGGCCACTGCTAGCTGCTGCGCGTAGTCTTGAGAACCACTTCTACGTTACGCAGCTGCTCGATGTTGAGCCGCGGCGTTCGACTTCGACGCGTGGTGATAACTGTTGAAAGTTTTGAGCGCATGCATACAGCGACTAAGTAGTGATCCGAATCTATATTCGCACTGCGGTATGTGTGGACATTGGTTATATCCGAGAAAAATTTACCGTCGATTAGAACGTGGTCGATTTGGTTTTCTGTTTGATGGTCGTATGTTTACTCTATCTGCGCGTAGAACGCTTCTTTATCGTCATCAGGTCTCCCTTCGTGTGGGACGTTGATGGTGCTGTAGTTGAAGAAACGGCCCTTAACTCGTTAACATGCACATCCTTGCGTTGATCGGCTGCCACCCGATCACACGTTGTCGCATCTTGCCCAACACTATAAATCCTGTTCCCAGTTCATTGGTGGTGCCACAGCTTTGGTAGTAGGTAGCCGCTCGATGCCCGCTTTTCCACACTTTCTGTCCAGTCCAACAAAGTTCCTGCAACGCCACGATGTCGAAGTTGCGGGGATGTAGTTCGTTGTAAATTATCCTATCACATCCTGCGAAACCTAGTGACTTTCAATTTCATGTTCCAAGTTTCCAATCGCAGTCCTTATTTCGTCGCGTGGGTCTTTGCCGATTGTATCGAGTCGTATTTTCTCCTATGTTATTCGCAATGGTTTTTTTACGGGTGGCTTATTGGGCCCACGCCAATACTCCTGTCTCGCCGGAGGGCCATAGTGCCAGTTCTGTTTAACGTCCCAACCAACACTTCTTAAAATGTACTGTTCAGCACTACTCTGGAAGAAGTGATTGGGAAATGTGACATGCAGAGGAATGACACTATCATCACACAATCGTGCATGGGATCAAGACGAAAAACAAAGTTAGGAGTACAGGCAGACGCGAGCATAATGATTAGTAAATTATGGAGACGTTTTCGAAGTTGTCGAAGAATTTGTGTTGGAACACTTATGGCATATGACAATGACACTGTAGCCATCGAAACCAAGAAGTGGAACATTAACATAGGATCTTTGTATGCGTACTCAAGTACTATTCGGTAAATCTATAAGCTTCATTATTCGGATAATACGTTTTGACGTAGGTATAGGGAACAAGACATAAAACAAAATCTTAATACCAAAAATCAACATAAAAAAGTCGGGCATATCTCCCCGCCCGTCGCACCTTCCCATCACAAGCAACGTCCGACCGCCACACCACCCTCACCATCGTCGATTGTTATTCATTTGTTCAGAGGTTCATACCGTAAGCGCAAACATAGGTACATATATCATCATCCACGTGTCGCCCCAGCCAGCCGAGTCGAGCCGTTGTCGTCATCATCGTCAGCAGCACATAAATCCAGGCCACAAGTGAACGTGAAGGACTAACGAACTCCGAACGGGTGGGAGGAGAAAATTTAGCGTCGTGCGTGCGTGCGTGCCTTCAGCGACCCGAACAATCGAGTATGTTGAATATGTTGGCAGGGTGGGCCATTGTTGGGAATCCATAGATTAGGTTGCCAGTATTATGACAGACTCTAACTGTGTCTAATAACTTTGCCGAGTAAAACAAAGCATATAGATATATGCTTGTAAGTTCTATCAAATTGTGCAATAGTGCTTTCGAATAATTTATGTAAAAGATTACAATTTTTCTGGAAGAGGTTTCATAGATGATTTACAACGCAAGACAAACATCCTTCTTTGAACTTCAAAAGAGCTAAAACAATGTTCAAATAGCTGATCCACCCTAATATGCATATTGTATGGCACCAAGCAAACTAACATTATACATCGCCGCCAGTCGAGACCAGTCGGTGGAAATCAACACGCACATATATTAAATTGATCGGCATCAAAATAATAATTTTATTGCCATGTACTTTAATTTCGGGACATGAATGACGACGGTGAGTGTGATGGGAGGGGGTGCCAAAAACTTTGTCATTTTCCGGTGTTCCACTTTTCCATCTCACCACGAAGGAGCCACGAGGAGCCTCGTGCAGACTGACTGCGACTGCGGTAAAGTCGTCGTAATATGTGAATCATGGCAAAGGTGCCCCCGCGTAGCCGTAAAAGGTGTATGCCACTTCCGATTTCCATACGAAGGTTTATGCACGTGGTAGGCATTACGACCTACAACGGCAGTCAGCGTTGGAAAGCTTTTTCGGTTAACCGGAAAATATGTACTTCGTCGTAAAACAAGCATTTTACAGCGGAAGAATCACTTTCCCGAGGTGGAAAACAAAGTTGCTTTTCGTTGGGTACCAATATAGAAATTGGTGCCAATTTACGAGCACATGTTTTCCGTTGGCCTGGATTGTTGGACGATTGGTGTGAGTAAGATACCCTAATTTGATGATTTCTGTCATGAAATTTCGAGTTGATTGCAGCAGCTTATCGCCTCGTATAGGTTCAGCCGTCACATTGTGCGATCATAACATTATAAATTGACTTGTAGTCAATATGAAAAAGCTACATTATGCTAAAGGCACATACCACTGTTAAACGGAATGGCAACATGGTGGATCGACAAGGAATGACCAGCATATGTAGCTCTAATCCTTGTAAGTTCATACCCCGTGTTTCTACGGGTCAGTCGAAGACAAAGACTGCCAGCAAAGAGTTGTGTGCTAAGCTGGTTGTGCAGCCTAGGCACTGTTTTTTTCTGATTTTAGCTAGGTTGAGGAGGTACCGTAAACCGGGGTCAAATTGATCTCCGGGTCGAAATTGATCAGACGATTTTCCGTTAGATAAAACATTCTTCAAATAGTTTCCAAGCAAATATCGTTTAGTATCGGTTCCCAACTGCACGATAGTTGAAAGGAAATTACCCAAGCAACCAAAAGTTCAGATAAAATAGCATGTTTGGGCTTAATCAGCTATTTAAAGGAAGATGAATAGCGTTCTATACAGCTCACTTTTTAAGTAGTTAACCGAACTTCAGTTCATAAAAAGTACACTTGTGCCGCTGAAAGGAACGCTATTCAGCTTAAAAATAAACTTCGAAAAAATGAAAAAAATGCGCTTAGTCCTCAAAAGTAATTTATATTATTATGAGACATTAGTACATGTGTAATCCAAATTGACTAATACCTTGAAATAATTTTTAATGTTTTTTACTTACTGAGAATTGAACTCGGGTTCTCCTCGTTGAAAGCCGGCACCTAACCACTACTCCATGTATGTGTTGTTAGGCACTGCGGGATTTTACTCAATGTGCTGATATCATTTAGTAGAGCTCAATCAGGTTCGCGTGTGAACTTTCTCTGAACCTCAAGCCGAAGGTTCGAAAGAAGTTTACGTGGAACTTATTGTGAACTTACATAGTTTGACATTTTCAGTTTGTTTTGGTTCGTAATTGAAACAAGTGCAAAGCAATAAATTAGTGCCAGTGCCAATCATTCAGAAAAGTTTATATGTTTTCAGTGATAACGAACGCGTCGATTACCGGCACGCTGGTGCAACAAGTGAGACGCGGTTGAAACATCCAGCAAAGCTGGAAGACTTTTATCCGCAGCCGAAAAAACTCCGGCGGAATCCTGGGCAGAACAGTTTTCCGCTGCGGGGGCAGCCTTTGAGCCACACAATACGGGTGCTTTGGGTTGATTACAAGTAAGTATGTTGAAATATTATAGTGAAACAAAGTGTACTTGTGAAATTAACACAAGCTGTGGCTGCTGCGCTCGATTTCCGAGTGATTTAATTGAATGAGAACTTCTCCCCGGCCCCGCTGTCGCCGAAGTTCAAATGAAGTTCACTTTTGGTACGGTTAATATTTATCCGAACTTTGAGTAGTAAGTTCAAAACAAGTTCGAAACAAGTTCGGAACGGAACATTTCAAGTTGTTGTAATGTGTCCAAATGAACTATATTTGAGTTTTAAAGGCACGAAAAAGTTCAACATGAGTTCGGTTAATATTTGATTGAACTCGGTTTTAAAGTTCAACATAAGTTCTTTCTGAACCTTTTTTCGACTTTAATGTCGTTTTGAAGAGATGTCAAAAGCTTGTACATGTACTTCCAAGTTCATAACTAATACATAAGAAACGTTTTGGAGATTTAAGTTCAACGAGACTTGAATTGAACCAAACTTAAACTTCTGAGTTCGTTCTTCAAGTGGTATCCGAACTTTTGGTTGCTTGGGTACTTAATATATGCTAAACCTATCCGAAAAACGTGTGATCAATTTCGACCCGAAGATCAATTTGACCCCGGTTTACGGTACGTAATAAATGTCTGTTAACCAAGGAAGCAAAGGCTTGAACAACGTCTGCTGTGGCACCCAGCGGCTAAATATAAGGTGATCCCTCACCGGCCTTACTTACGTTACCTGTTACCGGAGCGGGGACGATTTCGGACTGTCCTATAGCAAACTCGTTTGTGCTGGGGTTTGAGTAAGCTTCAAGCTAAAATATATTAGCATTTAGTTAGGGTTTAAGCTAGATTTAGGTTTGTAGACTTACAATTTTAGTCCTCACGTGTACATATGTTCCCCGTCGTACGATAACAATTAGATGTAGGTTGATAATAGCTATAAGTGTATTTTAAGTTTTTATATATGTTAAGTTCAATTTCAAATCTTTTACTTACATTAGTGTATACAGTTTAAGTTTTAATCGAATTCAACCAATATTAGAATTTAAGAGAAAAAGATAAATTTTAACGTGTTTGTCCACTTGTTCTGTCTTCAGTTTGTTCTAAGTGTTTGACGTTTTCCCTTATCCCCAATCATTTCGTTGTAGTTGTCTGTCACGGGATCTGTCACTCGGCCAATATCGATCCCTGCTGGAAAGCGATGTTCCCGTGTTGCCAACACGCCCCCGCCCGTATTGCACGAAGTTTCTTCTGCTATACACTGATCAGGCTCTTGAACATGTAGGACAGCGAGCAGGGTCGTCGGCCGTTGAACTATACCCGCAGAAGTTTGTATGTCTGCTTTGCGAACGCGGCCATCCTTTCCAGGATAAACGCGGACCACCTTCCCTCTTGTCCAACTGTTCCGGATGTTATCTTGTACTATGATCACCAGATCACCGACTTCCAAGGTTCTGACATTGCCGAACCATTTGGTTTGCCTCGAGATAACCGGTAAGTATTCTTGGATCCACCGGGCCCAAAACCGATCCAACATCGAGCGTGCCAGATTCCAGTTTGATCGTAAAGCCATGCGAGGGTCCGCTGCTGACACTGCTGGTTGATGTACACCGGAAGAACTCAAGAGCAGGAAATGGTTCGGAGTTAGGGCTTCCTGCTCCGGATTCTCCAACGCCATATATGTTAGTGGGCGAGTGTTCACCATACCCTCTACCTCTGCTAATACCGTCATCAATGTTTCGTCGTCCGGATTTCTGCTCACCCCTGTGGAATTTAGAGCCGCTTTGACGGACCGAACAAGCCTTTCCCAGGGCCTCCCCTTATGCGGTGCATAAGGAGGATTGAATTTCCACTGCGTCGTTGCGTTCGTAAAAGTTCCCGCAAGAGAGTCATTGATGACGGCGATCTCTTCTTGAAGTTCCCGACTGGCTCCTTGGAAGTTCGTGCCTTGGTCGGAATAAATTTCGGTCGGTGCTCCTCTACGCGCAATGAAGCGCCGGATGGCCAGTTTACAAGCCTCAGTGGAAAGACTCATAGTTAACTCCAAATGTATCGCACGAACCGTCAAGCATGTGAAGAGTGCTACCCATCGTTTTGCATTGCTTCGGCCAATCCTCACTGTAATTGGCCCGAAATAGTCCAACCCGACAAAGGAGAAAGGACGTACGTACGGGGTTAGCCGTACAGCTGGTAAGGGTCCCATTGGTGGCGTTTGCGGTTTCGCCCTGTAGACACGACACCAGTTACAGCGAGCACGAACGGACCTCACTAATACTCGTAGTGCCGGAATAGAGTATTTCTGCACAACTTCATTCGCGACAGTTTCTCCATTTGCATGTCTGAATTTGCGGTGATACCAATCGACCAGAAGAAATGTCACATAGTTGGTTTTTGGGAGAATCACTGGAAACTGCACGTCGTTGGAAATCCATTCTGCGTGTCGCATACGACGTTCCATGCGAATGAGTCCTCCTTCACCGATCATTGGAGCTTTGGTGTAGAGTGGACTACTTTTCTTGACCTTCTGCTGTTGTGCCGGTTGGATATGGCAGTTTCTCAGCAGCAAGCCAAATTCGTCCGGATATGTTTCTAGCTGAACCAATCTCCAGACAGCGAACTCCGCATTCTTCAGTTCTTCGGAACTAAAGTGTGAGGTAGAATATGTTGGCGCATTCCTTGTCCTCCGCTGACAGTTTTCGTAGAAGCGTCGTACGAATGCGAAAGTACGTAATAACCGCTCCCACTTCGAAAACCGCTGGAAGTTGACTACTTGATCTACGCTGACATGAGCCTGCACATTCACAATTCGCAATTCCTCTGTTGACTCGATTAATGGTAGTTCACGCCGAGGCCAGTAATCTTCTTGCTCGTAAAGGAACTTTGGCCCTTTGAACCACCGGCTATTTGATTCAATGTTGGGCCCGGTTCCCCATTTGGTGGCTTCGTCTGCGACGTTACATTTCGTCGGGACCCATCTCCAATCTTCGACGTCCGTAGTTTCCAAGATCTCTCCGATTCTGAATCCCACGAACTGCGTGTGGCGCCGAGGATCGGATCTCAACCACGAAAGCACCGTAGTGGAATCGCTCCAGAGCACTTTTCGGTGTATCTTCAGTGTGTGGTTAGAAATGACACTTTTCATAAGGCGTGCTCCCATCACTGCAGCTTGCAGCTCAAGCCGTGGAATGGATAGCGGTTTAAGTGGAGAGACTTTTGTCTTCGCCGTCACAAGACAACAACGAACTACGCCGTAGTCTACCACTCGGAAATACGCGCAAGCTGCATATGCTGATTCACTGGCGTCGACGAATATGTGTAATTCCAGCGAATCATACGATTGCTGACCGTAGCCAGAGAAATAGCAACGAGGAATTCTAATGACTTCAAGCTGTTTCAACGTCTGAATCCATTCTTTCCAGCGGACGAGCAGATTCGTCGGAATGGTCTCGTCCCAATCGACGCCGGCTCTCCACACATCCTGAAGCAGCACTTTCCCATGAACCAGAACCACAGCTACCAATCCCAAAGGATCGAAGACGCTCATTACGAGACTCAAGGCCTCCCGTTTCGTCGGAACTACAGCTTCGGTTATCAAAGACTGCAGATTAGCACGTAGTTGAATTGAAAACGACAAAACATCCTCCGTTGGTTGCCAAGTCATTCCCAAGATGCGTTCTGTGCCGCTGCACTTATCCTTCAGGAAACATTTACTTGATTCACTGCTGCATTCTCCGATTCGCTCGATTACTTCCGATGAATTTGACAGCCAGTGCCGAATTTCAAACCCTCCTCTGGCGTGAACGGTTTTTACATCTTCCGCTAGTTGCACTGCTTCGTCGACTGTATCCACGCTGTCCAAATAGTCATCGACGTAGTGGCTTGTCTTCACCGCCTCGGCCGCCTTCGGAAATTCATCCGCTTGTTCTTCCGCGTTCAAATTTTTCACGAATTGCAGTGAACACGGAGAGCACGACGATCCGAATGTAGCCACATCCATAACAAAGACTTGTATTGGAAGCGAAGGACTGTCCCGCCACAGGAACCGTTGCGCGTGACGATCTTCCGGGCGAATCAATACTTGGTGGAACATCTCTCTTATATCCGCACCGATGGCCACCTGTCTCTGGCGATATCGACTAAGTACCGCCGGGAGAGATGTTAGCAAATCAGGTCCTTTTAGTAACACGGAATTGAGAGAAACGCCTCGGACTGTCGCAGCCGCATCCCAAACTACTCTCACTTTTTCCGGCTTCTTTGGATGGACGACGACTCCCAATGGTACAGGGGATAGACAAAATGATCGGGACAGGCAAAATTTTCACTTTTCAAAAAATGTTCAACTAGCTGTAACTTTTCGAAACGTGCATCACATATTCTCAAATTTTCACTGTAAGTTAATCAACTAACTGTGTATCAGTGGACAAAATTTGGAAAAGATCGAACTATTCTACACGAAGTTATAAAGATTCTAGAAAAACATATAATTAGCCGATAGCCAACTTTGAGCTGTTATATCTCCGGATTCAATGAACCGAATGCAATGAAATTTTGACCATTTATGACTTATATAATGAGCTCTGAAAAACGTTTGACACAACTTTAAATTGTTATCAAGAGAAAAAGTTATAGCGATTTTATTTATTTTATGGTTTTTTAGTAAATTGGTCTATTTTTAATATGCATCCCATTACTTTTTCAAATAATTGAAGGCTATGTTATTACTTTCCTTCAAAACATATTTATATTCAAGACAATTAGAGGGAATTTAAATGAGCTATAATTAGCATCTTGAATTTTGAAACGATGTTGAAGTTTGAGAAAATTTGGTGTTTTATTAGAAAAATAATCTCTGCGTAATAATTTTCTTCCGTGTTAAGAATTTGTAGATGTGTCAAAAGTTTTTCAAAGCTCATTATATAAGTCATAAATAGTCAAAATTTCATTGCATTCGGTTCATTAAATCCGGAGATATAACAGCTCAAAGTTGGCTATCGGCTAATTATATATTTTTCTAGAATCTTTATAACTTCGTGTAGAATAGTTCGATCTTTTCCAAATTTTGTCCACTGATACACAGTTAGTTGATTAACTTACAGTGAAAATTTGAGAATAATTGATGCACGTTTCGAAAAGTTACAGCTAATTGAACATTTTTTGAAAAGTAAAAACTTTGCCTGTCCCGATCATTTTGTCTATCCCCTGTAAGTACCACACGCGCTGTGGATCCGCTTCGGCTAGCTCTTGTTCTGTGGCTACATGCGCATAGCCCTTTTCCTGATACGCGACGATCTGTTTCTTCACGTTGTCATACAGTTCCGGTGATTTCTGCAACCGTTTCTCCAGGCAGTGTAGACGACGCTCCGCCATGGGCCTACTGTCGGGAAATTGCAGCTGGTCGTATTTCCATAAGAGTCCCGTCTGGAACCGCCCACCCGGAGTACGAACTGTAGTGGCCTCGAGGATTTCCCGAGCGCGACGGTCGTCGGCTGAGTCAAGAGCGTTAGGCGATGATACTCCTGTTCCTTCAACACGAAAGAAATCTTTCACTAGTTCGTGCAGTTCGTTATCGTGATCACTGGATCGGCTACAGCAGTGGAGAACACGATGAGGATTATCTTCGTCAGAACCTCGATTTCGTCCAAATACAACCCAACCGATCCTTGTTTTGGCAGCTACTGGCTCGTCGGGTTTACCTTCTCTCAGCTTTAAAGTGTTTTTAACCTTAGCGTTGTCCAGTCCTATTAGGATACGCGGTGACGCGTCTTCATAACTCTTCACAGGAAGCCCTCGGAGATGCGGAAAATCCCTTTCAACCTCTTCAAATCTCAATGACTGTCGAGGTAAGTCCAGACTTTGAACTGTGTGAACTCCATTCAGTACGAAGCTTTTCGTTGAATCTATTCCGGAAATGTAGAGTTGAACTTCTTGCGACGCCGTTTCTGTTCGTTTCACTCCGTTTGTCCATTGCATACAGAGTGGAGCAGGCCGACCAACTAGTCCTAGCTGTTTCACGATCGAACTTTCCACTAGTGTCGAATCGGAACCACTGTCGAGGAAGGCAAAGGTTTGCACCGATTTTCCATTTGCGCGCAGCAACACTGGAACTATGCGAAATAGTATCTTATCGCGCAACTGTTGGTGAACAGCTACCGTTCCCGTGATTGTATCCGTGACGGTTCTTGTGCCTTCTGCTTGTGGTTCGCCTGGATGAAGAAGACGGTGATGCCGGTGCTGACAGCCATCCACGCCACACGCCGAAGCCTTACACGGCCATCGTCCATGCGGATACAAACACCTTTTACACAGGTGCAACTCGTTTGCGACCTTCCAGCGATCGGCAAGGCCTTTACGTTTAAACGAATCGCAGTCTCTCGGTTTGTGCCCAGGTGTTTTGCAGACTACACATGGTCGGTCTACTCTGACATCAGACGTATCGCCTCCGGAGCTCGTTCCTTTTTTGCGCCAATCCTGTCGTGCATCCTCCGTTGAGTGGGGGTTCACAAATGCTTTTGTCTTCCCCTTTAGCCGATCAGCTTTCTGCGAGCCGGAATCAGCAACGATGGTTGTGACACTACTAGCCGCTGTGACCAACACATTCATATAGTCGGCAAAAGCTCTGAGATCCGCCACCAGCACGCGTTGTTTGTAGAGCGCCCAATCGAGCTTGATGTTTGCAGGTAACTTCTCTACAAGCTCTTGCAACAGAACCGGGTTCGCCAAGTGCATCTCCTGTCTAGTGCCCACAAGATGTACACAAAGGTTTCTCACAGCAAGTCCAAAGTTGATCAGGGTCTCCAGTTCATCCGGTTTTGGAGCCGGAGTCGCTCGTACTTCGTTAAGTAGCGTGTAGATTATAGCATCTGGACGACCGTAGAGTGAGTGCAGCGTGTTCATCACCTCGGCAACATTCGATGGATGTAATAGGAAACAGCTGACGGCTTTCCTTGCATCACCCTTCAGACTCCGCTGTAACCGCATCAAGTTTTCTGCATCAGTGTATCCACACATTTGTGTGGATGTATCATAACTGCTCCAGAAAAGAGGCCAATCTGCTGGATTACCGGCGAACGTCGGAAGTTCCTTGGGTACAACATGTCGGGCGGCCAACTGCTGAGAAATGGGACCAGGTGGCGGCAGTGACTGTATGCTAGATGGTTGCGGTACCGAGAAGATGGGAGTCTGGTAACTAGTCACACTGATCCCTGGATGTTGATACGGGGGAATGTTGTACGCACCACGATTCATACCAGAAGGTACAGCGGAAGTGTGAGAAAGGCCACTCTGTGAGTTGATCGCAACACTTGGTGGCACAAAGGAGTAGGAAGAACAATATTGTGGAAGAGTCGAGTGCGGAGGGTATCTTGGCAGTAAACTAGGATAGGCAGGACCACTATTTAACCAGGGGGGATTATTGGATGCCGGAGCAGAAACTCTACTAACAGGCATTGCACATATCGTTGGATTCACTTGATAGTTGGCTACACTGGTGTGAGTGAGTGCATGTGGAACTCGACTATAATTAATGCCGGGATTGGTTCCCGTAATGCCCACGCCACCAGACGGATGACCTTCATTTGCAGCTACACCTGGCCGGTTACTTACCGAGACTGTTGCGTTTGGATAAGACAAACCCTGAATAGCACTTGGACCTGGGATGCTCGAACCTGCAGGTACTGAGTATGGCAGTGATGATGCAATCTCTGCCGCATTAGCTGCTGAACTTCTCGGTGTGGATTGCTGCAATGGTGCAGACGGAACGTTGCTCGGAGATGATGTTAAAGTTTCAACTGGCAAACCGATGTGGGTCGTCGTCACTGGTGATATCAGGTCCTTGAACGTAGGAGCGAAAGAGGTTACACAGGAGATTTAATCCGTAGCTGCCACTGTCTGGCCGGCACCGTTCCTAGTGATCGTGGATGCTGACGGTGGGTGGATGACATTTGCTGCTGTAGACGTGAGTCCAGTGGGGCCTACTCCTCCAGGATTGGTACTCAGGGTCACTGCTGGTTGCGTGTTCATCCACTCTCGAACTTTGGCCACTCCATGACCGGCACTACGGTGACTTCTAATGCTTCTTCCGTCGTCGTCTTCTTCCAATCGGGCTTGCAACAGTTGGTACTTCTTGTCGATAAACTCCTTCTCCAGTACCATCATATCAGAGATTGCTTTGTCCCTCCGTTCCTTCTCCAGTCGCATAGCCATTTCGTTCATATCCCTTTCCTGCTTTTCCTTCTCCGCTAGCAATCTAGCCCGTAGCTCCTTCTCCTCGGCCAGCCGTTGCATTTCGAGCCTCAACTTGGCCTCTCGTGCGCTCGCCGTTGTAGATTGGGATACTGACGCAGCGGGTGATGCGGAGCAGAAACCACAAAGATATATTCGGCTGTCATTGGCGATACTATCCCCGACCGCAGCGCATCTGAAATGGTACCAGTGTCTGCAACCATTACACTGAACCATCTGACTATCTGCTTCATCTGGTTGATTGCAGGCGCGGCAATTTCTATCCTCCGTCGTTTCCCCAACGTTGCTCGCAGCCTCAGATGGCATTGTTGTCATTCCGGAGCCGAATGATTAGTCCAGATCAACGATAGTTGAGGTTAGAATATTAAAATTCTTGAAGTTTGTTACCGGAGCGGGGACGATTTCGGACTGTCCTATAGCAAACTCGTTTGTGTTGGGGTTTGAGTAAGCTTCAAGCTAAAATATATTAGCATTTAGTTAGGGTTTAAGCTAGATTTAGGTTTGTAGACTTACAATTTTAGTCCTCACGTGTACATATGTTCCCCGTCGTACGATAACAATTAGATGTAGGTTGATAATAGCTATAAGTGTATTTTAAGTTTTTATATATGTTAAGTTCAACTTCAAATCTTTTACTTACATTAGTGTATACAGTTTAAGTTTTAATCGAATTCAACCAATATTAGAATTTAAGAGAAAAAGATAAATTTTAACGTGTTTGTCCACTTGTTCTGTCTTCAGTTTGTTCTAAGTGTTTGACGTTTTCCCTTATCCCCAATCATTTCGTTGTAGTTGTCTGTCACGGGATCTGTCACTCGGCCAATATCGATCCCTGCTGGAAAGCGATGTTCCCGTGTTGCCAACATTACCAATGGCACAAATTTCCCAAATGGAGGAGAACGTGCCTCTAGAGCCGACCTACTGATACGTTACCGGTCAGACTAAGGCCAGAGTGTCCTCTGATGTACATAGGAGTCCTCTCCATTCTACTCGGTCCATGGCTTTCTGTCTCCAATTCCGCACTCTGTGAAGGGTCCGCAAATCGTCCTCCACTTGATCGACTTACATAGCTCGCTGCGACACCCTGTCAGACAAGAGTCTGCACTCCGCCGTAGACTGTACGCAAAGTGGAGATGAACCAGCCTCGGGCTGAAAATCTCCCTAATAAAGCTAATAATAATGTACGCAACGTATTCCCTTCGAAAACTCCAAGGGTTCGTTGATCCTCTACACGTAGAGTCCATGCTTCTGCCCATAGAGGACTACTGGTCTAAACAGCGTTTTGTTGATAGTTAACTTCCTGTGACGGCGAACTTTGATCCATCGTAAAGTTCTGCGGAGTCCAAAGCAAGCTCGATTACCTGCCACAATGCGTCTCTGAACTACTCTGCTGGTGTCGTTGTCTGCGGTCACCAGTGAGCAAAAGTACACGAATTCTTCAACGCCTCGATTTCAACAACGTCCATAGAAATTCGGGTTAGTGGGTGCAGTGATTGTGAGTGGAGCCCTTTTCCATCACGTACTTTGTCTGGTCTTTCAGTCGGATGAACGTTTCCACTAACGTCTCAAATTTGCAAGCTATAATATTAATATCATCAGCGAAATCAAGCTGCTGAACGGACTGTGAAAACCGTTCCACTCGTGTTTATCCCCGCTCTCGTTATTACATCCTCTAAAGCAATGTTAAACAGCAAGCACGAAAGACCTTGCCGTAGCCCTCTGCGATATTCGTCACCTTAATCAATCGTATCAGTTTATCCGGGAATCCGTATTCGTGCATAATCTGCCCATAGCTGGTCTCGATCGATTGTATCATACGCCGATTTAAAATCGATGAACAAGTTATGTGTGGGCACATTGTAATCGCGGCATTTCCGTGACGCTTGGCGGATGGCGAACATCTGATTCGTTGTAGCGCATTCACCCATGAATCCAGCCTGATACTGCCTCACGAGTTCTATTGCAATCGGTGATAGACGGCGGCATAACATTTGAGAGGGTATCTTGTAGGCAGCGCCCAGTAGTGTGATCACGTGATATTTCCCGCAATCCAACTTTTTTTTTTTTTACTTATTCGTTTATTTGGAAGGCTCGGGCGCCACATGAGCATAACTGAGCCGAAGTCTTTTGTTTTTTGTTTTTTTACAATGATTTTACATTTTACAATTTATTACTGCCTTAAGCTATGTTAGTTTGGGAAGCCGAAGTACTCGCGGCTGTTTCGAGGTTAAGGATTGGGGAAAAAAAATTGGGAAGGAGGGATTTATGGGTTTAAAACTAAATTATTTGCTAACTTATGCTAAAACATTGATGGGACAAATTGTTCATATCTGTAACGGAACCAAAAAGAAAGGACTTTATCGGTAGAAAACGACAAGAAGAGGACAAACGGAAGGGGGGTGACGACAGACAAGGGCGAACAACAAAACCAAAAGGCGGACAACGAAAACAAGGAACGTACTACATCAAACTCTGACATCAACACGTTTCAAAAACTGGTAAATCAGGTTCATGTATTCCAAATCAAGTCCTGCCAACACTTCTCTAACGGGTTTCTGTTGTTTTCCTCGGACCCGGAGAATTTCATGCAGCTCAGATCTGACCTCACGATACTCATTGCATCCCCACACGACATGTTCGATATCCTGGTAAGCTACGCTACAGACACAGAGATTGCTTTCTGAGAGCCCAATACGGAAGGTATGTGCATTCAACAAATAGTGGTTGGACATCAGCCGACACATTACACGAATGAAATCGCGGCCTAAATCCAACCCTTTGAACCATGGCTTCTTCGACACCTGTGGAATGATGGAGTGCAACCATCTACCCATCTCTCCATCTCTCCATTTGTGTTGCCAGCTGATCAAGGTCTCCTGACGGGCCAATGCAAAAAATTCGTCGAAGGCGATTTGACGCTCGTAAATATCGCCTCCGCTAGCGCCCACCTTAGCCAGAGAGTCCGCTTTCTCATTGCCCGGAATTGAGCAATGTGAAGGGACCCAAGCTATGGTGATGATGTATGAGCGTTTGGACAAAGCACTCAAGACTTGGCGTATTCCATTCAGGAAGTACGCTGAGTGCTTCATCGGTTTCATTGACCGAACAGCCTCCAGAGAGCTTAGACTGTCGGTAAAAATGAAGTAGTGCTCAGGTGGAAGAGTGCGAATGTACTCTAAGGTGTAGTATATAGCCGCTAGCTCAGCAATGTATACCGAACATGGCTTTTGAAGCGTGTAGGTGGCGCTATGAAATTCGTTGTAGACACCGAAACCACTCGAATCATCGGTTTTCGAACCGTCTGTGAAGAACTGTCTGTCCCCGCTAACATGCCCGAACTTACTTGCAAAGATCTGTGGAATACCTACGGAACGAAAAGATTCCGGAATACCGGTGATCTCATCCTTCATAGAGAGATCAAAATCCACTGAGGAGCTGTCGAAGTTTGAGAAGTTGTCACGATTGGTGTTAACCGGAGATGGGCTAACCTCCAGCGTCATGTACCAGTAGTACACACTCATAAAACGAGTTTGAGGGTTCTGTTCGAGCAGCTTTTCGAAATTTTCTATGACCAATGGATTCACAACCTCGCATCGGATGAGGAACCGGAACGATAACTCCGCAAAGCGGTCTGTCAGAGGCTGTACACCAGCGAGTACCTCTAAACTCATAGTGTGAGTTGAGTTCATGCAACCTAACGCGATCCGAAGACAACGGTACTGAACCCGTTGAAGCTTCAGCAAGTGTGTTTTCGCCGCGGATTGAAAACAGAAGCTACCGTATTCTAAAACCGACAGAATGGTTGTTTGGTACAGCCTGATCAGATCTTCCGGATGTGCTCCCCACCATGTTCCGGTAATAGTTCGCATAAAGTTGATTCGCTTTTGGCATTTCTGTATCAGATACACAATGTGCTTCCCCCAGGTGCATTTGGAGTCGAACCAGACGCCGAGATATTGAGAAGACATGCTATGAGTGATTGTCTTACCCATCAGATGGAGCGGAAACTTTGCCGGTTTGTGTTTTTTAGAAAAGACAACCATCTCAGTTTTCTCCGGAGAGAATTCGATACCCAGCTTGAGAGCCCAAGTAGACAAATTGTCCAAAGTATCCTGTAGTGGTCCTTGCAGATCGACTGCTATTGATCCCGTTATAGAAACAACACAGTCATCCGCAAGCTGTCTTAACGTGCAATTTTCCATGAGACAATCATCTATGTCTCTAACATAAAAATTGTAAAGAAGGGGGCTTAGACATGAACCCTGGGGGAGACCCATGTAGCTAATTCGTGAAACTGTCAAGTCGCCATGAGTAAAACTCATCTGCTTCTCAAACAGCAAATTATACAAAAAGTTGTTCAAAATTGGTGAAAGGCCACTTTCGTGTAGTTTGTCGGAGAGAACATCGACACAAACTGAATCAAAAGCTCCCTTAATATCCAAAAACACTGAGCCCATTTGCTGCTTTTGAGCAAAGGCAAGCTGAATTTCTGAAGTAAGCAACGCAAGACAGTCGTTCGTTCCTTTGCCTCTGCGGAAACCAAATTGTGTATCAGACAACATGCCATTCAATTCAGCCCATTTGTCCAGACGAAAGAGAATCATCTTCTCTAACAACTTCCGCAGACAAGACAACATCGCGATTGGACGGTACGAATTATGATCCGACGCGGGTTTCCCGGGTTTTTGAATAGCTATCACTCTCACTTGCCTCCAATCATCCGGAATGATGTTGTTATCCAGGAACTGATTGAACAAGTTCAACAAGCGCCTCTTAGCGACGTCGGGGAGGTTTTTAAGCAAGTTGAACTTAATTCGATCCATTCCTGGAGCGGAATTGTTACATGAAAGAAGAGCAAGTGAGAATTCAACCATCGAAAACGGCCTATCCATGTCGTCCCTATCCTCGGAAACATCACGAATTATTCGCTCCACGGGTACGGAATCTGGACAAACTTTTTTTGCGAACTTGAGAATCCACCGAGGAGAGCTTTCTCGATCCTCGTTTACCGACGACGCGTTACGCATTCTTCTCCCGACGTTCCAAAGAGTTCTCATTGATGTCTCGCGCGATAAACCCTCGACGAACCGACGCCAGTAACCGCTTTTCTTCGCCTTGATCAAGTTCTTGAACTTGCTTTCAAGGGAAACGTACCGCTTAAAGTTTTCAACCGAACCGCGTTTCCGAAACTCTTTGAACGCAGCGGATTTCTCGCGATAGATTTCTGTACACTCGCTATCCCACCACGGATTGGGGGGTTTCCTGCGAGCCGAAGGACCTGGAACTGGCCGACGTTGTGCCTGCAGCGCGCTACTGATGATCAGTTCTGATAGAAACTGATACTCTTCCCGCGGTGGAAGAATTTCTACCGATTGCTCACCGTCGATAATTGCTTCCGCGTACTTTCCCCAGTCAATGTGTTTCGTGAGGTCGTAGGAAATGTCAATAGATGGAGGTTGACGTGAACCATTGGAAATAGAAACGACGATCGGAAGGTGATCACTACCATGGGGATCCTGGATAACCTTCCATGTACACTCCAGCGATAGTGAGCTCGAACAGATTGAGAGGTCTAATCGGCTGTCTCTAGGACTGCCATCTTTAGCTGGAGGTGCCACTCGCGTAACTTCTCCGGTGTTCAAAATTGTCATGTTGAAGTCGTCGCAGAGGTCATATATCAAAGTTGAACGGCTGTCATCGTACAGTTCCCCCCAGCCTGTACCATGGGAGTTGAAATCTCCCATGAGCAGCCGTGGCTCAGGCATAACCGAGCAGATGTGGACGAGATCCCTGCGAGATATCGCAGTTCTCGGTGGAAGATATATGGAGGCAACACTGAGGGTTTTACCTCGGATTGTCACCTCACATGCGACGGCTTCGATCCCTGTCATCGGTTGAAAATCGACTCTGTAAAATGAGTGCTGCTTTTTGATCCCTAAAAGCACCCCTCCGTACGAGTCGGACCGATCAAGACGGATAATGTTGAAATCGGAAAAAGGTAAGATTACATCGGGTGTCAGCCATGTTTCGGATAGCGCAAAAACATCGCATTGTAAATTGTTAATTAAAAATTTGAAAGAGTCTAATTTTGGTACGATACTACGACAGTTCCAGTGTAGCACAGAAATCATATCTTCGACCTCGGTGGTTAAATTAGCCATCGAAAGATACGAATGTCGCAAGGAGGGGCATTTTAGAAGCCAACTGCTTCAAAAGAGGAGACACACAAGGAAGAAGTGCTTTGACAATGCTCTTCACTGAGTCAGAAGCATTAAAGAAGTTAAGGACGATGTCTACGATGCCAGAAAGCGTAAACATCGGAGCACCAAGAGGTTGTTCCTGGTTCTCCGAATGCTGTCCCTCTGGCTGAGAAGTCGAAAAAATTGGGACATCTGGGATTTTTGATGTTCCCGGGAGCGAAGGAAAATCTCGTTCATCTTGGATTTTGAATCCAGGAGGTGAACGTTTGTTACCTTTTTTAACACTCTTAGAATTTGTCACGGTGGGTTGGGGGTCACTGCTAGGCAGATTCCGAGGTTTTTTGGTGGGTCTCTGGAGCCTCACCCGTTTCCTCGTTTCACCCTTGAAAACAAAGGGAACCCCGTCCCCGACCTCAGAGTCAGAGCCCTGATCATCGAGAGACAAAGACGAGTAGATGTTGCGTGATTCAACGACCGGAGCAGCTTTTCTCAGCATTTCGGCGTAGCTTCGCCTTGAACGCTGCTGCAACGATCGTTTTTGATGTTGTTTTCGCTGTATGTACTTCGGGCAAACATTGAGATCGTGTGGACGGTCGCTACCACAATAAACACACTTGGGCGGCGTTTTACACGCACCGTCCACATGTCTCTCCCCGCATGTTGCACAGCGAGGTTTATTGCTGCAGTACTGGGCGGTGTGGCCCAGCTGCTTGCAATTGATGCAATTCATTACCTTCGGTACATACAGCCTCACAGGTAGCCGAAGTTTGCCAATCACCAGCAGATCTGGTAATGCAGATCCGGAGAAGGTCACAGAAAATTCTTCAGATGGTGTGTAAACCTTCTTCTCGCCCTCCTGGGATACCGAATGCAGTTGCCGGCAATCCAGTATCTGGACAGGAGGTAGAGAAGGGTTATGGAAACGACCACAGCCTTGCATGATCGTTTCGCAGGTCAAAGATGCGTCGGCGACCTTCCCCGAAATCTCTATCGACGCGCTCGGTAGGTAAACGAAGTACTCAAGTGTAAACAACTCGCAGGCCACAATCTCATTAGCGTGTTTTCGGTCGCCTACTGTCACCCGAAGCTTAGCTGTACCGACCATGTCAATGGAGACAACGGAAGAATACCGCTTAGTCAGATCCTTGCTGATTTGAACGGTGTTCAAACGTTTGCCTTTGGGTCGGAAGAAAACAACATATGGCCCGCCAAAGTCGGGAGGGTAGGCCTTGAGGCGGGGGGACGTCGAAACAGATTTACTGTTGGTGTCCATTGGAGAAGCACCAGGGTGAAGGGGGGCAAAGGGGTTAGCATTTAAATCGCCTTGTTGGCTCGAACAATCCGATGCCAATAACAAAGCTTCGTTGATGCGGTACGACGTACCCCCGCCATCGTCATCATCGCCCATTGTGGCAGCTAACTACCACCACGGGGCACTCAAAAATCTTAAACTAACACTTATCACGGGGACGAAATAATAAAAAAAAAAAACAAGAGACAAAATTAACTGTACAGGGAAAGTGAGGAAAAAAAAGAGAAAAAAAACTGCTTGTATACCAAATTAAATCTAATCAAAGAGTCAGTGGAGAGGGGGGAACAACGAGGGGTAACTTTGAATACTTAGCTTTGTGCTCTGTTTTGCCACAGGCTCGACGACGACAGGTCCAAGCGATGGGATCGCCCGCACTGGGAGGAGGCGAGCGGTGTATATCGGTTGAACGCTCTCTGCTCTTCTCTCGGTGGGCTGCTGCTGTCGACGACGATGAGCTTGGGTACTCACTGGAAGAAGCCGATCACGGCCGCGCGAGCGGCGCGGTATGCGGGGGGTGCTGCACTGCTGTGCTCGATAATCGGTCAATGCGCCACGTGATATAATGAAAACGTGAACTTTACTCAAACTAAACGAACTTTTGCGGCAAAAATTGTGGCCTCGCCAACCGCACGCGTCCCACTAGGGATAATTACTTAATAAACTTAATCACTCGGAAACACTAGCACGAAAATAGCCATCGAACTGGAGACAAACCGGACGAACGAAAAGTTGCGACTGTCTCGAACGAACGCTCGCCAAAGAGTGAGCAATCCAACTTGTCGCCTTTTTTGTAGATGGGACACACAATACCTTCCATCCATTCCTCCGGTAGTACTTCCTCCTCCGAAATCTTGGTAATGACCCAGTATAGTGTTCTTACCAGTGCTTCTATACCGTATTTTAGTAGCTCGCTTGGTAGCTGATCTTCTCTAGCGGCTTTGTTGTTTTTCAACCGACCAACCTCCACCTCAATCTCCTGGAGATTTGTGGCTGGAAATCTTTCGTCCTGCGCACGTACCATTGAGGTGACCTCCCGCAGTTGCTATTCCAATATCACCAGATCAACTACACTCACACAAGGAACCAACGAGATAGCTGTTTGGGACCAACAGGCATCTTCAGTGTGTGGGCGTTGGTGGTCTTTCCAGCCAACCACATATCGTAAATCATCAAGGATGGAAATCTAGTGATCATGATCAGATTTCGAATTTGTCGCGGTCGAACGGCATCGTGCGATCATAGCAACAACGATAACATTTTGTCGTCAAGCATCATAACAAACTTCGGTCCGAGAAGAATGATTCGCTCGGCATGTGCGGGCGCGATGCAATCATTATCATGAAGTCGAAATGATAAATTAGTTTTTTTTTTTTTTTTATTTATGTGTATTTTAACTTATGCTAATTCTACACTTGATAAATTAGTGATTTCATTCACTTTTTGAACATTCTTGGCGATTTAACTTCCAGATATGCTTATGAACGTATCATTTCGAATCATGAATGCGGCTTGGGGGTGCACAAAGTGGCAAACAGTCTGATGAATAAAATTTATCATGACTTGTAACATGATCCGATAACGGGTCATCACGCGATAAAGCGTGCATCAGATGCTTTAATTGTTCTGTGATACGAGCACGGTGCGAGGCGTCGGCATCATGCTAGGTACTGCAAGAACAAGGCTATCTTGGATTATTCGTATCCTGTATCATTTATCGCTTGAAGTGATTTTCTGCCATCCTTGTAAATCATAGTGTCGAAAAAATTGTATAATGTCATATCTATATATATAAAAATGAGTTTGAGGCCCCTTTGAGGCAACAAAACTCACGAACGGCTGAACCGATCGGGATGACTCTTGCAGGGTTTGATTCGTATTCATGGTGGCTGTGTTTATATATAATAAAAAGTTACGAAAGTCAACTAAAAAGTAGAAAAACTGTGAAAGTAATGATTTTTCATGAATCGAGAAGAAATTCAACAGGATCGAAATGAAATCAAAGTCGTTGGTCGTTGGTTCAATCGGGCGCAATTCTGTACCGCTTATCGTTTTCGGTATTTTTTTGTTGAAATCGGCCTCGTAAATCCCGCAGGAATCTTTTAAAATACGATCCTCAGTAGTCTGCACTTTTCTGCGATATTAGTTGTTCATATCCGCTACCGTTGTGACGAAAAAAGTGTAATTAATTTGTTCAACAAATCTCGCTATGGAATGCAAAAAATGCCTTCTTCCAGTGGTAACAAAAGACCAACCGTACATATATTGCAATGCATTGTGTGCCGCAATTTACCATGCCGCTTGTGTTGGATTAAACACTGCCGAGCTCGCTGCCGTGTCGCCTCCGAACAAGAATAGCTGTTGGATGTGCGATGTGTGTTTGGTTGAATTCGTACAGTGGAGAAAAGAACATAGTGAGAAAATGAATGAACCGATCGCCGCTACCGTTCCGGAGCCAACGTACGTACTACAACGTGACGTAGATGAACTGAAAGCTAAAGTTGCATCTATTTTGTCGGTGATTACGTCGCATGAGAACAATCACTCGGATACCAGGATATGCCATTCAACACCGAACTCATCGCGGCAGAAGGAAGAAGGAACAAGTGAAATATCAAACGCATTTGATACTGCGAGTCGGTTACCTGATTCGATTTGCGACGACGAGAACTTCGATTTGTTGCTGACTAACATCGATGGAAGCGTATCGGAGGAAGATGTGCATCTCATGGTTTCCCGCTGCTTGGGCACTTTTGAAAATGAACGCATTAACGTTAGAAAATTAGTTCCACGATGGGTTGATTGCAGTGCACTTGACTATGTTTCCTTCAAAATAGTATTAAATCGTAAATGGAAATCTGCCGCAATGATGTCATCTACTTGGCCTAAAAACATTAGATTTCGAGAGTTTAAAAAATTGAGATGCCCGTGGAAACCCGATGTTTTGTAATTTGTTTCTATATTGTGAATTACGTGATTTCAGAGGGATTAAAATGTTTTATTTTGATGTAATGTTTTTCTAATGTGCTATGTTATGTTATCTGTTTGCACTGTTTAGTTTAGAAATGATACACGTTGTCTGATAAAATTGTAGTTAGTGTATGAACTTTCATTGTATTTCTGTTTTTGTTACGGAAATTCGTCGTAGTTGTCAAATGCTTTTGTAGCTTAGTTTTAAGTACACATCATTGGGGCATACACAAGCCTGTTGATGTAAATGGTAAATAAATAAATAAATAAATAAACCAATTTAGAGTGCTGTGCTAAAATGACTTCCACAGTTGTCAAACCACTGCAACCTGGCAAGACAAAGTTTGCCGGGACAGCTAGTATTCAATAAGAATTGTATAATAATATGTATATTTGCAGACAATGATTGCGTAGAATCGCATTTCATGCCCAATGAAGTTTCGATTTCGATTTCGTTACATATAGTCGTCTCTGATCATTAAAGGTGATAGATACTATCGATAGGATCCCACAGAATCTGATATAATCTTAAAAAAATAATAAGTTCTGAGTCTAAGCTTGAAGTGCGCTAGCTAGTTTCTTTGAATCGTGAAAATCGTCGCTTTACATCGTATAAATCGAACTGCCTTCCTAAAGGTATGATCAAAATCGGTGCAATCGTATACAACGATAAGAATATTGTATATTGATCGCTTGCGTCATACTTGCGTCGCATGCGAAGTGAATTAAATCGTACAAATCGTATATTCATTTTACAATCGCATATGATTGTTACTGCACTTTCAATAGTCGAATCTTAATCTCGGAAATCGTAAATGATTTTGTTTTCATATTTGTATGACGGAGAGAAGGATAAATTTGTATTCATCACAAATTTGTTTTTTTTTTGTTGTTGACACATGCGATCTATGATAGCAATAATTTCAACCAAATATGAAGGTTTTCATACTATTTATATATAGCAGATGACTTACATTAAGTGGTGTATAGATTCAAACAACGATGTGAATTCCGAGCCTCAAGCACGGAACCACTTTTGAGGACACTCAATGCACAACAACAACAACGCTCCCACCACAAGTCTCGCATCGTATCATGCTAATTTTTATTCGTGACATCCCATTCACTTTGAACCCTCTACTTCTAACTTGGTAATATAGCCAATAGAGATAACGCGCAGTTCTCAATTAAACCCAAGCAACACACATGTTATATTAGAGTTACTGCAGCGCAAGTTTTGGTTGTATAGAAGATAATTTTACGTAATCCTAACATTGTGTTGGAATAACGTCAAATAAACTTCTATACAACTAAAACTTGCGGTGTCGTAACTAATATATAACATGTGTGTTGCTTGGGAAGGACCTGAGTTCGATTCCGACTGAACACCAATTGGTTTTTTTTTAATTTGAAAATCTTGAGTTGTATATCGGTACATTCGATCGTAATAAGATCATGCATAATCGTATATTTAGACGAAGAAAATCGGCCAAATCGTAGAAATTTTTCGAGAAATCGTAAATCTTGTTGTATGAAATCACAGTTGGATATATGTTTCGATATGGCCTCTGTTTTAGTATGTATATGCCTGTTTCGTGCATTGATAACGATTTCTTTGGTTCTATATATGTGTGTTTATTCCAGTTGCAATTTCGATATACATAGCAGCCAAATTGCTGGCTGGTTGTATTTTTCGGTGAAAATGGCGCCTGCTGTGTCGGGTTGCAAGTCAATGTGGGGAAGCGAAGGGAACTGATAATTGCAATCCCTTGTTGGCAGCAGTCCGTTGAGTCCTCTGCGTCTGCACAAGGTCATGTGGATTACGGTGTGTAAGAGGGAAATGTTCATTTTTGACACAGGGCTCATGTATTGGTGCATGGATGTCAGGCGTAAAATGATAGATTGTGTGTAGATTACTGTGAACTGGCACAGTTCGTTTGGTTGCATAAATTGTAGGCATTATTTGATGGATTGACACTGTTCTGTGATGAAAATTATGAAGGAAGCGATTTTTTTTCAATCCATTTCTTGTTCTAGCGGTCGCTATAGACATATATGAGAAGTATGTGAAGGAGAGTGAGAGAAAGTAGATAGAAATATACAAAGTAAGAGGGAAAGGGGCGACCCTGGGGTTGAACCCAGGACCCTTTGCATATGAATCAGAAGCGGTAGCCACTAGACCACCAAGCCCGTCATGTTTACAATATTATTTGCAACAAACGATAAATTTACCTGAATCCTCCTGATATAAAATGTTGATTAGTAGTAAAATTTAAACAAATACAATTCACAAAATTCAAAAAGAACATCAAACATTGATTTTGAAATGTTTCTAAACAACTACTTGATTACTTTAGACAGAAAAATATCAAGACCAAAGTTTGGTGTGGTGGATGTTATGCGGCACGCATTATTCCAAGGTGATCTACCTACATTACGGGTCAGTAATTTGTTCATGAATATCTCCAGAAATTGCTTCCGCGGTTGTAAAATGCTTCCAAGAGTACGTGAATTTCCAGAAATTTCTTCGGAAATGGTCCCGAATAGAATGCGATCTGAGATTCCTCCAGGAACTCGTTCTAGGATACCTCCACTTCCTTATAAAGTTGATGGGAGAATTCCTCAAGGAACTCCTGTAGAAACTTTTCACTCTTGGGGATATAGGGAAGTGGAACCATCTCGGTAGGAGTTCTATTTAGGACACTTTTCTGCTATAACTCAGCCAACTCTGATCCAATTGACACAATTTTTGGAACGCGATGAGATACATATAGTAGTATCTAGCCGTGAATAAAATTTCAAGTCAATTGGTTTGGAAGTGACTGAGTTATAGCGAAGAGTGCCCAAAATACCGGCCGCTGCCCAAGAGATTCGCTACCCTACGATCTCTCATCAGGAAGAATTCCAGAATGGAATTCCGGAGAAATTCAAGAAGGGCCTGTAGGAACTTCTGGAAGGATCTAGAACAGAATTCATGGAGAAGTGTTGAATGGAGTTCCAGAAAAAATCAAAGAATTTCCTGAAAGAGTCCCGCAAGGAGTTCTTGAAACAATCGCAAAAGTAGTGCCTGGAACCAATCCGGAAGACGTTCTTGGAAGAATGTTGGATTTTTGGGAATAGAAGGATTTCCTAAAAAAAAAATGTAAAACCTCTTAAAGAAATTTCTAAATCTCACAAGGAAGTCCTAGAGGAATCCCACACGGAATTCCTGAAGGAATGCCGAAAGAAATTCCTGAAGAAATCTTGAAATGAATTGCTGAAGCTATTCAGGAAAGAACTTCTGTAGTAATCCCGGATAAGTTATCTGGTAAAATTGCTGGAAGAAAGTAAGTAATACCACAATATATCACAGTTATGATCGCAGTGGTTCAATCCCGACAAAAAATATCCCAGAAGAAGCTTCTGGTACAATCTCAGAATAAAACCATTGAGGAATCCCGAGACAATGGACATAATTGAAGAAACCCGTAATCAACCATCTTAGGAGGAGGAGGGGAGGAATCTTAGGAGGAATTTCCGGAGGAATTCCTTAAAAAAATCCGAAAAGAATCTCTTGAAATCACAGGAGGAACTTTCGGAAGAATCCTAGATGGAACCTGTTTAGCAATCTCAGAAGAAAATCCATTAAGAATCCCAGAGGAAACTTTTGAAGGAATCCTATAAAATATCTCAGAAGAATGTTATAAGAAACTTCCTGTGGATCCCGGGAGAAACTCCTGGAGAAGTCCAGAAAAAAGTTTGTGGAGAAACTGCTCACTCACGTGGACCTCATATTTTGAACTCAATCAACCACAAGCTGGGAAGCTGACACCATTTTTTTCAAGACCGAATCGTAAACAACAGGGCCATAAAACTTCAAGCCAAAAATTTTCCTCAGCAACTACGGTGTGCGGGTTACGTACAAAAGGCTGAAACACGAAAGGCTGAAATAACAAAAGGCTGAATTACGAAAGGCTGAATCACAAAAGGCTGAATCACAAAAGGCTGAAAATGTCAAAAGGCTGAAATAATGATTCGACTAGTTTTCAAACGGCGACACTAACATCACAGACAAACAGACATAACACTCTAATTATTCATATCGTACACTGATATAATGACCTTTATGAAAATTTGCTAGTTGGCCGACCACTCAGCCCTGACGCTTGCATTGGTTTTGCTTGAGTTTGACATTTGACGCACACTACCGCTTATTGGTTGATAATGCATTGGACGAACATGCTGCCGTTATTATGTTCGAAATCGGAAAGCGTTAGAACTGTTTTTTCGCGCTAAAGTATGCATTATTGTTCGCCTACATAACTATGACAGAATTTCTCCAAAGAATAGCATATATTTAAAAGAAGGAAAAACCTCTGATCATATTGTTGTAATGGCAGCCAATCTCCATACCAGCATGACTCGAAAGAATAGCTCATGCTCAAAGAAGGAAAAATCTCCAATTGAAATACCATCAGTCATTTTTATGTTAGTTGGTATCAAGGTTGGTATGCATCATTAGCCTCTTCACTAAGCACATTCTATGACTAGGACTCATATATGTAACCGATCTGGTTAGCGAACGGGTAGTCATTTTGAGGGTGACGGGTTCGATTCTCCCTCGGGCCAGAAACTTTTTGTAATGGAAAATTCCTTGACATTCGCGGGCATAAAGTATCTTCCTGCCTGTCACACGATATACAAATGCAAAGTGGTTATTGGCAGAGAAGGCTCTCAATTAATGACTGTTGGAATGCTTATAGAAACTGAAAGCAGGCTTTATCTCAATTGGGCGTTACGCCAGAAAAAAAAGAAGAAGTACTATAACTCATTTCCTGCCTTTTCGCAATTTTAGCCTTTTGTGCATTCAGCCTTTTGTGCATTCAACCTTTTGAAATTCAGCATTATGTAAGCATCCCACGGTGTGCAGTACCCCATAATGACGTTTCCGCAACAAAGCGAAACCAGCAGCACATCGTAATCTTCTATCATACCTCATGTGGAATGAAAAAAAGTCACGGACACCGTCTTCAGCCAGAGGCTGTACAGATGCTTAACACTAGACTTAACGGACACACGGAGCATGTATGTACTAGTGGATACGAAGAAGAAACTATTCTCACGAAAAGTTTCATCGCCCGGAGCGGGAATCGAACCCTCACCCCACAGCATGGTGTGATTAGAAGCTTGGTGACCCTAGCCGCACGGATACGAGGCTCCTCTGAATTAATGTAGTCAGTGGCTACTATCGCTAGGATATTTCCTACTCTGCCCATATTCGCATAGTCGATGTAAGCGCCACTGCCCGGGTAGAGGTAAAATACTGACGATCAAAACGTGATATTGATTTGATTGATATAAAAGATAAAAGATCTGAAAATAATATCTGAAAAATGTTCCTGGAACATCTGAACAATATCAAAATTTGACATTTCAAGATCAAACGAATAGCTTGCTGCTATTGGTTAGATCTTACAAGATCTAACTATGATCTGATGATGATGTTCCAGGAGTAAATTTTAGAAATTATTTTCAGATCTTTTATCTCTTATGTCCATCAAACCAATATCACATTTTTAACTGAATACCAAAATTTGCTATTATTGAGCTCTTTTCCTCTACCCGGGTGTACTTTACAACATGCTTTTGGAATTTTAACAATGAATTAATACAAATTTCAAGATTTTTTCCACGTTGACATCTAACTAAGTGTTAGATCATGTGATTCGTTGAATAACACTGGTCACAAATATGCACTTGCGTTAGATATTAGCTTTTGTACGGTGGCATTGCCAGTGGTGGTTACATCGACTATGCGAATATGGGCAGTACTCTCCCTTCGATAAAATCGTGCTATCAAAGTTCTGGGTCCACTCTCGAACGCAGCCTAGTCAGGTGTACGTATCTGACTACGAAGTATTCCGTTACCGTATAAATTCTGATAACAGTAGGAAATATGGTGGAGGCGGTGTACTAGCCGCTATTCGTTCCGAACTGAAGACGAGAGTAGTTGAAATGCACTGTGACCTAGAAAATGTAGACTGCTGCTACTGTAGACGATCTGCTCGGCTCTACCCCATTTGGCATAATGCCATTTGGCATAACGCCGTTTGGCATAATGCCATTTGGCATAATGGTCATTTGGCATAATGGCTATTTGGCATAATGCCATTTGGCATAACACAAAGAACAGCCTTCTTGGTAAGAATGTTCATAATATTTGTTATGCCAAATGGCCATTATACCAAAAGGCCATTATGCCAAATGGCCTTTATGCAAAATGGCGTTATGCCAAACGGCGTTATGCCAAATGGCATTATGCCAAATGGGGTAGAGCCGATCTGCTCATCTTGAGTGACTTCAATCAACCAGGTTTCTCAAGCCAATCATTCCATAACGGCTTTCTGTACCCAGATCTGGATCACTCATCTATGAACGTTTGTACAATTCGTTTTAAGACCGTTACAGTGCAGCAACTCTTGCACAAATCAAGCATGTGTAGTTCACGATAACAAAAGCAGTATTGATCTTTGCTTCGTTAGCTCACATGATTTTGTTCCACTCATCCACTCATGCTCTCGCACTACTGTCACGATGCGTACAGGATTGCCTTCTGAGGTACCTCCGCGGCTATGTTGTAGCTCCTCTTTCCTTCCTCGAAATCATAAAAAGGACCCGGCTCTGGAAGTCCCTATCTAGTATTTGACGTAGTTCTGTTCGGGACTTATGGTAATGTATGGCGCTCTTGATGACGGCTCAACTGACACTGCTGAACACGCTGTTCACATCTAGCGTGACAGCCGAGCAATATCGAGTTCCCTACGCTTCTTTTGGAGCGCTATCTCAGTGATGCTGGTCACTGATACCATCCACCGTCAATCGTCCTTTCCAGAAGCGAAACTTGGCTACTGCCAAAATACCATCTGGACCTGACGCGTTAGGCAAGGCAGGTGCGAGCATGCTGGACACAACATCGCAACATCGAAAAGTTGGTGTTCGCTACTGGTGTAATTGTCACAAGAAGGTGTGGGAGATAGAATCAGGGCGTTGGGCAATCGTGATTGAAATTGAAAAGTTACATCCACAAGCCTAGTGTTATTGCAGAAATTTTTTGATTCAATTTTGTTTCGATGAAGTTTTAAATAAATTGATGCTTGAACATCGTAAATCTTTATAAATTGGAGTTTGCCCATCCCTATCACGTTTACGAATTTACGCCAAACCAAAGAATTTTCATCAAAAATTTATATGACTGAAATCCTCCACGTATCGGCAGAAGTCGAACACTCGTTAATAACTGCTCTGAGCTATGTAGGTATGTAGGTATGAGGACGTGTGAGTTTATTCCCTTACGCAACGAACACCTCGGTGTTAGGGAATCTACGCGGGACGCAAGCGAAAGACGTGCTTCTCAATTTCCACTTTGCCACCCATAATTTGTACAGCCTGGCCGCGTTGTCTACCGCAGATCCGCCGCGTTTTGCCAGAACTTTTCCGCGCGCGCGAAAATTGATGAGGAAATGTGGCGTGTATGTTTTTTATGTCTTAATGCTCACACGTCGATGGATGAGAGACGGTGCTGGTGCTGTGTAGCGGGAAGTGTAGATTTCGCTGGTTGCGTACGCTTATCGCGCGGCTCGTTAGCGCTTTAGAACACAGTCACGGCGGCGGCGGTCCCAGGATGTGAGTGCGTGTGTTGTGTGTGTGTACGTTGTACTCCGCGGCAAACGAAGGACACGTGGGCTTAGCAGCGAGTCTGGATCCAGTCGAGCCTGATGATGAAGAGGGGGTGGGGTAACGAATGTGGAATTGGTAGGAGTTTTTTTTTTGTTCTTGCCATCGGAAGTATGTCAGAGTGTGGAGTGAGAACGAGGGTAAATTAAGACGAAAATGTGAGTTAGAAGTAGATTTGTGGGTATACAAAAGAATCAGGGTGTTACTGCGTGATAAAGTAGGGCATAGTACTTTTTACTTCCAATTGAGGAATACACTTGTTAAGCGATACGACTTTTGTCACTTCACAGGCCAATACTGAATATGGAAGTCACTTCTGCATCTTTACTACTGTCACAGGAATGAATTGTTTTGGTACATAGAATCTGTAGACAATCTAAATACAATTTATCTATAATAAGTAAATGTTCCATTAAAATATGCAACATTACATATAAGGGCGTGTCCATAAACTACGTAGACTCTTAGGGGAGGCGGGGGGTCTGGCTAAAGTCTACGCTCCTTAAAAATTTCGAAAAGTTTGCATGAACAAAAATCTACGAGGGGAGGGGGGTCTTACATGGTCAAAAATGAGTCTAAGTAGTTTATGGACAGCGCCTAAATGACAAAAATGTCCCTTGCTTTATTTAAAATGCATTGGCCCGTCACTCCGATGAGTTCATCCCTGATTTTACCACTCAGGGGCCAACAACCATTCATTCCCCCTGTCATTCACATACGATCGAGTGCGGTGTGAGGTAAGAACAAAACAGAAGAAAAAAATGTAATCGTATGCAAATTTTGGTCGGTGGAAATGTATGGCGTGGCTCACTGGACGGGGGGAGGGAACGAAGCGAGCATACAATTTATATCATTTGAATTGAGCTCCTGTTTCTTATCAATACGATACCGTCGTGCGGGGCTACTTTTGAAACACGGGGCTACTTTGGACACTTTTGAATATGGATTTTTTGAATTTGAAATATGGTTCAAATCTGTTTGATGTCTTTGGGACTATTATGACGCAATATTTTCCCCTTCATTTGGTTGAAATTGTTTTTCAAACAAACTCTTTATTGCTTGTCAGGAGGCGAAAAAACATCGAATGAATCATAAAAATATACATAACGTATCAGAACATTTGCTCTGTTTGCATTGTTTCTGCAGTTCATAAATTTCAAAGGGTTGCTCAATTCGTGCAAGAAGTATCGACGTAGCATATACAATCGAATATTTGTATGGATACACATTATAAATGATCGTTTCACCCAAATAAAGGATTGATGGCCCCCAGACAGCCTTTAAGTCTATATTAAAATATCACGCTGCTCATAATACCAAAGGTAGCACAGAACCACCTAAAAACGCATATATTTATTGAAATCATGTATGATATAGTATACAACAGTATTGGTACAAAGTAGTATTCTAAATAAACCCGGAATTTTAACTGCAGCTTTGTTTTAATTATGAATGTCCAAAGTAGCCCCCCTCTGGTTCTATATTATATGTCTCCGATTGATGTATGGACAACTTTTTTGTTTATTGATGGATTTAGTTCAAATTTTGCATGCATCCTACATACATACTCACAATTATTATGTGTAAAAATTGTGGAAATACATTCACTACTCTGGGAGTTATAATGTCATAAAGTTGAAAACCCGTTAAAAAGTGTATAAAGAAGCCCCGCACGACGGTACCGCGTTGCCGGCTGGCTGTGGTAGCGGCAGTCCTTGGCGCTACTGCTGTACCACGAAAGTAGATTAGTCCCAGACACGATGTGTGCTTTGCATACGCGATTCTATTGCGCTTTTGTTTTTGTTCTAACTCCCACACCGACCGACTTGGATTATCGATCCGTCTCAAGTCCGTTTATTGTGGGTTTCTGGTATATCGATTGCACCACGAGGTGGCTGGTACACATACATTCTTTCGTTGAATAGAAGTTGAGGTAAAACTGCGTGTCCCGTAATTAAATTGATTTATTCATATGCGCCAACCAACTGCCAACGACGGATACGAAAGGCGACGATACTGCTCATGTTGCTAGTAGTGGGGAATATTTATGGCATACTTCATTGGAACTATATTTCTTCATATATTACACATCCAGCGAAAGGAAAATTGTTGAAACAATAACCCACATACCGCAACTGGGATTGAATTTATTTGATTCAACAACTACGCTGTATGCGAATGGGGTTTTATGCATACTTTATTTTTGGAACAATATCCAACTTCGAGTCTATGTTGTTATATAGCTAGTGTAGGTTGATATCTCTGGCCTTTATATATATCCAAAGCTGATGGGATTGTTACGGTCGCCATGTGGAAGGCATATATGATTGCTACAATTATTTCTCTATTTATGAAAAGTGGTCATCCATAACTATCTTATAAATATCTTGAAAAATTGCTGTAGCTTCTATGGCCATTGCATGAACGACAAAGATTGAGATGGGACTTCCTCTGCTTATGTCCTTTTAAACTAAGAGTCTAATAAACTAAGTTCATTCAGGTCAGGATGCCTACACATCCTCTGGACCAAGTTGTCCGGAGTTGTGTCCTCCCCGCATGTGGCAAGCATGTGGTCACGCATTATGCGAAAACGCGGGCACACGAACAAAACGTGTTCCGCCGTATTCTCTAAACCACTGCACACTGGGCATTCGGGAGAATCCGCACGCCCGAAACGGTGTAGATACTGTCGGAAGCAACCATGACCAGTAAGGACCTGTGTCAGGTGGAATGTAACTTCCCCATGGCGCCTATTAATCCAACTATCTACCCTCGGTATCAACCTATGGGTCCACCTTCATTTGGTGGAACTGTCCCACGCGCACTGCCATTTGACCATGGAGGCCATCCTGGCAGTCCTGCGTATGCCTCTTGTGCCGCGCATTTCGAAGCACTCCATGTCCTCACTGGTAAGAATGCTGATAGGCACCGTACCGTACCAGTAATGACGCAGAGAGCGTCGTGTGACATGGTACGGTACGCGTTCGCAACCCTCAGGCACATAAGCCTGTAAGTACTTCCCAGCTTCCGTCGGTAGCATTCAGTACTTGCCGGGCCGCCATACCTAAGTATGGACGTAGCAACACTAGCCAGAAGCTTGCGCTTACTGGCGTACACCGCAGAGCTATTGGACATCATCCGGGACAGTGCCGCAATAGCTGTGGAGGCTCTTTTATAGGCATAATCGACGTGGCTACCGAAGGTAAGCTTATCGTCGATCATCACGCCCAAGTGTTTGACGGAGCGCTTTGACAGAATAGTGCACTATCCTACACTGATCTCCGTCTGCTGCTCCAACTTCCGGTTGTTAACAACCGTCACCTCAGTCTTGTGGTGAACCAGCTCCAGTTTTCTGGACAGCATTCACGCCTCCACAAACTTGATCGAGTGGTCGGTAGCCAGCTTCACCTCTTCGACCGTTTCACCGTAGACTTCGAGCGTAATGTCGTCGGCAAATTCGACAATCTCCACTCCCACTGGGTACTCAAACCTCAACACCTCGTCGTACATGACATTCCATAACACCGGACCCAGGATGGAACCTTGCGGGACTCCTGAGGTTATGTGAAAGCACTTCCGACCCACCTCCGTGTCGTAGACTAGTACACGATTCTGAAAGTAACTTCCGAGAATCTTGTACAGGTACTCCGGTATCCCCAGACGCAAGAGCGCATCGGCAATAGCAGACAAGCTGGCGCTATAAAACGCATTCCTTACATCCAGAGTCACTGTGCAGAAGCGAATTCCCCGCCTCTTAGGCTCGAGTGATTTCTCGGCGGTTTTTGTAACCGACAAGATAGTGTCTACGGTGGACCTCCCCTTCCGGAAGCCGTACTGGTTGGCCTTACCTACGCTAAGGGACTTAGCTATCCCCGCAAGTTCCACATCGGTGACCCTCTCCTCATCGCCAGCCCCAGTCCCCGGCTGTCCTACGAAATGAAGCCAAGGACTAGGATCATGACGCGGAAAAAGTCCTCGAATGGTCCCCTCCAACATCTCTGGAGATGGCTCTGTAGGAGCCATCACACCTCTCGTCTTGGCCATCACTATCCTGTAGGCGTCACCCCACGGGTTTGCATTGGCACTCTGGCAGAGACCCTCAAAGCAGGCCTTTTTGCTTGCTCTTATCTCGATCTTAAGCGCGGCTTTTGCAGCGGCGAACACCACCCACCATTCGTTTCGCTCTTCCTCTGATCGAGCTCGCTGCACCTTTCGCCTAGCCCGTAGGCAGGCGCAGCGCAGGTCCGCAATCGCCTCGGTCCACCAGTAATTGATTGATTTGTCTTTATTAAAGATACTTTCAGCCCTTGGCTGGTTCGTCTCTATCCTAAACAAGAGGTGAGCCAGAAGGGCTCATCCGGGAAAATACAATATAATACAATATACGATACAATATCTGTCAATGGCTGTCAATTTTTACATTTCATTTTTCTTCTTTTTTTTGGAAATTCGTTTTAAATTTTCGGGTCCGGGGTCCAGGGGCCTGCGGCTCCTTTCGTGCCTCGTCTTGTCGGTCGGGTTGGTCGCAGGGGGTCTGTTCCATCGCTTGTTTGGAGGGGGGTGCGGCTTACCGCTCGGGTTCCGGAAACGGGGGTCCTCCACCAGTAATCCGGTGGCCTCCCATTTCTAGGGTGGACTCGCCAAGGCATGGTCGCATCACATGCACGTGAGAGCACCGCTACCATCTCGTCCAAGTAAGTTTCGCTCACGGCGGAGCGCCTCCCTAAATACCCCTTCGTCGAAGTATGATGTCTTCCACCTGCGAGAGCTTGGCCTTGGCCTAGCCGCCTATTCCTCTACCCGCTGCGCTGCCTGCTGTAGTTGTAGTCGATACTGTAGCGAGCCGCCAGGTGATCGCTATGAGTGTAGCAATCGTCTACTCTCCAGTTCGAACTACTTGTTAGGCCATGACTACAAAAGGTCACATCAATAACACTAGTTTACAAAATAAAACGAAAGTCGTGAACTTCTGTCAACGACCAAAGTTTTTGAAGTATAATTTAGCACTGATTTTGGATCCGTGCTTCAAAAAATTTTAAGTAGAGCAGTTTTTCAGTTTTATCTCAATATTGAGTTTTACAACTTTTAGAAATAAGAAATTTACCAAAATTCAAATATCTTGCGTTTTGTTCAACCAATTTCAAATCTTTTTCCATAAATTAAAAGCTGAGTACAATACCATTCGATCATCTGAATGCAGGTTTTGCGTCAGATTGATAAAATTCGAGATATTGATGAGTTTTAGGGACGATCTCGTTAAATTTTAGCCAAATTTTCAAAAATATATGAAGAAATGTATTTTTTTTCAATAAGAAAAAAAAAACAATCTAAAAATTCTTTCTCAACGTTAATTTGGCATTTCATATGTAGGCGAGTTTCGGTAAAAAATTCAGCTCAATCGGAGCATTGATTACGGAGCATGAGATGTGTGAAGTGAGCGACGTTGCTTAAAAATAGAACAAAAATGGATTTCAAATCATCAACCTTGTATGGAAAGTCGAAAAAAATTCCGCTCTACTGTAATTTTTTTTCCTTCGCGTTTTCGAACTCAGGGCATGATTCTACACCAAAAATGATCATCAGCTAACCGAGTTCAAAAATGCTGTAAACTAGTGTAATCGACTCCGCTCCGTTTCGACTAAAGGTACTCTTGGTACCGACATTAGTCAGGTCGACATCTAGTATGGTCAGTGTCTCTAGCAGGATCTGACCCCGCTGGTTCGTGAAACGGCTTCCTCATTCCACGGCCCAAGCATAAAAGTCACCCGCTATTACCACCGGCCTTCACCCTGTAAGCACGGTCGTCATACAGTCCAGCATCTGCGTGAACTGCTTGATCGGCCATCGCGGAGGTGGCGTTTATTTTGGCAACCACGAAGCTCTCATAGGTAGTAGGCACCAACGCCTGGACTATTAATCGTCGTCCATATCGCCGCCATTTTTCTGGACTCATCCGCGACCCAATTGCCGGTTCCAGCGGGTACTTGGTATATGTCCGCTATAATGGCGATATCCTTCCCCCTTTCTGAAACCGCCTGACAAAGCAGTTGCTTAGCCGCATCACAGCGGTTCAGGTTCAGCTGCGCTACCTGCACTGTGATTTGTTGTTCACTGCGGCTTTCTTGAAGGCCGGACACCTTGGACCACCCATCGGATGTCTGTTTTTCGAGGATTTCCCGCCGCATCGCCTGCACAGTTTGCGCCTGTCGGGGCCTTTGCAGTGTCAGACACCTGAAGCAAACCACTGGTGGGTCGTGGAATGTCAGGTGACATACACACCAGCCCACCTTTATGCTCCCTACTTTATCGGACTTTTTAACGTCCGCCACAGGTAGCTGAACCAAAGCTATCTGTGTCCCTGCTGGCCCTTTCCGTAGCTTAACGGCTGCGGCGGCCACCTGCACATCGCACTGTTGCCGCAGTGCCGTGACGAGCTCTTCTATTCGGTGATCTCGTCAATGTCCTTGACCTTCAGAGTCGCCTCATGTGTCAGAGCTCTCAACTGCACACCCTCACCAAGGACCTCTTCTGCCAGCCTCTTATAGGCGGCGCCCTTGTGCTCCTTCTGGCGCTTCAGCTCCAGGATCATCTCGCCCGTGCGAGTACGTCTAATACTGCGTACGTCGGCTCCAAGACCCTCAAGCTTGGCGTCGCTTCGCATCGTCTTCAAGACGTCCGAGTACTTGGACTGTTCCGTCTTGATGACGATCGCGTCGCCTTTCTCGCGCCTGGCACCTGCCCTCCTACGCCTTGACTTGGCGTCCTGCGCTACTACCTGCGGATTCGCCTTCTTCTTCCTCTTCCGCTCTACCTTCGTCCAAGGGGGGTCCTCCCCTTGGATCGCCCTACTCTGTGGCTGTTGAGGGCCCACTAGCGGTCGCAACCCCTTGTTCCCATCGTTCCGGGACGGGCCAGCCTTTTCAGGCCCACCCTTCCCAGCTTTCCGGGAACCCTGGCTGGGTCCCCTACAGCATGTCGAAGATTATCTGTATACCGCCCTGCTCATCGAACTTAGACGGCGACGTAGGTTCCACCATATCTTGGTGAGCTGCTTCGTACTCCGGGTAGTGCAGCTGCAGTCTCTTCGCGAAGACCTTCAACAGTATTGGCGTAATATTCGTCGGATCGTCCTCTGTCAATGAACTGGTCTAGGTTTTTCACCTCGTCACTGTCTTGAAGGGTCTCTTCCGACAGACTCTTGTAGGTTTTTGTTGCGCTTGAGCTCAAAGATTATTTCACCTGTATAAGTACGTTTAACTGCGTACGTCGGCTCCTAGATCGACGATTGCCTTCTAGACTTGCAAATACTTCAATTCTTTATTTATGATGACGAACGAGTTACCCTTCTCGCGCTCGACACCTACCTTTTACCTTTCTTTGACCTGGTGTCCCTGCGTTCCTGTTCCTCCAACTTCCTCTTCTCCTTCATATTCACTAGGGTTCATGGGGCGTCATCCCTCTGACCCACCCTAATCTGTTGTGGCTAAAGACCTACCAATGGTTACAACCCCCTATTCCTTTCGATCTGAAACGTGTCGGTCCTTTCAGGCCCACCCTTCCCAGTCTTCCGGGACGCCTGTTCGGGGTTTGACTTACCAGATTTACTGCTCTTCTCTATTACCTCACGAGTGCCGCCTGGTAGCAACTTACCTGGCGACTTCCACGCACACGTACTCTTCGCGCAACCCGTGTATGCGAAGGCTCCGTCTGAGTAGACTTCGACACCTCACGGGCTCTGCTACTACCGCAGTTGCCACGTTTTTATCATGTTTATGCTTGGCCACCATCTAATGAAGCCTTAGCAAAACCTGCTAGAGGTCCACACTAAGGTTTGCGACTTCGAGTACGCAAAGTCAACGATGAACTGCTGCGCAGCCACCTCCATTACGGAGAGCCCATCTCTATATTTATTGATGGCCGGCATCAACCACGCCAAAAGTCTACACTCCATACCAATTTCTAAAATTTCAAATGGGAAAAAGTCTACGAGGGGAGAGGAGGGGTCTGAGGTGGTTAAAATGAGTTAAAGGAAGTACAATGCCTTACACGTTTTAGTGTAGTGTACTGGAAAGGCTATATGTTCACTCCAAAAATGACTTTTTGATAGGAGGCGCGGAGGGTCGAGTCACATATACCAATCAACTCAGCTCGACGAGTTGAGGTGATGTCTGTGTGTGTGTATGTATGTGTGTGTGTGTGTGTGTATGTGTGTTTTTTTTTCCTCTCAACCTCCCTAGCAGAGAAAACCGATTGGAAAAACTCTGCTACACCTTGACACCTCGATCCCCCTGGTACCACTGATGCGACTGCTTCAGGGGGTATGTATGTGTGTGTGTATGTGTGTGTGCGTATGTGTGTATGTGTGTGTACAAAATAAACTCACATCACTTTTAGGCAGTAAACCTCAACCGATTTTAATGACCGTTGGTTCATTCGACGCAGAATCTGGTCCCATTGTTTCCTATTGAAAATGGTTCGGATCGGTCTAGCGGTTCCGGAGTTATGGCCATTTAGGTGTTCCGGACCCGTACCCCAGGAAGGGGCCAGATATGAAAACGCTACAAATCCACCCATGCTTCACATCAAACTACGGAATTCTCGTTAACTTGATGAACGGTAAGCAAAAAAAATGGTCTCAGACCGAGTCGAGTAGTGTCCCGGAACCGGTGCCGGGTGTCCCGCCAGAAGTGGCCAACAATAAAAGTGAACTTAACCCATGCATGCGACATATCAAACCGCGGCTTTCTCGGTAACCTGATGAACAGTTAGCAGGAAAACATTCTTAGACCATATCGGAACCGGTAGTGTTCCGGAGCCGGTTCCAGATGTCCTGCCGGAGGTGGCCAAGTATAAAAGTTACCCAAACCTATGCATGCGACACATCAAATAGTGGCTTTTTTGATATCCTGATGAACAGTAAGCAGGAAAATATTCTCAGAACATATTTGAACCGATAGTGATCTGGAACCGGTTCCGGGTGTCCCGCCGGAAATGGCCAAATATAAAAGTGAACCAAACCAATGCATGCGACACATCAAATTGTTAGGTATCTTGATTTGCCAAAAAAAGTTTCCGGCCATATTTGAGACAATTGGTAGTGTTCCGCAACCGATAACGGGTGCCCCACTGGAAGTGGTCAAATTTAGAACGGAACAAAACGCATGCACGCAGCATATCAAATAACGGCTTCTTCGATAACGTGACGAACGGTCAGCAAGAAAATAGCCTCAGGCCTCATTTAAGACTACCGATAGTGTTCCGGAACCAGTTTCGAGTGTCTCGCCGGAACTAACGAAATGTACAAATGAACCACACCCATGCATGCAGTACATCAATTCGCGGCTTTTCAGGAAAACTGACAATTTGCTTGAAACTAGTCTACGACCATATCAGGGACAATCGGTAAAATGTGAAATTGAACCAAATCCATGCGTATGGTACCATAAAACCACGCTAATTCGACAATGATTGCAGTCAAATTACCTGGGTAAACGTTTGATTTGATAAACTAACTCTATTTTAGTTTTTGTTTAGATTGTGGGATTTGTTATTGAATACAAATTCTACAGGTACTGTGGTGGTACGAATCAATAGCTTGTTCATTTTACGATTGTTGGCCTCCGAAGTTCACTGCGGTTGATCACCAAACGGATCAGGTGTCGGAAAGTACTCAATATCGGATAATTCGGCACCAACATTTCAAAAGGGCGTAACTGCTTTTGCAACCAATGCCTTCTCACAGAGCTGTGGGTCGTATTTCATTCATCTCACGTAATTCACATCCATCAATCGAAAGAGGAGGATTTTATCTTTCTATTTGTGCTAGTGGATTGCTCGGGAGGGATGAGATACGCTCCACAGCTTTGTGAGAAGGCATTGGTTGTAAATGCAGTTACGCCCTTTTGAAATGTTGGTGCCGAATTCGTATTTACAGAGTATGTATTACACTGTGACATTTGATCATTTTTTAATTCGACATTTGTCGAATGAGCGGGGTACGAATTAAAAAGTGTCGTATTAAAGAGTGATGAATACGAGGTGTTCGCACACTCACATTTCGGCTTTTTTAATAACCTGAGGAATGGTTAACTAGAAAATAGGCTCATACCTTAGAGACTACCGGTAGGTTTGCACAACTAGCGTTTGGTGCTTCGCCAGAACTACGAAAGTAAATAAAATCAATGCAAGCGATAAAAATGTGTAAGAGAACAAAATCTTGACAAATTAATTCCACATACAAGCAGACGTCTCACTATACTCACTATCTATCGATCTTGTTTTCAACTGTCAATAAAATATAGCCTAAAATGTGCAGAAAAACTTTGTCAAAGACCGCAAAGTGATCTGTGATTGTGTGAAAGTTATATACTAGCTTGGTAGTATCCTCTTAATATTGATCAGTTTACAGTGCTAGCGAAGGTGCTCAAGCAGTCAACTGAGAAGTCTAACGTCGACGGAAAGATCGTATGAACATATTCGACGAGAAAGGCACTATCAGCACTAGGTGGATTAATTTGGGTTTTTTTTCAAAAGAAAACTAATAATACAGACATAACCTCTAATGATAATCAACTTGGGACATCATGTAGAAAACATAACTCTTTCCTTATTTTCAAAAGAAACCTCAAACACCAGTCCAACTCATGTGGAAGCTAGTATCTATAAGTCAATCTCCCAATAAACCATACCTAAGTGGCATCCTTATCCATGCTAAGCTCCACTTCAAAACTCAACCGTTCCGATCCCTACGCGATGGTGTCCTTATTTATAAAACGCATGTAACCCAACGAGCGAAGGAATGAAAAAAATCCTTCTCAAACGAAGGAAAGATAACGAGAGCCATGTGTGCCCGGCAATGAAATAAACCGCCACTTCCACTTCCTTTGCCGCGGCCCAAGCTCAAGCCCAAGGATGTGGTCCATAAAAAGTGAATGATGTTACACCGTGGAATGAAATAAACCCCCGCAGCTCTAAACGCAAATTGATTTAATACACTCAACGCCCAAAGTTTAACCTTCCGTCCGTTCCCGGTCGCAAACTTTCGCTTACGGTTCAAGTGGCTAGTAAGAGTAGCAGGAGCAGCAGCAGCAACAGAGAAACCTCATATGAATGAAGATGTATGGGGGAGATGGAGGTCAAACGTCCCACGCGGCTTGTTCAGTTTTTGAGAAAGAAAAACATATTTGCTTCGGAGTCAGTTTGGCTTTCTATTTTGCAGAATCATTACTTGTTCTGAGGCTTAGTTGGTTAAAGCACCGGTCTAGCAAATACGGAGGCGTGGGTTCAAATCCCACCAGAACGCGATTTTTTCACAATTTTTTTCTCTCAATTTGTCAATTAGCAACATTCTGTGCCTTCTAATTACAAGTTTTTCCAGTACAAAAACTAAAGTACATATTTGGGACTTAAGTTTTTCTTAATTCTAAACTTTCAATTTATAAAAAAAAACGAAGAATAACATATTTAAAATTTTAGTGGAAATAAACAACACAGAACAATGTGTAAAAAGTATCCAACAGTGTTGCCATATAGATAGAAAAGCATTAGAATTAAAAAAGTCAAATTTAAATAATGCTATCAGCCATTGCTCTAATGGATTGTAAATGTCTTCGTTGTCAATGTCTATAATTGTCAAATTTTTATTTCACCAAAATTATATAAATTATTAAATCAATAATTTGCTTGATCAAGAAAATATATCTTAGGAAAAATGAAAATAAAGGTTGATTGGATAAAGTTATTTAAAATGTAATCGATTGGTACAAAGACCTTCGTGCATTGATCTTTTATAAAACAGTTCTAACGTTAGTAAATGTTTTTCCAAAATGTACCTTTCATACCGATTCTCTCTTTGATAGGAGAATAAGCCCAAAAGCGCTGCAAGTGGATTTACCATCATAAAAAAGCACTCTTATGAGAGTTGGTCGGTCGAATCGGTGCCGCCGCCGGCATCGACGTCGGCGACGCCAACGAAAGAAAAAACACCACACTCGCATAAATACTCATATCGAGCCGGAGTTTTCCCCCTTCCATGTACCTTTGGCTGATGTTCATTGGATTGCTTGGCTGCTTGCTTGGGAAAATAAAAAAGCTGCATAGATCAGAAAGCGTAATTTTCGCTATGCCGATATGGGTTCGGATAGCAGAGACGCAACCCTTTGGCTCCCTAGCGACATCTGCCTATTTGTGAGTGAAGCTTCGACTCTGGCAAGGGTGGCGAGAAATGGGTGTCTCACCCTACCACCGTGGAAGCACACGTCTGTCACTGTTGACTGTTGAGTTGAGACCATATACAAAACAGGGTGGTGGTGCCCACCCTTCCACAATCCACATGGATTCGAATGATTCGTTCGTCGTGCCGCCGCCGGTTGAAACAGCACGTGTGAGTGTGAGTACCCGACGACGATGACGACGACGGCTTCGTCAGCTGATGTTGAGTCATGCTGCAGGGGTTGATGAGGGTGTTGCGTGAGTATGGTCGTGGAGGTGGGAGTGGGTGTATGGTTTTTAAGAAAAGCGCTGGTAATTAAGAAAGAAAAATAAACACAGTGGAAAAAAGCTTCAGTCGTTGTTGGTGACTGTATATGTTTGCTCTCGCAGATGCGAATGTAGATGGGTGAGATGGGATGGGTTGGGGTGGCAAAGTGTATAGAAGAAGTGATGATGAGGGAGACTTTGTTGCAAGTCAATCGACACTCAACTTGGAACGAAAGATAGGGTGCTGAATGTGCTTCTGTTTCTTTTCGGAAATGGTGGTTTATGATGTCTTGTGAAAATGAGTGCCTGATATACTGAAACATAATTAGTAGGAAAAAACAAAAAAAAACTTATATGATCAGTTTAGTAATACCTAACACAGATCGAAAAAAGAGTGTAAAATTCTGTCATATGATGCACATTATTGGAGCGTGGGATATCACAGAAGTTTACATGAAATTTATCATGTAAACGTCAAGACATATCATGTATGCTTCCATTATGTGTCATGTAATTCAGCAGTACTCTGAGTGTTTACATATATCATGTAAACCTCATAACACTAAATTTACATGATAAAAATCAAGTTTAGGGGGATTAGGGGCACAATGGATACCCTAAGCAAATGAGTATTTTAAGGCCTGTATAACAGAGTAAAACATAACATATTATCAGTTTGCTTACAACTTTAACTTGATTCCTACGTATTTCAATCATATACAACAAGTAGAATGTCATTATTGTGAAGAAATAATGAATTGTAAACCGTTTGTTTTTTGGGGCTGGCAGGAAAGGTACGGGGCGAAATGGACACCCATCGGGGCATAATGGACACCTCTGCATATTTTATGCTGTATCTTTGATTACATCGACCAGTTAAGTAATTTGCCTACGGAGATCAATACCACAGATATAATCCTCCATCTTAGACGAGTTTACATTTCACCAAATTTAATTAAATAAATTTTAGACTAAAATAATCGGATTGATTTTCTTCCAAACTCTCTAAAACGCCTTACAGTATGCAACGCGCGTACATCTATTCATAATTGCCAGTGTTCATTTCGCCCCGAATCGACTACAACATTGAAATTACTATTTTGAGTAAGTTCTGATCAAAAATATAATACTTCATCCATTGCTAAATCTGCGTATACATGTAGACAAGCTAACAATTCATTTGTTTTTATGGTGGACACACTCAAACACTCGTAATACCTTATTTGCTGCTGGTTCGAAATTATAAGAAATCCACCATATGGAAAACATACTTCAATTTCAATGATGTTTTGGTTATTTTGAAGAAATATAAATGGTACTTTTGAAAAATAGAACAATGACTTGTTCCTTTACACTTATACATTGAAAGTTTTACATAAAAGTTAACGGTTTCGGCAAAAACAGGGGTGTCCATTTCGCCCGGGTGTCCATTATGCCCCTAATTCCCCGTACATGACGTATAAAGACCGGGGCCCGTAGCGCATTTAGTGGCTACAGGTTCACTTCATAAGATGATGGTCATGGGTTCGATCCCAGCCCCGGCACTTGCCATTTTCTCCCCGAGAGCGGCTGGCACCTGACCCTCTTCAGAGCATATGCTATAACGAACCCGGAAACCCAAAATTAAATTTCGAAATTACTTTGTTATGACTTTTTGAAGTAAAAGTGAAAAGACTCCTGAAGAAACTCTGAGAGCAATTTTCTGAAGATCATCAAAAGGGAATTCCATTCCATAAGAGCGGTCTTCCGAAGAAATTCATACAGAAACTCCTGAAATGATTACCACAGGATCTTAAACGGGAAATGCTGATGGAACTCGTGAAAGACGTTTCTGGAGGAACTTTAGAATAAATTCGATCTCATGGGAGTCGCAGGTTGAAATTCGCAGAGGATTTCTGGAAAATATGTTGTAGACACTGTGGTAAAAATACCTGGACGTGCTTCGAAAGGGCATTTCTAAATATATTTGGAAGGAACTTCCGGAAGAGCCCTGGAAAGAATTCCCAAAAGCACTCCGTAAGCAACTTTAGTAGGAACTTAAGATTTGTTTCAGAGGAAATCCGAAAAAACTCCCAAATAAATTGCAAATGAAATTTTGAAGACATTTATGGAGGAACTTCGGAAGGAAGTCGAAAAAGATTGAGGGAGAAATCATGGAAACAATTGCCGGAGAAACTTCGATCTTCAACTTAATATACCGCAACATGTATGGATATTGTAAGTATGAATGAAAAGCAGAGATAGTATTGTTAATGGAAAAGTTAAAAAAAGAAAAAAATGTTGAGTAAAAGAAATAGTTTGTGGGAAAAAATGTGGAATTCCTTAGAATGGCTAACCCAAGTAACAATAATAGCTTAGCAGTGAGTTCGTTAATGGTTGGTCAATGGTTGGTTAATGGTGTGAAAAGCTGAAAGAATAGCTGTGAATCGAACCTGATGAGCCGGCGGAAGAAAAAATCGATCGTTTGTCAACAATAGTGGTTCAACAATGAACCAGCCAGAGAATCATTACGGAAATTGGCAATTCAACATAAGCATTACTAGATCGCTGACGAGTAATAAAAATCAATACCGAGGTGACGATAGAGGTGAGGGTTTTCCACGTTTTGTCGTTTCGACACCAGCGTTTCACATGTTTTCCACGCCTTAGTAGTACTGTATGAATATTTACCCGTATTTTTTGATCATTTCGGAGATTCACGATTATCAAATTCGAGAAGCTCTGAACTGTAAACAAAACAATGAGATTTCGACAGCTAATCCATGCGTTTGTATCCAGCACTTACATTGCTTATTCAACCTCAAGCTTTGTTCAAAGCCGTTCATGGTGGTATTGGTATATAACTTGTTCCCTCACAAATCACTAATCCCGTACCATTCCAGGTGGAGCAGGTAGTCAAGTAGGTGACTAAGAATCGATGCACAGAAGTTCCATTTTCAATTATACTAATAATTTATATATCTCTATGTCAGCCACTATAAACTGTATCCGCGACTTATCCTACATCTACGCCAATTGCCTAATAGAAATTTTGGCTAGAGCTCTGTAGAACACATTTTCTATTTTCTTGTGAATGCTGCATAACTGATGAATAATTGCTGAATTAAAGATGCTTAAGCGACTCCAAAACTTCACCTGATTCTTATCTGTTCTACAAAAATAAAATCATAAATTATTCTCAGTCTGGATATAAGCACATCTACAGCCTTAATTAAGCCACTCGGAGAGCTTAAATAATCTCATTGCTGAATAAAATCATTAAAAAATGATGTTTAAAAGTTGAACAAGCGTTGCACAGTTTTTGTTCAAATGGAGGCTTGCACAAGCAAGCTAGAAAACCTACATCAAATTGTTACCTGGGACATTAACTAGTTGAACCCAAAGATTTTTAGTCCAAAATGTTTGATGTCGAAAGGTGCAAAACGTTGGAAGGACAAAACGTCGAAAGAACAAAATGTCGAAAAAGAGTATTCTAAAAGGATGTTGATTTGTCGCTGTGGGTTGTTCTTTTTACCAGTCCGATTGAGGATCCATCATGAGTTGACAATGAATGTCGAATACATTCGTAAACCAAAATAAGTGAAGTGATTTTAACTTTTTTTTTCAAACAGGCACATCACATTATTTTGTCTTTTCAGATGTCGCACACACGATCTCGTGCAAAATCAATGGACCCCTCGTCACATAATGCGAAATTCCCGTCATTGACTATCAATAGACTACAACAATATTATCGCAAAACAGAACATCATTTGCCAATTGATGAAACACTTGGCAGCCGTTTACCACAACAGAGGTCCCATTGTTCCCTTTTGACTGAAACGCACATTATGCGTATAGTGGAGAGGATTAACTCTGAATAATTGCAAAATTATGCAACCCGAATTTGTCATCGCAACTTCCGACCCATAGACAGCGTGTGCAATAGTGTAGCGAACGAAAGTGTTAAATGCAACAAACAAGGTTCTCGGATTGCTGTTTGTTGGTGCAGTTTGAACCCCTACACAGAAAAAAATATTCATGTAAAATTAAGCGAGATATCATGCACATAAAGGGAATGCTAGAGTTAGTGCATATTTACATGAGATATCATGTAAAATTACGTTACCATCGTGTAAATTTCCGCTAATAGTCACGTAACCGGTTGGAGTTCATGATGGTTTACGCGATGGTTGGCGGAAATTTACACGATTGTAACGTAATTTTACATGATATCTCATGTAAATATGCACTAACTCTAGCATTCCCTTTATGTGCATGATTTCTCGCTGAATTTTAATTAAATATTTTTTTCTGTGTACCGTGTCGCTGCAAAGGTCATAAAATGCAACTGTTAGTCTCTTTCTGATTCACCGATTTCGGGTATTGTTCTTGCACTACTATGAGGGGAACATCACAAAACCAATCTAATTGAATATTCAAATTTTGTTTCGTTCAACTGCAGCTTACCCGGCCCTCCACGCCACGCCACGCCACTTCCCCATCCATCTGGCACTGACTGTTATTAATATTGATAATGGAAGTAACATGCGTGCTCTTTATGGCTTTCGCGCTCATCTCACGGCTCAGGGTGTGCTTAACAACAAAAGCGAGTGAAAAAAGCATTCATCAGCTGCGGCAGCTTCGAAATCGAATCCTTCCGTGTCCCGGTTTTAATTTGAATAAAAAAACTAATATAAACTTTACTCCTTTCGTACGGGATCGCAGGGTACCGAACCGACAGCTAAGACTCCTGAATCAGACAAAAAAAAATCTCCTGGAACGAAAGTGAGAGTGAATGTCGCGTAGGAAAAAAAAACGTCCTGTTGTTGATTCAAACGGTGGCGCACCGGCAGCTGTCGTCCTGGCAGCAGTCGAAGACAGGAAACGCAATTCAGGTCCTCCTAGGCTATATAGCATTGTTCGTTGGAACGCATATGTGATGCATATCATTAGGTGAGATTGGAAACGCAAAAAAACGGTCCACACGGCTGACTCAGGTAAATTACGACGAAGGACGAATGGTATGCAGCATCCAAACGATCCGTTGGCAGCGAGATGATATGTAAATTAGGTCCATCAAATGCAAGCAGGACGCGCGGTTGTTGAAGGGAAGAATTAAACCCGGAAAGGATTCAGATTTCATGCTGGGCTCAGTTGCTGGCTGGTGAGGTGTGCGATAGGATGAATAATGAAAAAAAAAACTGGATTGCGTGAAAGGAATACGTTGATTGAAGGTTCATTAGCCTACATTTTAGAGCTGGGTCGAATTATGTGGTGTTTTTTTTCATGAAATTACTAAAATCAAGGTCGAGAAGTGCTGTGGAAACAGATTTTGCCATGATAAGTATTCTCTTTTTTTCTGCTATAGCTATCCTGACTAAGAAAAAGTTTGCTTCTCAACGTAGTATTGTGAAATAAGTATCATAACTATTGCGTTTTTGGTGTTTTTCCTTGTACTGTGATTGTAAAGAGCCTTACCTTGCCATGTTTGGGTAGGGACTAAGGTCAGGGCAAAAATATAAATAAAATAAAAACAACTTTCAATCTTTCCAGACTTGTGTTAAAAGATTTAGCTCAAGTTGCTGCAAGTCTCACTCTCTTTGGAGCAAATTCTGTCTAGATAATCTCAGTTAACTCGATGTTTGTTGCTTTCGGTGAAAGTAAAGTCGCGAACTTGCATGTTATGCCTCGAGCATGTGTGCTTGTCAACAACACAATTGTTGTTACACGTATATCGTTCGGTTTATTTACCTATGATAAACCATCCCCCACAAATGCTCTCAAGCAAGTCATCGCATAATGCACATGAAAATGCTTTCCGCTTCCGTTGGTTTTGGCCTAAATGTTAAGGACTAATCCTTTCAGGGAGATCGTTATGTGCATGCTTTGTTTTTGCCTTGATCCCTGTCAGAATTTCGAGGTACTAGTATGGATGTCAAATTTATGCTCTCGTTATGATTTTTCACGAGCAGCTACTCTGTGAATTTTATCAAAATGTCAGTAGATTTATTAAATGTTCAAATAAAAGAAGATTTAGATTGTTAAACACTTGAATTGACTCATTGCAGTGCTAGTGTTTTTTTTATGAAACAGAAAAAAGAATAAGAAGAAGATTGCGAAAGTCCTTCTGTTTAGAATACCGTGGGCTCCTGCTTTCGTTTTCCTCCAGTGGTGGTGCTTTATTCCTAAGCGAATCTAATCCACACGCGATTGTGAACTACTAGGCTCAGTGTACCTGTTAGGGCTATAGTACCTAAAATTCGCCATAATCGATTTTTAACCTTCAATGATGCAAAACAACAAGAAAAAAATTGTGAACAACAGATCACGTTCACAAAAGATGATTGCAATCATTTAAACTTCAGAATTTGCTCAAATTACGATAGAAATAAATCATTTTCCTTAATTTTTCGGCTTCCTTCCACCCTATTTCGCCATAGTGTACCAGTTATGGCTAATTTCATAAGGAATGCATGTGAATAGTGTGAAGTGGAACCCAAATTAACTACTCGAGTCATGCTGAATTACATGACATATACTGGAAGTTTACATGGTATATTATTGAATTTACATGACATATCATGTGAACTTCTATGAATATCCACGCTCCAATTATGTGCCTTATATGTCATAGAAATTTACACTATATTTCCGATTTGTGTGGTATACTGATTAACGCAATAGAGTTGAGAACTATGATGGCATACTCTAAGGTAGTCATGCACAAGGTGAACTGGTAGTAATGACATTCTATACTCCTAGTTATGCGAGGAGACACTGACATGAATGTCGCCTCCTTGCGTCCCACAACCTTAAAGTACGTTCCCGACTTGTATTCAGCCACAGCTGCATTGGCGTGAGTATCCAGTATTACCATGCTGATGGGGGTGACGGGTTCGATTCCCAGTCGGTCCAGGAACTTTTCGTAAAGGAAATTTCCTTAACTGCCTTGGGCATAGAGTATCTTCGTGCCTCACATATGATATACACATGCAAAACGATCATTGGCAGAGGAAGCTCTCTGTTAATAACTGTGGAAGCGCTCGTAGAACACTAAGCTAAGAAGCAGGATTTTCCCCATTGAGGATGTTACGCCAAAGAGAAGAATGTTGTGTTACGGCTGTTCGAGTCCGTATGAAGTTGATCATCAATATTAACTTCTTTTCTCGATCAGCCTTGATAGCTGTGTAGTGTCGGTAGCGATTGTCTCAATTGGCTAAGAATAGCACTACGGATCGCCTGTTCCGGTGGTAAGAATCCACCAACAAGTGACCCCTAATTCATGGTGTGATGCGACTTTATGCTTACCGTGCCTAGGAATGAATGGCTAGGGGGGGGGGGGGTCTAATAAAAACCTAACCGCTAACGGAGCCTGTGGAGTACCAGGGCGCCCTCCACAGTTTGTTGCCCTTACTGCGCTAACCGGTGCAATGGTGCAGTGGACCTTGTGTTTCTCCGAGATGATCAGCTGCCCTTCTTTAGTCTCACTTGAGGCTAAATAAGGGCGGGATTATGAGGATGTTGTTAATTAGTTTAAATTTTCACCTATATGGTTTCGCATTATGTGATTTACACAGTGTATTCTGTGTATCCTCGCCTTTGGCGTTTTCCAATCAATACCTATTTGGTTTTATTGTTGCTGTTCTTTGTTGTGCTGTTGTTGCGAAGAGTTTAATCTTACCTAGTTTGGTTAGTGGCTACGGTTAGGATAGCTCAGATCAATCTTCAGCATAAAAGAACAGCAACGATTAATCTTTGCAGACTTATGCAAAATGGTACAGTCCAAGTGGCCTTGGTAAAAGAACCTTACTTTCGTAAGGGGAGTTTCTATCTAGGAAACCTTGTAAACCCGGTGTTTGCTACTTTCAGTAAACATGAAATGGCAAACTCGCGTGTCATGCCTCGAGCCTGTGTGCTTGTCAACAACGCAATAGTTGCTACACGCATCTCTGAACTAACCACCAGAGATGTATGTGCTAACACAATTGATGTATCTGTTGGAAACCTCAACAGGAAATACGTATATTGTTCGGTTTATTTTCCGCATGATGAACCATACCCTACGGATGCTTTCAAACAAGTCATCGCATACTGTACTTTGAAAGGCCTTCCGCTAATTGTTGGCAGTGATGCTAATGCTCACCATATAATCTGGGTCAGCTCAGACATTAACTTGAGAGGCTCCAGTTTGATGGAGTACTCAAGTAGTACAGATCTTGCATTACTTAACATAGGCAACCACCCAACCTTCATGGTATCTGCTAGAGAGGAAGTGTTAGATATAACGCTTTGCTCTAGCAGAATTAGTCACGAGTTGACTAATTGGCATGCGGCAGATGATGAATCTTTATCTGACCATCGCTATATCTTTTTTGAACATTTAAATGTTACTTCGTAAACATTTCGTTTCAGGAATCCTCGGTCAACAAACTGGCATCATTCTACTGATTTGATTGCGGCCAAATTCGATGGATACTCACCATCCCTTGACACTCCAAGTGATTTAGATGATGAACCTGATGTCTTTTCTTATAGTTATGATTCTTTAGCTTCGGCTCGGAGTATCATAACTTTAGAATCGATTGAATGGACACTTAATAGCTTTGTTCCTTTCAAATCTCCTGGGGCAGATGGGATTTATCCTATTTTGCTTCAGAAGGGATATGATTATTTCATACATGTTTTGAAAAAACTACTTGTTTGCTGTTTTGCTACAGGGTATATTCCCAAATCCTGGCGTGATATTACTGTAAAGTTTATTCCGAAAGTGAGTCTTGCGTCGTATGAAGAAGCAAAGAGTTTCAGACCAATCAGTTTGACCTCTTTTCTTCTGAAATGCTTAGAACGCATTGTGGATCATCACATCCGTGATGTTCATCTGGCCAACGTGCCTCTTCATGTGAATCAACATGCTTACCAATCTGGTAAGTCCACTGTGACTCTTTTACACAAGGTTGTTTACGATATCGAGAAAGCATTCGCTCAAAAGCAGTCTTGCCTGGGTGTTTTCTTTGATATCGAGGGTGCCTTTGACAACGTGCCTTTCGATGCCATATTGGAAGCCGCACGGGGTCATGGTATATCTCCAATGATTTCCAATTGGATTCACCAAATGCTCAAAAACCGATAACTCTTCTCGACATTGCGTCTAGCAGGGATAAGGAAATTGAGTGTTTGTGGATGCCCCCAAGGGGGAGTCTTATCACCGCTTTTGTGGAATCTCGTAGCAGATACGCTATTGAAGCAACTCAATAATAGCGGTTTTCCTACTTATGGTTTTGCCGACGACTACCTAACATTGTTAGTTGGTATGTGCATCAGCACCCTTTTCGACCTGATGCGAAGCGCCCTTCAGGTAGTTAAGGGTTGGTGTCGCCAATATGGTTTTTTGATTAATCCGAGTAAAACATCTATAGTTCTTTTCACGGAAAGGCGAAACCGTAATGGCGTTCGACCTTTGCGTCTCTTTGATTCTGAAATCGATGTGACTGAACAGGTAAAGTACGTTGGAGTCATTCTTGATTCCAAGCTTTTCTGGACACCTCACATTGAGTTCAGAATCAAGAAAGCTTGTATGACCTTCGGGCAATGCCGGCGTACTTTTGGTACAACTTGGGGTCTAAAACCCAAGTATATCAAAAGGATTTACACAACTGTGGTTCGGCCAATATTGGCTTATGGATGTCTTGTGTGGTGGCAAAATCAAAATTAGGCCATCTCCAAAGGATGTGCTTAATGGCGATGTCTGGAGCGTTCTCTTCAACTCCTACGGCAGTGCTAGAAGTTCTCTTTGACGTTGTCCCACTACACATTCACCTCAAACAAGAAGCCCTTTCTTGCACTTACCGGTTACGGGTACTCGGTCTACTAGAGGAAACTCCTGTGAACCGCACATCAACACACACCTCGTTGTTTCCACTTTTTGTGAATTGGGACAAAATTGTCCTTGCTCCAAGTGATCTTACAATTGCTTGTAATTTTCCATATAGGACATTTTCCACGAAATTCTTTTCCCAGGAAAAGTGGACATCTGGTTATCTGGAAAGAAGTATTTCAGATGTTATCGTATGTTACACTGATGGCTCCCTTCTCGAAGGTTGAGCAGTGCTGGTGTTTATTCTCGTGAGCTAAGGCTGTATCAGTCTTACTCACTTGGTAGACACTGCACCGTTTTTCAGGCCGAAATCTTTGCTCTTATGTGCGGAGTGCAATCAGCACTTCAGCAGCACGTAATGGGCAAAGTAATATACTTCTGTTCAGATAGCCAGGCTGCTATTAAAGCACTTGCTTCGGCCAACTCTAGGTCGAAGGTATCGCTTGTCGAACTCAAATCGAGGAGCTGAATTCAGCAAATGCTGTTCACCTTGTATGGGTACCTGGCCATTCTTCTATCGCTGGAAATGAATTGGCTGATGAGTTAGCTCGCACTGGAGCATCACATGACTTCATTGGCCCTGAGCCAGCTATTCCGGTATCCAAGTGGTGGGTAAAGCTTCAGTTTGATACCTGGGCTGCCACTCAGCACAAACAGTACTGGAATAGTTTGGAGTCATGTCGTCAAACCAAATTGTATTGTACTGAGCCATCTCCAAGGGTGGCGAAGTATCTTACAAATCTGTCAAAGCAGAATTGCAGCATTCTGGTCAAAGCATTGACTGGCCACTGCCGACTCAGCTATCACAAGGCGAATATTCAGCAAGCTGATTCATTGGTATGTGAATCTTCCAGGGTATTTTTCCTATTTTCCTACCTGTCCCTATCCCCATCCATATCCTTTTTCCTTCCTTTTCCCTCAGGTAGATGATGAAATAGGCTGTTATTTTGGCGATGGCACAAATGTCCCAAATGGAGGATAACGTGCCTCTGGAGCCGGGCTTCTGATACCTGATTGCTGAACAATCGGCAGTGCGCGGAAAGCCGAACCCGTGAATTTTTTTTAAGTGTGTAATTTGAATGACCTTGAATGTCTATGTTCAGCGGATATGACTTTTACTAAGCAACAATGGATACTGAAAAGAAAGAGAATACGCTCAACATTGGTTGGAAAACAATGACACCTGAGTATTGGTCTGACTTTAAAGAAAGGCTTGTTCAACCCCTTTAACCCTAGTAAGATGCTGTTGGTCATTATGACCCAGACAAGCACGCTGGAGGTGCACTACGCCATCGTGATGTAAAAATCTAACATCCTAGGATGGTCATGGTCAACCATTGAGCCTGTAAGATAAAGAAACAAAGGTAGAAAATCAACTACGAAATACAAGAAGTGCATTCATCAATTTGTTATTTCTTCAAATTTCTGAGCCGAGGTAAGCGTCAAACGTCCAGCTTTGTTTAATGATCTCTCCATAATGACAATTCGACATATAATGTTTCACGGTATCTACATTGCATGACGACGTAAATTATTTATCTTAATTTATACATTTTATTCACCCCTTGCATCATTTAAGCAATATTTAATTACAGAAATATTTATGCTGTTGGAACAATCCAGCAATCTCAGCCAGGTGAGTTAATTAATGCATGCATAAATCCACTTCATTCGGGAACACAAAAAATGCAAAGCGTCATAGAAAAAGTTCAACATTCCTGCCTACTCATGCAACAATTAAAACATCCATCCGAAGCATCATCTACATCCGCAGCATCACGTAATGTTTAAAAATGTTGGCTCATAGTTTATACGAACGAATAAAAATTACAATTTGTTCTCATTACTAGTGAAGGCCTGATAACGAAAAAAAATCTTCCGTACCCTGTCTAACCAACCGAATCTGACGAAAGTGGAATCATTCGTTTCCACCCACGAATTGGGAGAAAAAATCGCGCTGCAACTGATTAAATTAAGTCGTTCACATTGTACACGGACCGAAAAATCTGCATCGTTGAGTTACTCCCGGAGCTCGTGATTTTGTTTTACCACTCACTCATCAGAACCCGGGCAGATAGCGAATGTCTTTTGCATCACTCGACCGCATCCCTCGGCGGCACCCCATCTCCTACTGATAATGGAAAGCAAACCGCTGTTCTTCCGCCACCGTCGTCGTCAGTCTCACCGAATATGACGATGCTCGGCGTTATAACGAATGACGAAAAAAACATATTCTTGCATTCAATTCCGAAGCAAAACCAAGCATAAATGAGTTTGCCAGTTGCCATAGATTTCCATCATCCATTGAAATCGCAAAAGTCTCTTGAAACGAATTTTTCGGTGATGTCATTTGCATTTGCACTTGTCCCGTGCTTCAAGTGGTTGTTTCGTATTTGTGCAGAAGCGATATCGCTCCGCAGCGCGGGTTTGGGTTCCAGACAGATGCATAAATGTGCTGGGGACACAGCTGCCGAAAAGCCTCTGGTGGGTACATTGCATTGTTTCCACGTCACTTGAAAGGAAACAAATTTTATGATTCGCTAAATTTTCGGGCAAAACATTAACATCATATTTTTTTATGAATTCTGCAACTTGAGTAAACTTGTGGTGTTTTAGTGCTTGCTGTCGACGTTCCAAAAGTATCTTGGATTTTATTTGTTAAAATGAAAAGACCATAGTGTTAAAAACAAAGAAAACGTAAAGAGGATCTCCAACTTTTCGCAACTTAATGTCATGACGATTCAGAAATCTAGTCAGGTTCACATAATAGTTTTTCACCAGGTAGTCGAAAACGCTGTTGAACAAAAACTGGTCAATTTCATGTTAAATGATATAAAGTACCATTCGGACCAGCATTATATTCAAAGTATACAGGTTATGGATGTTATAAATAATCAACCCAGAATACTGCACTGAGGTACTCCGGCAGGAATAGGCAGATCTTCCATGGTAAAATTAGAGCTGGTTTCTCAATATTTTTGAATTTCAGCGCTCCCCATGCTGGTATTCACTATTGCGCCTATCTAAAAATTATTTCAGGAAAATCTCTCTATCCATTATTATCCATTATTGAGAATTCTTTAGGGTTTGTCAAAAAAAGTGGAATGTTTACAGAAAGCAGATTCTCGCAGGAATTTTTAGTATGATTTCAACAAGAAGTCATTTTAAGATTGTTCTTGGTATTCCTTAAAACACATTCCTGCCGATGGATTTTTCTTTTAGAAAAATTCTCCAGGGATTTCTCAAGAGATTCTTCCAGGAGTTTCTCAAAAAAAATATCAAAAGATTCATCTTGAAACTGATCCACGGGTTTCCTCAGAAATTTCTTCCGAAATTCGTTCTGAGATTTGTCAAGTGATCCTATAAAAAAAAACCTTCAAAAATACCTACAAAAGTTCATACTTGTTTCATGTATTTCTTTGAACCTTTCTCCAAGAATTTCTCCAAAAATATTGTCAGATTTTTTGCAGGAATTTTTCTATGAGATTTCTCCAAAAATGCTTTCAGGAATGTCTCCAGGGGTTTTCCAGGTATTCCACCAAACGTTTCTTCAAAAGATGCAATTCCTTGAGATTTTTTCACAGTGATTCGGAGATTCTTTCAAAAATTCCTCTAGGATTTTCCTTTAGAAATTCAGTAGTTTTTCTTGAATTTTTTTCAAAAATTAAGTTTAGGTATTCAGGATTTTTTTTCCAAAGATTAACTCAATAATTTTTGCCAAAGTAAAAAAATTTTCTAAAATTTGCGCAAGAGATTTTTCTCTGAATATCTGCAAAGGATTCTCCAGTTCCTCGAAATACTATTTTTAAGTTTTCTTCAAAACTACATTATTTTATTTCTTCAATGGTTCTCTAATAAATTCCTCCAGGTTTCTCTTTTGAAGTCACGCGGCATTTCCTTCAAAAATTTCTCCAGGTCTCTATTCAATTGATATTTGTGAGCTAACCGTTTAGAAATTGTATCGATTTTTTTCTCTAAATGTCTCTAGCAGTTTATAAAAGGATTCTTTCAGGAACTCCTCCAGAGTTTTCTCAGAAATTTGTTGAGGGATTTCTTCAAGAATTTCCCCAGTACCTATGTTTGCGATTTCAGCAGATTTTTTTAAAAAGATTCCTTCAGAAATTCATCCACGGATTTTTCTAGGATTCCCTCCAGAAGTTTCTCAAGCATTTTTTCCTTGAAATTACTTGTAGAATTCCTCCATTAGTTTTCTCCGGTTTTTTTTACGGAGGTTACGGTATTTCCTCAGATATTCTCCTATCTATTATCCTGGGCAGCCTTCATCTAGGAATTATTCAAGTCATAATCTATATAAATAAAAATGGAATGGTGTTTGTATGTCACGAATTGGCTCGGGAACGGGTCAGCAGATCGACATGATTCTTTCACTGTTGCACTCCGCTAGGGTTCCGACGTGTTCGTACGAAAAAATAATTAGAAAAGTGACCGGGAAGGCAAGAAAAACGGGAAAATCTGAAATTCCATTTTAAGGGGCATTTCTTCACCGAATGTAAAAAAAAAAACAGAGTAGGCAGGCAGGACAACGTTTGCCGGAACTACTAGTTTCGAATAATACTGCAGGAATGTTTGCCCAGGAATTCCTCCGAAAAAAATCAAGAACTTCTTTTATAAGCTTCCAAAGATGTCTCCTGTATTTTTTAAAGCCAATTCTTGAAGGATTTCTTACAAATTCTTTCGGTAATTTCTAAGGAATTCCTTGAGCGATTTCTAGAATTTTTCATTTATTCCTCTGCAATTTCTTGAAAAACTTCGGAAAAATCACTGGAGAAATATTTGAAAAAAAAAATCGGCAGGGATCTCTCAAGGCATCCTAGGAGATATTTCAGATGGAACCGTAGGAGCATATTTTGCAGGAATTACTGAGATAATCCATAAAGGAATTTCTGAGAAAATTTTCAGTAGAATCCCTGTAGCAATCGTAGAAAATATTTTAGAATGAACCTCTGCAGGAATTTCCGAAGAAATCCCAGTAAAATTTATGAAGAAATACCTGGAGAAATTTCTCGGGAAACCCTTGGTGGATTTGATATAAAAACAATACTGAGGAATTTATAGGAAAATTTCTTGAGAAATTCTTCAAATAAATTCTTGAAATATTTTCTAAAATTATCCATGGAGAGTTTTTTGGACGAACTTATGAAAGAAACCTAATACTTAGACAAATTCATAGATAAGCGCCTGCAAAGATCCCTAGAAAAAAAAAACTCTTTAGATATTCCTGATTAAATTTCCTAAGAAATTCCTAAAATATTTTTTTGAATATCTTACAGAGTGTTAAAATCATTGACGTTATCTTTAGAGGAAGTTCCGGATAAATATTTGAGGTAATACATAATAAAATGAGAAGTTCAGAATTCTTCCAAAAATTTCTCCAGGATTTCATTAGAAAAAAAAATCCTCAGATTCCATCAGAGATACTTCCAAAGTTTCTTTAAGAAATTCTTCCAGGGATTCCATGGAAATTCCTTCATGAATTCTTATAGTGTTTTTTTTTTTGTCGGAAATCCTTCAAAGATTCCTTCAAAATTTCCTTCAGGTGCTTCCAAGGACGATTCAGAAGTTTCTTCAGAAATTGCACCAACAATTGCTGGAAGAATTATTGAATGAATCCCTGCAGGACATTCCAAATCCCTGGAAGATTGCATGAAAGTGATTCCTAGAAAACATTCTTGATAGCTTTCTAGAGGGAATGTTGGACAAAAATTCCTGAAGATATCTCTGGAGAAATTCCTGAGAGAATGCTTGAAGAAGCTGTTTAAAATACCCTCTAAATTTGGAGAACAAAAATTATGAGAAGGTTAAGAAAGAACTCTGAAAGTTGTACCCAAGCAAAAAATGCTTGATAAATTTCTGGAGGGATTTCTCGAGAAATCCGTAGAGGAACCTCAGAAGGAATCTTTAAGAAATGTCTACAAAGAAATTGCAACAAAAATGTACGAGTGGAATTCTTAAACAAATCAGGAGAGAACCCTGGAGGATTGCCTGAAAGATTGCCCAACTTTCGGAGATCATGGAATTATCTCTGTAGCTTGCAGGAATTCTCATGCAATTTCTGAAGGGAGTGCACACAAAAATGCCTGGAGTACTATCCGGTAAATTTTGGAAATAAATCCTGCAGAAACAGCTGAAGAAAAGAAGAACTGGAGATCCCTCTGCAGGTCTAAAAGCATTTCCTATATAACTCCTTGAAATGCCAAGAAGTAGATTTCTGAGAGAATCATAAGAAGCAATCCTGAAGCATGACCTGAAAAAATCATCAAGAGTTCTTGAAGGTCCCTTCAAAACCTAAATTTATGAAAGATTTCCTGAAAAATTCTGATTTCCACGGGAAAACCCTAGAGGAATTTCTGAAAGAATCTCCGAATCTCTGTAGAAATTTTTCTCCTGCAATTGCTTTTATTGAAGAAATCTTTGGAGGAATTTCTTTAAAAAAAAAAATAAGGATTAGTTTAGAGACAAATATTTTGACAAATTTCTTGTGAAACTTCTGTAGAAGGCCCACGTAAAAATCTCGTTAGTTTCCTGAAAGAATCTCTAGAGGCATCTCTGAAGAAATTTTCAAATAAATATATGAACATAAATGCCATCTAAAGGGATCCGCATTCTTGGATGTAACCAATATGTTTTAAAAGAATTCTCGGGGAAATCTTCATGAAGATTTCCTGCGGAACTAATAAAAGGATTTCTGCACGAATGTGCCTTCTGCGATATGATTTATTGAGGGGTTTCCCAGAAATAATTCTTAGAAATACGTAATATTGAAGTCATTTTCATATAGGGCGCTGTAAATTGTGGAACTTGAGAAGCCAGCTCTGATCTCGTTCCACTTGGTTTACCCGTCATGCTTTCTGAGACCCACGACTTTTTGTGACAACCGAACCAGTCATGAACACCAACTTTGCATGGTTGTTGTCCGGCATGCTTGTAACATGCCCTGCCCATCGTATCTTTTTCTCGTATCGTATGCCCACCTCACTGCAAATTCAGTGGGAGACCTATGTACAAGCAGGCTTTCGGAAATGTCAACTTGACGACGTTCAGTCAGTAGTTTCATGAAAAGCCTCATCAATCTGGCATTTGAGCAGACCATCGATGTAGATTCTGCTCAAAATCATCACAAATAAGTGAGACCGGGGCAGTGAAAACAGCTATTCTGTCTCGTTCCACATCGAAAGCGGCCTTGCCGATCCAAGAACCAGTACAGTCAGCGAAGCCTTCTGATAAGGTACATCACTACTACCATCACACGAAGTCCTATTCCCAATTCCGTTATCTACCAATTACACTCTACGGATACGGGAAAGCAGTAGAAACCTACATATTCCTTGACAAGCTCTGGTAAGAAGGACCCGGAAAGATCGGCAGGCATGCGAAGAATTCCAAACGGATCAGCGTGAATATTTCCGGGAGTGGCAAGAAGGAAACGTTCCATTTAGACAATGTACGAGCAGTGCGTGAGTTAGGACTACCCAGTCAAACACTGAACTTCCCTGAGTTGTGCAAAGACTACGCACACCTACAAGGCCTTCATGTCAACAGTTACAAGGATGCCAAATCACCAAACCAGGAATGATCATCGGCATCCAGCACGTACATCTTCTTACCAGTCTCAAGATCCGTGAAGGTCAGTAGAGCAACTGAACCTACACGTCTATCAGGATATGAGTAACAGGGGGGATCTGTACGACCCAATTAAACAGCTTTTCATCGTCGAAGAAGCCGTGGTGATCTAGCCACTTGAGTCCGAAGAAGATCAGAGAGCTAACAATAACTTGGAAGCAGCAACAGTACGACGAGGGTCCAGAATTGAGCCTGGATTGCTATAGCGCAAAGACGACATCGAATTTCTTGAAAGCTGCAAGATGGCAATGAGTAGATTCCAAGGGCTAAATAAGCGCCTGCCCAGGGATGCAGAGCTGCGCAGAAGAGTGAATGTGCAGCTTGCGAGTTTTAAGCAAAAGCATTACATCAGTAAAGGGCCGCAAGAAAAGGTTGCCAATCAGAATCCATACCACGTCTGGTGCTTACCTCTAGGAGTAGTGATCAAACCCAACAAACCAATTAAAGTCCGTATAACTTGGGAAGCGGCCGCGAAAGTTGGTGGTGTTTGCTTCAATGACATACTCTTTGTGGCACCCCCTGTGCATGTCATTAAAATACGGCATGAAACACCCTGTGAAGCAGCTGTCAGAGTGCGAGTGTGAGGGATATGTTGTGTTGTTGTTTACTATGTGTAATGATGAATGTCTAGCGTGTAGATTATGATAATATAGATATTGTATTGTGTGAATATAAGAGTGTTAATTATTTATGAATATCTTCCGAAGAATCCGAATCCTGAGGGTGTAACATTGGCGACGAGGACGGTTCTCTGAACCTGGGCAAAACGGAAAGGTGAGAAGTGTAAATGTTTTGATTTTAGTGATAACTGAAGAATAATTATTGTGCTTGAGCATCGGCTGGGGGCAATTTTGTATGACATTTATATTTATTTGTCTGCTACATTCCAAAGGTATGTAATCCATGAAAACGGAGAAAATGGGAAGTTCTACCACAAACGAAGATAATAATAAATTCGTATGTGGTTCTACTGCAAAAGGCTTCAATGCGAAAGATTTAGGCTTAGATGCCGTTGTTTAATGAAGATGGCTTAAATGCCGATTGCCAAATAAAGGCTGATGGTATCGATGTCGATAAGAAAGGGTTTGATCCCGTTGGCTTAAATGCCGGAAAATTTGGTTTAAATGCCGGAAAACTTGGCTTTAATGCCGTTGATCAAAATAAGTGAAAAACTGATACTGGTAAAAGCAGAAGTTCTTTTACAGTGGGGCTTAAATGCCGTAACACTATTTCAATTTATTATGAGTAACATTGATTTGTGTATAGGATAATGAATAAATGGAAAATGCAACAGTTTGCGTTTAAGGTCCTAGCTCAGAATGAGATTCGAGGACAATGGCTCCACTGGAACTTGCCGTAGTGCCGCTAGTGGAGGAAAAGACCTAACGAAATTGAAATTTCTATTGCTGGCGAAAGCAGGGCCAGACGTACAAGAAGTTTTTCAGTCTATTCCCAATGCTGATGTGGTAGAGTCGGACGATATTAACCCTTACGAAGTCGCGTTGGGTAAATTAGAAGAATATTTTGTTCCGAAACACCATGATTCGATGGAACAAACGATTCTAATGCAGGAGGAAGCGTAAATCGTATGTATGGTTACCAACGCGGGCGAGTTGGATTAGTGTGTTCTCGATGTGGTCGAAAAAAAAACATCGTGGAAATATCCCAAGTGTCCTGCTCGAGACAAGGAATGGGGTTACTGCAAGCGTATTGGGCACGAGTGTAGAATTAGCATTTAAGTTAAAATACACATTAATAAAAACAAAAAAAAAACGTATTGGGCATTTTGCCAAGAAATGTAAAACAGTTAATGCAAAAACATCGCTAGTGTTTCTCAAAGGAGCAAACCTATGAAAAGCGGCCCACAACAAACTCCACAGCGTATCAGAGTAGTTTCGTCGTAAGATGTAGATGAGGTCGATAAAGAAAATCCTCAGAGTTTTATATTTTCCATTGGCGATGGCGATGATTTCATTTGGCTAAAGCTCGGAGGTGTAATGACTCCAATGTTATTGATTCCGGTAGTCGCAAGAACATAATTGACTGTTCTACTTGGAATTCGCTTAAATTGCAAACTATTGTTATTCGGAATGACCAAGAGCGGTAATAAATAATTTCGTGCATACGGATGTTTGATTCTACTATCGAGATACCTAATGGAAATCACCAGGCCCAGTGCGATGCAAGGTTCTACATAGTACATGACGGATATCAGCCACTTCTGGGGAAGGATACGGCAAATGAAGTGATTGTTCTGCGAAGGGGAGTTCCAACGGATATAATAGAGTAGGTGGATCAATACAGATATTTGATTTCGCCTCTGGTCGTCATTGCGATTGATGTTTGGAGTGTCATGCCAGCGGCGTCATGGTCGCAATTTTTTCCGCAGTCAAGTTCGTAGATTGTGAACAATCCTCGGTACTCACTTTACGTAATTTATGTTTAGTCCCTTACTGTCAGAGCTGTCAGATCAGTGTAACACGCTAAATAAAATTTACACAAAAGGCAATTTACACGGAAAAAAATACACGGTTATGAATATTTATTGGGTACCGTACTGGTCACCGAAAATTTGATCGTTTTCTTTGGAACATCGAGGTCTTGGAATTAGTCTATGGTCATGCGCTCCAGAAATGTTTCAAAAGATAATTGAGCAAGTTTTGGCCAACTGTGAGAGCTGTGTCAATTTTAATGAGGAAGAGCATAATCGTTGTTTGCGAAAGGTTTTTGGATGTTTTTACGAAACCATGATGTACTACTGAATGCTAGGAAATGTGTTTTCAATGTCACCGATTTAGACTTCTGACCAGATGATTTACGTTCTAGAGAAGGTACTCGACCTACCGAAAGTAAAGTAAAAGCTCTACAAAGTGTTAGACCGCCACATGATGCCGAAGATCTGAGAAGTTTTCTTGGGCTTGCAACGTATGTGAGCTGGTTCTTGCCAGATTTTGCGACTATTTCAGCACCTCATCAGGTTAACAGTGGAACAACTTTTGTCTGGAATGCAAACCAGGACTCCTGTTTTTAAAAAATGAAAAACATGATTGCAGATGTCGAACATCTAAAAAGTTTGAACAATAATTTGTGTACCAGAGTCATTGTTGATGCTAAAAAAAAAACTAGTTGCAGTAACATATACCCAACAAGGAAAAAAATGCGACCACGACGCCGCTGGTACTATTTTAAATTTCACAATATCCTACTGACCACAACAAAATGGAGAACCGAAAGCCAAAATCGTTCACTGTTAAATCGACTACAAATTAGTTTAGCCTTGAAGCGCGATTGGAAAAAGGATCTAAATGAATACCTTATCATGTACTGCTCAGCTTCACACTCTGTAACTGGAAAAACTCCAATTCAGCTGTTTGATGGGCAGTACAATTCGAACTAAAATTCTTTTTCTCAGGGATGTAGAGACAATCCCTTCCATTGAAGGATTCCAAGATTGTGACTGGAGTAGCAAGTATCATTCTCATAAACGGGAAAACGAAAAACGGCATGCAAAAGAATCTAATTGAAGGAAGGAGATGAAGTGGTGATGCAAACCTTACATCAGGAAACAAGTTAGCAACTACGTATGATGCAGCGGAATGTGCAGTAATAGCAAAGGCAGATACAGGCGTTACAGTGCAAAACCAACAGACAGGAAGAACTTATCAACGCAGCTCGACACATTTGAAGAAGATTTTAGACCGTAAGGAACAACTCCAAACTTCTAAAAAATCTTCTTCACAGGACTTTCAAGAGGACCATGATGTATCGGAAATGGTTAGCAGGTCAGATCAACCAACGACCTTTGAAGAACCCATGAACCTGGAACTGGACAAGGAACAACCAGAGCCTTCTGAACGACCGAAACGATTGAGTCGACGTCCTACGAAGTTTGATGATTACGTCGTTGATGATGAGTCTTCTTATCCTTGAGAAAAAACGAGATGTGGCACCCCCTGTGCATGTCATTAAAATACGGCATGAAACACCCTGTGAAGCAGCTGTCAGAGTGCGAGTGTGAGGGATATGTTGTGTTGTTGTTTACTATGTGTAATGATGAATGTCTAGCGTGTAGATTATGATAATATAGATATTGTATTGTGTGAATATAAGAGTGTTAATTATTTATGAATATCTTCCGAAGAATCCGAATCCTGAGGGTGTAACACTCTTTAAAGGCCCGGATCTTCTCGTATCGCTAATGGAAGTTCTGTTTCGGTTCAGGCAAGGAAAACCCAGCCAACACACGATCGCATATGATGTTGAATAGGATGCTAAAGTGGAGGCGCTCCACTTTCTTAAATGGAATCATGTACGCATATGACCTCCACTTTAGCATTCTATTCTACATCATATACGACATCGTGTTGGCTGGGAAATCGCTGTTTGCCTTGATATCAGGGAAATGTTTCTCTGGTCACAGTGCTTTCTGTAGAGAAGATGCCCGGAAGAGGACACAAAACTGTATGTGATCAACGGGGCATTGTTCGGTACAACGAGCTCTTCGTGTACAGTACATTTTGTTGAGAACTGAAACGTCTACAGTGAACAATATCTCAGACTTGATCCCAGAGAAATAGAAGTGGTAACCAAAAAACACTACATAGAGGATTTCTTCGACAGCATCGACTCAGTGGAAAAAGTGGTAGGACTTGTACAGCAAGACAAAACATACATGCGGTAGCATGTTTCCAGTTCGGTAAAATACTGTCCAAAGAGCAGAAAGTACTAGACCAACTATAAAAAATGAGCTCAGTTATCAGTAAACCACTACCCGTAGATAAAGATCGAGCATACGAACGCATTCTGGCCATTACGTGATTTTTTTTTCAGAAAGAAGACACTTCAATATTGAAGCTGTACTAATTGTACGTACTTTTCGAAGTTGCCTTTCTGCGCTAAACAATGCACCAAAGACTGATGCTGAAGACCCTATTGGTTGGAAATTCACAAAATTCTCAAATGCACTTGTGGTAGCCGCGTGTGATAAGCACAAGAGTGTATAACGAACTGACTATTCGGCTGCTGCGCAGCAGAGCATGTACCGACTGTCGCCGCCGCACAGTTGCATGTATGCACACGATTGCAATGTATAAAGGTGCGCGGATAAGACACTCGTCACCACATCCCCCTTTCTTTATTCTACATTTGTCAAATAGTTCAAACTTTTTCAGGCGCAATTGTATTTTAAAAGCTGTGCTCTAGTGAAGTGATCTGAACACGATTCTGATTACAAATGAACATGGGGACTGATCAACAATAGAATGATTCAAAGCAGTATTGTTACAATAGGTGTTTGCTACTGTATGATTTTCTGATCATTGCACCAGTCAGCATTTCATAATAGCTGTTAGGACAAATGTTAATCCTTCATTCACTTGTGTTGTTGCTGAAGCAAGTCTTCTACTGCATTTTGTCTGCTCTTTTTCCTCCTCCATATTTCCCAAAAAAAAAAACATTTTTTTCTGGTTTTGAAGATTATTTGTCAATGGATTCAAATTGACTCTGCTTTACTGTGTTACCTACTGAGTTTGTAGAGATAGGAGTGAAACAGCACAAATATTTCCTCATATCTTTTGAGAAAAAGGAACACCCACTGATATAATACAGCAACTATTCTTCTCTCCATTGATGTGCACTCAAAATATTCGGTTAAACACGCCCAAATGCATTATACAAGCGAAATCTATCTTACTGGACAAGTTGTGCCAAGATGGGATCTTACATCCATAAGCAATCGTAACATTTATGGAGGAACTCCAATAATCATCGATTCATTCATTCCCCATTGGCTCACTGTTAGATACGTATAAGTGGACTGTATTCTACGATAGGTCACTGCTTCTCGGATTGATGAAAGGATGTTTTGTCTTCACTCAAATCGGCAATTTATGGTTTCTCTCGAACCGCATGATCGCGAAACATTGATTGTGTATTTTTGCCAGGAACATTCAGGATTTTTTTTAAATAGCATATAAAATACACTACACCGTCTTCAACCAGAAGTTGTACACAGACTGAACAAGCACTATCATTAGGCAACGGACAACACAAATAACACCCAGTGGACAATTTTCCTTTTGACGAAACGTTTTCTTCGACAGGAGCGGGAATCGAACCCTCACTCCGCGGCTTACGACACGCCTAGACGACTGACGGTGCTAGGTTTGCCGTAATAACAATTCTTTATGCTTGTTCCTATTTAGTATGTACAGTGGAGTCATTTATGAATCGGCAAAAATGACCACAGTTTATGGATCACTCATTTGATCAACATGGTGATTCATAAATAGTGTACAAAATTAAGATGATTTATCGGTGTGGGGTCACTGTACCTGCCTTCATTCCTCGGGTCTGTTATTATTTGATCGTATATTGTCATTGCACGATAAGAAGGATTTATTCTCTCGAATTGCACACTATTCCTTAGTTTCCACAGTTATCACATTTCGAGCACATATATTTGACCAGTTATAATTTCTCACGTTCAACATGTTGGTAAACTGCTTCCAATCGTCTGAAAATTTAAGTGCATTTGAATTCTTTTCAACTCAAAGGAATAGTACAGCCTGCTATTAATTAATGGTCCAATATATTGATTATTTCTTCGGAGTCGTTATGGCGTAATCATTCTAAAACTCAGTCTATCGTATTAGTCTCGTTATATAAGATCTATATAACCCAAGTGTTCCGATGTTGACAATAATACTAGCTCATTTCCACAGAATCCATGTAGGAATCCTCGCTGACGCATCCTTTGGGATTTTTTTTCTTGTGCTACCCTTCTAAGTAAATCAAGCTCCATTTCACGCATCCTATTGCTATGAGTTCGTCCGCCCACACTGCTACAACCTAGGTGATCATTTATTTTTTTCAATTTTTTCTTAACAGTGGAATCAATTACAGCGCTTCCTGCATACTTTCAGTATTTTTCATACCCTCTGCCAGTGAATTTAATCACAATTTCTCAATACACTGCACAGATGAATACTTCTTCTTCCTTCGGCTCTACATTTTCACTGGAACTTGGCCTCTCTCCCTTCAATTAAGTTTTCTTTGCGTACTTCCTTAGTTTAGAAGGACTTTCTTTGCCTGCCATTGAAAGAATTCATATATTATGTAGCAGGCATAATGATATACTATGTCCAGGAAGTCGTATCACGACCGGAACGGAAATCGAACTGTCTTTGGATTGGTGAACCAAAACTTTATCTAATAGACAAGCTGAAAAAACCCGGACATCTACCCAAAGTTTCCATGTTTTTCAGAAAAAATAAATATTTTGAACTCGTGAGTGATTCAAACAGAACTAAAGCCTTTTTGTAAACCAATTGCTCAAAACTTTGCACAATACTAGTGGTTGATATCAGATATAATAATCACAAAATAGTTATGCTCTGTCGGATACCTTAGATATGTTGCATTTTTTTTTTAGTTGTATATAAATGAAGTTAAAGAATACATTTTTTTTTGCTTAGAACTTCCCCATATAAAATTTATTACGATAATGAATAATGAATAATAGAAAGCGATTTCGAGGTTGCCATACAACTGTTTTATTTACTGTACAACTGTACAGATAATTGGTAGGCTACCCCTTATTTCGTTTAAAAACTATTTTTTTTTAACTGCGACATCCAATGGAAACTATTTTTATACAGAAGCATTGCTATCTTTTTTTCATGTAACAGTGCATTCAGTCACAACTTTCTATATGTTCTCAGTGAATATAATCACCGTTCGTGCAGTACGCTCTTAATGAGTACAATCACGTTTCATTTTTTTACTCTAGTATTCTTCACTGTAATGTAGTGAATTTAATCACACCGTTCTATGTACTCTATGAGTCAGTTGGACTAAACTGATCAGTGAATTTAATCACAACTGCTTGCATGCACTTCCATTGGCTTAATGAATTCCTTTTCATCACACCATCAGTGAATTAAATCACATGGCATCCTGTCATTTACAAGTGAATCTAATCACAGTATTTTCCACGTACTTTCAGTGAATTCAATCACAACTCTGTAATTTTGTCACATTCTGTTCCTCACATTATCAGTGAATTTAATCACATGTGTTACCGTAGTCTCCGAGTGAACTTAATCACAGTAATCTCCAACTCTCTTTGGTGTTTGTAATCACCGTGTCTTTGTGAGCAGTGAACTTAATCACAACTCGAACAAAACCCATTCCGTGCACTGTTGATATTTCGAGGTTCATCATTATGACAAGACAATACTGCAAAATGGAAGTCGACAAACTGAAAAGCGCGTCCAAAGCTTTGGTTTTTTTTTTTCCCATATTTCGAGTCAGCCGATAACAATGATTGCCAGCTAAGTGTTGCGTATGTGTTTAATTGGTGCTGCACCTTAAGAAATGTTATCCTATTTTCAGTGAGATGGAAAAGGTGCATTTGTTCTGCATCAGCATCTGTTTTGGCAACTATCCTTATGGCAATCCTGGCAACATAGCTCACCGAGAATTGGGTAGTGTGGCTTACACAATTTTCTATTATTACGAAGAAGGAATAGATCCAGCAATGTAATAAGGACTATGATTGAAAGAATTGAGAATTGGAGCAACAATCGATACTGCACAACAACCAGATAATAAATTTTGGATTTTTTTTTATTTACCTGAAACGATTAGCACCTCGATAATTAACCTTATCCGTCCAATGAAACAATATATTTAACGTTGTGCGAATTATGACCTTTAGAAGAAATAGCGATTCATAAAGGATTTAGCAAATGTCTTACAAACAACACACATGTACATATTTTTCCCTACCTTTGAATTTGTCCACGCTCGGAATTGTAAAATGTATCTTAATACCGCATGATCATGACTGTCTTAAAAGGTATGGAGGAGAACGGCCACTGCCCCTGAGTTGTATGATAAACACAGCATCCAGTCATGTCAGGATACAACGACTTAATATTATGTATAAGAACATTCGCAGAGCGCTTGATAGTAACAGTTTTTTTTTTTGTAAAACCACTCTTAAGCTAATCCTTTCAGAAGTTTATCGATGTCATCAGTGAGTTCAATCACAATTCTTCACATTCATATTTTTTTTTTTCAGCTCAAGTGAATTTAATCACGATACCATCGAAGCTCTTCGTGACATGAATCACTTTGTCATGCTTAATTCACTACGATACTAAGACCATTCTTATTGCTAGATGCAAATCTGCATCTGCAAGTTTATCTGCATTTTTCTCGTGATACATGATACGACATAATTTTCAGCATCTCACATCTAAAACTTCAACTTTCCAAAGTATTCCAAATGCATTTTAAACAAGTCTTGGAAAGCTATGTAATACCAATCACTATTAAAATGGTTTTGCATAGATACACACCTTTTAGTACAACTTCCAACACGGCTTTACGCAGTGTATCGAAAGAACATCAACGTAAAGATTTTATTTTACTCACCTTTCCGTTATTACAAAAAGCCACATCGCTTTCCCAATACATCACTTTGCATTACCTGCATTCACTCATAAGAGCCATCCCATCCGCCTTTCCTTCGCTGCTTAGCCGCAATGCCACACACTCACTATTATAGAACGCTTTTTTATTTCGGTACCGCATGCAGAAAACAATGTGTCAAGGTCACCACCTTCGCACAAAGCCTGCACAAAACGGTCGCGGCGTCGTATCACCACTTTTCCGCTGTTCACTGTGAAGCAAATCAAAATCTTCTGTTGCTTCAAATATTGACTTTTCTCTTTTGTTCTATTAGCATTTGTTTTCACTAAAATCAACAGAAAAAAACTGCAACGCTGCGACAACACCCGCACAACATTATTTCTTTCTTCATTATTTTTTTTTCAACCGCTTTCATTGAATATGACACAGAATATAACGAAAATTATAAAATCACTGATGCATTGATCGACACTCAAGCGAGATTGAATAAACAAAATAAATAAGATCTGCTTTATCCGCAAATCATTCAACTTTTTTTTTCATCCTCGTCGCCACTTGTGGTAGCCGCTTGTGATAAGCACAAGAGTGTATAACGAACTGACTATTCGGCTGCTGCGCAGCAGAGCATGTACCGACTGTCGCCGCCGCACAGTTGCATGTATGCACACGATTGCAATGTATAAAGGTGCGCGGATAAGACACTCGTCACCACAGCACTTGTTGCCGAAAAACCAATAATTCCCACAAAAGCCACAACAAAGTTCGATCCCTTTCATCCTGCGGCTAATTTTCGCATATAGAAGTCAATCAAAATAATCCAATAGCAAACCGCCTCTCAACACTGCAAACTCAACAAAGAAAGAAAGCCAATAAAGCGCATTCGCCAAATTGACTCCCGCTTCGGTAATCCCTAATGCAAACACACGCTCTCGAGCGAGCGGGGTGGGTGAATGCAAAAATCACTCCCTGATGATGAATGCAACACATCAATGAAAGCCCATTGCGGGTCGGCTCGGGCGGTGCATTTAACATATTGTCGGAGCCATTCTCTTCCACCGACCACCGCCAAACAAAGCCACCGACACCCGAGCATAAATGCACTTCTGAAAATCCCCTCCGAAAATTGGCAAACAAACCTCACCGACGACGATAGGAGCAGGGAAAAACTTTTCCCAGGATCACCCTGCATCCCCGAGATTGCACATTTTTGCATTTGCAATTCCTTTCCCTCCAATTCTGTCGGTGGCCCTCTGTGTGTTCGTCGAGAGGATCGGAACTTTTTAGCAAGCATATTAAACCTCCATTAACCGTATTACATTTCTCCGCACCGTTCTCCTGCGTGTGCGGTGCTACCATGAGTGCCGTCTTGAAAGCATCTGTAGAATACACGGGTCCTGACAAAAAAAAAACTCGAATGTTATTGTTCTAACTGTGAAAGAACCTATAAAACTTGAGTTTTTGTAACTTCGTTCAGAGTTGTAAGAAAAAAATAAGGATTATCAAGTCAATAAGTATAAGGGGTCCATATGACCGAATGGTTGTTGTTGTTGTTAATGTATTTACGACACTTTACACCTGAAGGGTGCATTCGTGTCGGGGACCGAATGGTGAAAACGTGCCAATATCCTACTACGCCCGATTTAGCAGCAATTCACTTACAAATTTGTACCCGGGGAGACACCGTTAGTATATCTGTAAACAAAAAATCCGGTCAATTGGTTGTAAACTGACTAAATTATAGTAAAAAACTTACCCTTGCAAAAAAAATAATTTATTCTGAATATAAGATTCCCCAATTGAATGTGTCTTTTACCAATTATCAACGATCTCAAAAACCTATTGCCCGAACTGCTACCACACGGTTGCAAGAAGGGCAAAATTTTGCATAAAGCGCTCATTTAGTGCAACAATGCATGCCGGGAACCGCAACCACTCACTCACGGGGTTGCAGTTTTGCACCTATTCTTTGGCTCTGTCATCGGGACCCATTCAGGGACTTTATATGGTGGCAAGTTTCCATAAGTCGTTGTTATGGAGCGACAGGGCATATACTACCTACCATATAGTCACAGGTCGGACGGCTTTGTGTGTGGCAATCATTCATACATTTGCGCCGAAGCGATTCGATGTGCAACCATGAATTAACGTCAATATTTTGGCAATCAGCGAAAGAGATTTCGATGGAGGGGATGCATTTTCGCGGATGGGTTCGGGTTGTGCGAGGGGTGTGCGGCGGTGGAATTGGATGGATTTGATTGCAAGGCTATGAAGGTGAGCTTCTAGTAGAAGAACTGTGTATTTTGAGAACAACAGTGAAGTTCTCTGGCATGAGCAGTGAGCACTCTTCTTCAGCCCATGCCCCCAGATTCACCCTTTTACAAAAACAAACGATTTAAGCATCAATTGTTTCCATTCTTTTTGTTGCACTCCTTACAAAAAAAAAACAAAGCAAATATCGCTTATTAGCTGTGTTTCCATATAGTATGAAAATGGGAGCACGATGCTGAAGATGGTTTCTACTTACTTACTTTCAGTCCTGGGCATCCACGGTAGTGCAGAGGGCTGAATTGAGAGAACTCCATCCTGAGCGAATGCCAGCCATCGCCTTGACATGTTGCCAGGTCAAATTTCTGTCGACTTGCTTGATTTCGTTGTTGAGGCTGCGCTGCCATGAGCCTCTGGGTCTGCCTCTCCTGTGATGTCCACAGCCATTGAGTGTTCTCCACTGATACACACCAAGTTTTACTGGCGTACAGCAGCACAGATTTCACGTTCGAGTTGAAAATTCGAATTTTGGTGCGACGACTAATCTGGTTGTTTTTCCATACATTTCATAAACTAGCAAAAGTAGCTCTCGCGTTCTTGATCCGTGCATTTATGTCGATTTTGGCGCCACCATCGGCAGCCATTCGGATATTATAAGCTTTCAACATTCTCCACGGCCTGCCTAGCCACCGTAAAGCTGGAAAAATTGACCGCGTGTACATCTAACTATTTGGTGTTGTTGACATTGATGGTATGACCTGCCACCCAGGAGCGATTGGCAAGATCATCGAACTTGCTCTGCATATCAGAACGCCGTTGAGCTAAAAGAGCAACGTCGTCAGCCAATTCAAAGTCATTTAGGTGATCCATGGCAATAAGGTGCCACAGCAACCCCACCTATCAGGATCTCGTCGGTTTTATAAAGAACAGCAGCGGTGATAGTATGCATCCTTGCTTCACTCCAGCGACGACCTGGACAGGATCAGATAAGACACCATTGTGCAGTACTATACACGAATATGCATCGTACGTTGCTTCAATGAGGCCGATGATTTTCTCAGGAACACCCTTGCGCCTGAGTTTCTCCACATGTGTTCATGAATGAGACGATCGAAAGCTTTTTCGTGAAGGTAGAGAGATTCTTGGAATTCATTGATTTATTTCAATGTGATACGGAGCGTGACACACAGATACGAAGCGCGTCCACACAGAATCTTCCGAAACGTTGATGCCGTCGGAAAGTTGCGTTCATCTTCTTCTATATTCGAATAATTATCACATACAGTCAGATCACTCTTTTTGGGTACCTTTATCAAGACGCCTTGCATCCAGTCGGCCGGAAGAGTTCCAGTCCAGTGATTCTTCAACTAAATCCTCTGGGGATTACTCTAAGGATTACTCCAGGGTTTCTTCATGGAATTGCAGGAATTTCTCTAGAAATTTCTCATGGAATTTCTCCTTATATCCCCCAGGAATTCCTACAGGCATGCCTCCAGGATTATATCCAGGGGTTCCGCAAGGGATTTCATCAGGAATTCCTCTAGGGAATCCTCTGGGCATTGCTCTAGGATATCCTCCTGGAATTCTTCCATGAATTTATGTAGGGATTAGCCTGGGACACGATTTATATAGGAAAATATAAAAAATGCAAAGAACTTCAGCTCCATTTTGGTCCCAAATCAACTGTGCAAAATTTCTGCTCAATCGAAAAAAACTATATTGTAGCGCCCTCCATCCTTGAATATTGATACGATTTACCATGGGAAAAACTTATTCCTTAAAAGAAAAAACCTTGATTCCTAAAAATTAGTCGATGAATGATTTCTGTAGAAAACTTCACGAGGAATCAGACCTCCGAAGACCGTAAAGCGATGCGACGTTCGTGGAAAAAGTTATTAAGCCTTACCCGAACGATAAAATAACGAGATTTTATTATTTATTGTTATTCCTTACAAGTTAAACAGCGTACCCATGCTCTTCGGTTTTCAGTCAACAACTTTTTCCACATGCCTCAGATCGCTATGCAGTCTTCGGAGGATTAGGTTCTCGTAATATTTCCAACAAAAATCATTAATCGATTTGTTTTTAGGGGTTAAGGGTTAACCTGTGGCGACGGCGTCCAGAGAAACAGTGCAGTGCTTGGTGTTGGATGGTCACCGATCAACTCCATTACGCGACGTGGGACACAGAGTTCAAAATTTTCATTTTCAATGAGGGAAATTCAACGTGAATTTTGAAAATTTTCAACTGAGGGATCAAAATAAAATTCATTTTGATGAATGAGTTTTTTCAACTATTCATTCATTTTTCTGTCACTGACAATTTTCACTGAGAAATATAACTGAACCGTAACTCCCGATTATTCTTCCAATCACCTGAAAACTTGTGTATAGTAGTTAATTAGAATATTAATTATCTTCTATATTTGTCCAGTAAGTCGGATTGTGCGTTTGATAACAGAAATTGGACATTTTACGACGTGCGAAAAAATATTCGTGACAGAGAATTGAATGAAAAAAGAGAGGCATTCAGCTGACAATGAATGTGGCCGAACACGAATGAAAAAAATGAGAATGTCAATCTTCACTTTCAATCTTCGAATTTTGTACTATCTGGTGGGACCCCAAAACTGGTGAGCAAGTTCTAATACTCCATTGCAACTGACGCCATGAATAAATCGCTCTATTTCTCTCCTGTTGAGGGTTGAAAAGAAACAGGACCAGCACCTGTCAAATTTGAAAATAATTGGCCCTAATGAGGAGAGCTATTCTTGCTATTAGGTGGACTATTGCATTGTGTATGTTTTTTCCCTTGCAGACGAAATATTTGTCTAGCAAAGCTTGTAAAAACATTCATTTGTAGCACTTGTAGCAAAGACAAATCAAAATTTTCATATCCTAAGTAAAGCGCTCAAGGGGAGTTTTCTGTTGCTACTCAGGAGATTTTCATGAACTGATCTGGTGTGGGAGGAGATGTCAAATCTCAAATTTTGACTCTTTGTCAACCTATTATGTGTGCATCATTGGTAGAAATTTGGGCTCGATTGATCAATATTTCGCAAAGTTAGAACCGTTCGGGTAAAACACTATTTTTTAGACAACTCATTTTTGAGCTGTCATATCTCGGAAACCAGTGAACCGAATTAAATGATTTTTTTAACGTTTATCAACAATATACAAATGCTTCACAAACTATTAAAACATAGAAACTTTTTGAACGTTGAAAAAAGTTATCATGGATAGACACTTTTGGGATTTTTCTCGAAAAAATGTAATTTTTTACGTCAATGTCAATAAATTTTAAAGTTGATGTCCAAAGATTTTCCACTTCTGTTCTCAAGTTATTTTTAATCAGATAAATTGGAGCCAATTTAGCTTAAAGGAAGAACACATTTAGTAAGTTTTGTGTGGTACTGTAAATTTGACTAATTTTCATCTATATGGGTAAAAATTTCAACCCGGTATAACTTAATTCGCCGTGAAAAAATATTACAATTTATAACGTTGTATCAATATATTGTTGATAAACGTTAAAAAATTCATTCAATTCAGTTCACTGGTTTCCGAGATATGACAGCTCAAAAATGAGTTGTCTAAAAAATAGTGTTTTACCCGAACGGTTCTAACTTCGTGAAAAACTATTCAATCGAGCCCAAATTTGTACCAATGATGCACATATAATAGGTTGATAAACAGTCAAAATTTGAAATTTTTTGATGCACTCTATGAAAAGCTACAGCATGTTGAATTTTTTTGTGGGAGAAAAAAAGTTGCCTATCCCAAACATTTTGGCCACCCCCTGTACCAAAAGAAGTTTTAATATTTCCAGTATGCTTTTCAATACTGGCTGTGCAAGCACTAGAATAGAATAGAATAGAATAGAATACAATAGTTAAGGGTTAACCTGTGGCGATTTTTTTTTCAAATAAGTGATTTGTGAATTTCTAGGGATTCTCTAGAAGAATTCTGGAAGTAATCCCTTTTTAGAGAAATTCTTGAAAAAAAAAAATCTATAAAAGGGGACTACATCTTGAATTCTTCTAGGGAATCCTCAGGGAATTCAACCAAAGATTCCTTCAGGGTTTCTTCCAGGGTTTGCTCCAGGAACTTATCCAGAAATTTCTCCAGGAAGTCCTCCTGGAACTTCTCCTGGAATTCCTCTAGGGTTTTCTCCACGAAATAATTCAGAAAATTTTCCAGGGTTTTCTCTAGGAATTCGTCTAGGGATTGCTCCGGGAATTCTTCCAGAGGTCCCTCCCAGAATTCCTCTTTAGATTCTAGTAGGAATTCATCTATGTATTTATCCAGGGATTATTCCAAGAATTTTTCTAGAGATGCCTTTAATTATTCCTTCAGAAATTCTTCCAGGTTTGTCTAGAAATTCCTCCAGGGGTTCCTCAAGTGGTTTCTTCAGAAATCTTTCCACAGATTCCTCCTACAATTGCTCTAAGGTTTCTTAAGGTCCCATTAGACAGGACAAATATTTGGACAAACAAGTTCAACAAATGACCAACACAATACGAATTACAGCAACCTTGGATGAATGTCGGACTTCAATGACAAATATTTGGCATAATGACAAACAATGGCACCTTTACAGGAATTTAGCCAGGGGTTTCAGGGATTCCTCCAGGTATACTTTCAGAAATTCCTCCAGGGATTCTACAGGAATTCCTCTAAGGGTTTCTCCAGGAATTCCTTCAGGGAATTCGTTTAGGGATTGCTGCAGGAATTCCTGTAATGATTCCTTCAGAGATTCCCCAAGCACACTTAATTTGAAATGCCGGGATCTCAGCATTTTTTCAAACTTTCGCGAAGAACCGCACAGCCGAGCGCTCGGCAAACAACAACATAACCGAGTTCTCAGCAACTTTGACAGTTCATTACTTAGGTTCGGCAACTGTTTTGCTGAGAATCAGCTAACAAATGCAGTTTTAACTGAGGTATCAGTTTTTGAGTTTGCTGAGTAGTCGGCTGTGCGCGGAAAGCCGAGCCCGCGAATATTTTTTAAGTGTGCGGATTTTTTTAAATAATTTATTCAATGAAATTTAAGAAGTTCCATAATCTTAATCCAAGGATTTGCCCAACAATTTTTCAGGATTACTTGAAAATTTTTAGAATAACTTTTAGAATAAGATTTACAGAGGAATTAATCCAACGATATGTATTGGAATTCATTAAGACAATTTTAGAAGGATATATGAGCCAGGAAATTCTTCAAGTAGTCATCCACGAATTCTGTCAAATTTATCTCCGAGAAATCTTAAAGGAGCTCATTCATAGATTCTTACAAATATAAGCGTGAACGGGTCAACAGATCGACATAATTCTTTCACTGTTGCATTCGTGCAGGGGTCCGACGTGTTCGTACGGAAAAACAATTGCAAAAAGCAACAAAAACGGGAACATATAAATTCAATTTTGTGGGTCATTTTCTTCCAGAACTGAATGTCAAGAAACATAGTAGGCAGGCAGGACGACGTTTGCCGGGACAGCTAGTAAATAAATAAAAAAGTTAAAAAAATACACTCCCGATCGAAATTTCAAAAACATGTCATTTTTTAGGCCCTTATCTCCGCCATTTTGCGTCTGATATCAAAACCCTAGGTCTCATTCAAAAGATAATTAGTGAAAGTTACTTTGAACATGATTTAAATGAAAATTTTTCAAAAATATTTGTATGTAAGTATGAAGTTGTCAAATTTTCTAAAAAATGAATATAAACCTGCCGTAAGCTTAAATTCATTTCGCTGGAAATTGAGTCCAAATTTCAAGATGAGAACGGTAATATCACCTATTTTCTATTAGCTTCCAACTGCTTTTTATAAAACTTTATAAACTAAAGCCAAAAGTTTAGGGTTACTATCGTTAAACATGGAAAAGTTATGTGTTGATATCTTTCATTCGATTTTATTTTTTCTCGGCTCATTTGAAACATAATGAATGGTTCTTACTGCATAGACGTTGAACCACACATATTTGTCAAAATTTACGTACTAAAACTTAGCGTGAAATTGCCGCATTTTTTTAATGTGGTAAAATGTGTTAACTTTACTTTACATTTTTATATATAAAAATCGTTGAATACGTTAAATTAAGACATCATACGTGAATTTAGTTAATTATCTTTAGAATTGAACTATATGACAAAGTTATCACCAAATCACTTTTCCATGTTTTACGAAAGTGACCCCAAACTTTTGATCGATGACACCAAGAGTTAATTAATCTAATACCTTTTTTCCTAGATGATTTGGCCAAGTTCGGTAAAAATCAGTTGAAAGCTAATAGAAAATAGGTTACCGCTCTCATCTTAAAATTTGGTCGACATAGTTTCCAGCGAAACTACCGAAAATTTATATTATTTTTTTATAAAAAAATTTCATTTTTTTTTGTTTCGCATAAATTATGTTCAATATTATTATGGCTTATTATCTTTTGAATAAGAACTAGGGTTTTGATATCGGACGCAAACTAGCGGAGATATGGGGCTAAAAAAGTGACAAACTTTTGATCGGGATTGTATTTTGTACGTGGACCACCACCAACTCCCCAAATGGAGGAGAACGTCCTTCTGGAGCCGACCAACTGATACCACCCCTCCCCCCTCTCCTCCTTAGCTTGGTGCACTGGTTGATGGGAAAGAGCGATTTCATTATGTCATTTGCCAAAAAAAAAACTCTGTTAACAGCTCTCAATTCTCGCTCATTTCTCCGGGACCATGGCGTCCCATGGCCATAGTCGGAGTTTTCAAAATCATCTTTCGCGTTGAAGTCACCCATGAGGTTCTTGATATCACCTTTTGAAGTTTTATCCATGACAGCATACAGTTGGCTGTAAAAGTTGTCTTTGTCTTACATTTCTGCAGCTTTGGTTCGCGTGTGACATTGGATCATGGTATACCACCTTATAAGGTTTCAAACCTGTGTTATGAATATGCCTACAATTATCCTATCATTAATAGTTCCCTACTTCATAAGTACAGCGTGGATGCTGAACAGAAAACCAACTATACGGTGAGTTTGTGCTCCGCTTAGGCCAGACTCTGTCCGCCAGAATATAGCTAAATTTGATTCAATGCCAATCTGCAGATTCTCCAAAATTCGGCCAACGGACTTCGCTCAGTCCTTGGATCTCAAGCTTCATACAGCATGCCTCATTGGCTATTTGTGCCAGTTAACTCTGTTGGGCTAAGGTACTTAAGTACATACCAAGTTCCAATTCTTGTCCGATGTCTCGTGCTAAAAGTTGTTCCCATAAAATCAGTTTGTATTTTGTTGTGTTCTGAATCAGTAACATTTTTTTTTTGGGATTCAGGAACAGTAGATAGTGGGTTGGCCTGAGGTCCGCTATCCATTTTTTCCGTGGTAGGGCTGCCACATTAGGTATAACTTACGGTGGAGGAGCATTTCATAGTTACTCAGGCACTGGATGCCAGAATAGACGCTGTTTGAGTCGCACCTACTTGGTGAACAGACGCTCGGGATGTATCTCCTCCATCTAGTTGAAGTCAAAAAGACAACGATGCCCAGGCTACATCACCAGCAGAGCACACAAGTTTAAGCTGGTGGTGTTTTTCATCGACTAACCCGTGGAGGAATGAGGTAGGAGCTTGTCATAACCAGAGATATATTGGACGCTCTTTTTCGACCTTCCACATCTATAATATAGTGTGTTGATTGAGACATGCTAAGGCAAGAAGTCAAAAAATGGAAAATATTCCGCACCAACTGTTAGCATGATCGATTAGATGCCTTTTTGAATGTTTCCAGTTCATGTACAGTGGCGTTTCGGTTTTATCACTAGTCGTTTTAATCACTACTCGCCCAAATTCACGGTTTTCTGTTCGATTATATCACGATTTTCATTTCGTTTTTATCACACTTGTTTTAAAACATTCCGAAATCTATATAAAATCAATACAGCATTGTCCAATTCACCAAAACAGTTAAAAAATATAAGCTACGACTTATATATTTTGCAGCGAAACGATTTTGGATAAAAAATTTACATTTATTTCTCGTTTCGTTAAATTCACGGTTTCGTTTATATCACGGTAAAATTTGTTTTGACCGTGATAAAACCAAAAAACCACTGTATTAAGGTGAATACATAACGAAGCCACTCTTCGAATTTTCAAGAGCACAAATCTGAAGAACCAAATGATGGATTGCGATGAAAAGTTGATCGGTTGGTCAGCACCAACGGGTGACCAATCGATCAACTTTTCAGCGTGGTCAGACATTGGGTTCCTCAGATTTGTGCTCTTGAAAATTCTAGGGGTGGCTTTGTTATATATTCACTTTAGGAGGATCTTATAGTTCATGTTTTAATTGGAATGTTACCAACAATAAAATAATGTTCATAAATCTGATATTAGCGTGGTAACTCAAGCACGTTTCCTACATCTGAACTTTAGGTCCGGTAATCAAAACTCACATAATTAATGATACCCGCAAGCAGTTGCAGTAAATTTCGTTCCTGCTTATGACGGTTATTCCTATCTTTCATTTGCACATTCACATTCCTTCCACATCACCCCGCACCGTGGCGAAGGTGGCGAGAGCGGCGCACATATTTGCGAAACTCTGTCAACACCACTTCTGAACTCACTGCACTGAATTCAGGAACAGAGCAAAAACCTCTTGCAAGAGTTTGCATATACACTCATAAAATCTATAATTTCTCTCGCCAGCAGAGTAAGGTCCTTGTATTTTTTCCGCTTCCTGCCCAGCGCATTATTTAGCTCATCCACATATACGATGCGCGCAAAGGATGCTGGAATGAGGAAACCACCACACCACCACTGACTAGCTGACGACGACGGCGAAGAAAGTTGGAAATGCTCCTTATCCTTCTGAGAGCAGAAAAAATCCTCACGAGCACGACGCCAGGCGATATACACGAGAGGGCACTTTTCCCTTGTTTGGCAAATAAAATTTTCAACTTGGAAATTATCATAATTTAAATGGCAATAGGACTCATGGACTCTCATAAACATACCTCCATCATCGTCGTCTTCGTCGTATATTTCATTGCTTCCGACCGGAGAGCACCGGGGACCCAGCAGGATATGTACACACTTGGGCTCCGGTTCCTTCATTCGAGCATAAATACATACACTGACTGAGCGGAGTCTCGGTGTGGAACGGAGTGGAGCCACATCTCACATTCATCCTTAGCGGCAGCAGCCAGCGGTGGTGGCAGAAGACGTGGCCAGGGTCCTCCTTCATCTCCTTACGCCGGAAAACTGCTCGCTAATAAATTACACCAAGCTGATGGCGGAGCTTTATATGTTAATTCCGGTTCACCTACTACCACCCACCCACCATCGCATCACCGCATTGGAAAACTCCTTCCTCGCGCATAACTCGTGTACATGTTAAGGAGAAAACGTGGACGATCGGTGGTGGAGGTGGACGCGGGGACGCTTTGGTGAGCCGGTTTGCTCATTTTGCCTGGCTCCTAGACAACAACAGACCGGTCGCGGCTTTATGGTGCGTTGTGGTGGAGGGTCCATCCTAGGATTTTTCCTTTTCTTTCTAGTGGTTTCAGCGATTTTTTCACGCTGGATGGTTGATGTTTTTACCCGCTTTCTTGAGAGCGCACATTATTAATTTCATTCAAGCGTGTGTCTCACACTCCATCGAAGCACAGTCCCTGCCTCTACGACTGAAGCAGAGCGCATTCAACGTGTTCCCGGGCAGTCATCCAGTGAAAAAGGCGCTGCGAATAAAGTGGCCTAATTCAGATAGATGAAAATTTTTATTGTATTGCTTGAATTTAAGGTTATGGTGATATGCTATTGAATTTTCATTAAACAAAAGTCAAATTAAGGTTTGCGCAGGAAAGTTATTCGACTGATCATCACCAGTGGTTCAGCAATCGAGCAACATTCCATGTTTGGCTTTTATATTCGTTGCATAATATGCAAAAAGGACATATTTCAAAAATGTTTACATTGGGAAATATTCTTGAGGAAGGTTTATTATTCATTCATTTATTTAGTTAACATCAAATTCATGATAATACTGAATCAACAATTTGCCGACATAATACTTGATTTGGGGCTGTCCATTAATTACGTAAGGGTTTATGGGGGGAGAGGGGGTTTGAGAAATCTAACGCGCTATACGAAAATATTTGGGTTCTCATACAAAAAATCTTACAAGGGGGGGTGGGGGTGTCGAAAAATTGTAAAATTTCCCTTACATAATTAATGGACAGCCCCTTTGCAGCTGCAGCTCTCCAACGTCGGTCACGCCCAACACTCGCCAGATCACGCTCCACCTGGTCCGCCCATCGTGCTCTCTGCGCTCCACGCCTTCTTGTACCAACCGGATGGTTAGCAAACACCAACTTTGCAGGGTTGTTGTCCGGCATTCTTGCAACATGCTCTGCCCACCGTATCCTTCCGGCTTTGGCCACCTTCTGGATGCTGGGTTCGCCGTAAAGTGCTGCGAGCTCGTGGTTCATCCTTCTCCGCCACACACCGTTCTCCTGCACACCGCCGAAGATCGTTCTTAGCACGCGTCGCTCAAAAACTCCGAGTGCTTGCAGGTCCTCCTCGAGCATGGTCCATGTCTTGTGTCCGTAGAAAACCACCGGTCTTATTAACGTCTTGTACATGGTACATTTGGTGCGGGGGTGAATCTTTTTTGACCGCAATTTCTTCTGGAGCCCACAGTACGCACGACTTCCAGTGATTACGCGCCTTCGTATTTCACGGCTCACGTTATTGTCAGCCGTTAGCAAGGAACCGAGGTAGACGAATTCTTCTACCACCTCGAAAGTGTCCCCGTCTATCGTTACATTGCTTGTCCTGTTGTTTGTCCTGCCTCGCTCAGTCCCACCTACCAGCATGGACTTTGTCTTAGCCGCATTCACCACCAGTCAGACCTTTGCTGCTTCACGTTTCAGGCGGGTGTACTGTCCATCACCTTGTCGTAGTCCCCGTCAAGATTCGAATGAACTGGATAGTTCACCCGAAATCCTTACGCTGCTCTGCACACCGTCCATCGATGCTCTTTTCAGTCATGTCAGCTTCCCGGGAAAGCTGTTTTCGTCCATAATTTTCCATAGCTCTGTGCGGTCGATACTGTCGTATGCCGCTTTGAAGTCGATGAACAGGTGATACGTTGGGACCTGGTATTCACGACATTTCTGGAGGATTTGCCGTACGGTGAAGATCTGGTCCGTTGTCGACCGGCCGTCGATGTAACCGGCTTGGTAACTTCCCACGAACTCATTTACTTTAGGTGAAAGACGACGAAAGATGATCTGGGATAGCACTTTATAGGCGGCATTCAAAATGGTGATCGCTCGAAAGTTCTCACACATTAACTTGTCGCCTTTCTTGTGGATGGGACAGATTATCCCTTCCTTCCACTCCTCCGGTAGCTGTTCGGTTTCCCAGATCTTAACTACTAACTCGTGCAGACAGGTGGCCAAATTTTCCGGACCCATCTTGATGAGTTCTGCTGCAATACCGTCCTTACCAGCCACTTTGTTGTTTTTGAGCTGGTGGATGGCATCCTTAACTTCTCTCAGCGTGGGAGTTGATTCGTTCCCGTCCTCTGCTACACCAACATAGCCATTTCCTTCGCTGCCTTGGTCCTCCGTGCCTACATTCTCTTCGCCATTCAGGTGCTCGTCGAAGTGCTACTTCCACCTTTCGAACACCTCACGTTTGTCCGTCAGGAGGCTCCCGTTCTTATCCCTGCAGATTTCGGCTTGCGACACGCAGGTTTTGCGGGATGCGTTGAGCTTCTGGTAGAACTTACGTGATTCTTGTGAACGGCACAGCAGTTCCATTTCCTCGCACTCCGCTTATTCCAGGCGGCGCTTTTTCTCCCGGAAGAGACGGGTCTGCTGCTTCCGCTTCTGTCTGTATCGCTCCACATTCTGTCGGGTTCCATGCTGCAGCATTACAGCCCGCGCTGCATCCTTCTTCTCCAGAACCGCTCTGCACTCCTCGTCGAACCAATCGTTTCGTCGACTTGGTTCTACGTACCCGATAGTGCTCTGGGCTGCGTTGTTGATGGCTGGTTTGACTGTACTCCAGCAGTCCTCTAGAGGGGCCACATCGAGCACACCCTCGTCCGGCAACGCTGCCTCGAGATTCTACGCGTATGCGGTGGCGACATCCGGTTGCTTCAGATCGTACCGGGGCGGCCGCCGGTAATGTACATTTTTAATAACGGAGAGTTTTGCGCGCAGTTTAACCATCACCAAATAGTGACCAGAGTCGATATTAGCGCCACGATAGGTCCAGACGTCGATAATGTCGGAGAAGTGCCGTCCATCAATCAGAACGTGGTCGATTTGCGATTCCGTTTGTTGTGGTGATCTCCAGGTGTAACGATACGGGAGGCTGTGCTGGAAGAAGGTGCTACGAATGGCCATGTTCTTGGAGGCGGTGAAATAGATGAGGCGTAGGCCATTTTCGTTCGTCAGCTGGTGGGCGCTGAACTTTCCAATCGTCGGTCTGAATTCCTCCTGAGCGTTTAGATCCCCTATGATGATCTTGACGTCGTGGTTTGGACAGCGGTCGTACTAGCGTTCGAGTTGCACGTAAAATGTGTCTTTGTTATCATCAGTGCTTCCGGAGTGAGGGCTGTGCACGTTTCTTATGCTTATGTTGAAGAATCGGCCCTTGATCCTCAACCTGCTCATTCTTTCGTCGATCGGCCACCAACCGATCACGCGCCTCTGCATGTCGCCCATCACTATAAAAGCTGTTCCCAGATCGCGTGTGTAGCCGCAGCTCTGGTAGATGGTATGATTACCTCTAAACGTTCGCACCATGGATCCTATCCAACACACCTCCTGCAGCGCTACGATTCCGAACCCGCGGTCCTTCAGTATATCGGCGAGTATGCGGGTGCTCCCGATGAAGTTGAGAGATCTGCAGTTCCACGTACCGAGCTTCCAATCGCAAGTCCCTTTTCGTCGCTATGGTCTTCGCCATTGGTATCGGTTCGCATTCTTCTCTTGTTGATTTTCCGGTGCTAGTTTTTTTACGACTGACACCAACCCACTAACCCAGGGAGCTGGGCTTACCTTCCCGGAAGCTACGGGTTCTGCATTGGCCTTTCCTCCAACTACAGTGCTAAATAGCTAGGATCAAACGCCAGTCTTCGCCGGGGGTGGTGTTTTTAATGGGCGCCCAGGAGATAATATTTTACCTGAGCTTCCACCCCAAATAGATTATGCAACTTAACTCCATATAGCCAAAACAAAAACTTCATTTGTTGTAGATGCTGGATATTAAACTTCATAAAAGTTTGGATGAACTCAGTTGATCTGATGGTGGCCATTACACATTCAGAAGCCATGATAGGCCATGATAGGTTCCATATCGTAGTGTTGGTAGCAGTAGCTCCTCCTCTCTGGAGCCACCAAATTGTTGGCGTCGGCACAATCTTCCAATTGGCAGCACGATTGGTGTGGTGTTCCTTTTGCGGTGGGACTAGACCAAATACTTACTGAATTCAGCAGCACTCTTGTCCACAGCTATCGCGATGATGAATCGACGATGATCAGGATGACGAAACCAACAATCGTTTCACAGTACCGTTGCGAAGGGATAAGGTATTACATTCCATGTGAGTCAACCAACAGACTAGACGGAACGCATTACTTTCGAACACCGATACTACTCACTACTCAAACTAGCCTAGGGCTAAAAATCTCGTTAATACAGATAAAAAAAAAACGTTTATAATCATATGCCCTATGTTATTGTATTCTAATTTGATTGGGGTTTTATGATGCGCCTCGCTTGGTTAGGTGTAGGAAATGGTTGGAAAGGAATTCGTTCCGATTTGTGTGGATTCAAATGTACTTCACGCTTCGCGTTCGTAACACGTAGCTTTGTGTAAGGAAAAAAGTTACCGTTACACCCGTAGATTTTAGATGTATTCTCAAGAACGGTTGGGACCTAGAACATCCCAGCAGATCTGATACTGTCCATTGAACTTTCAGAGGACTTACTTGACATGAAGGAATCGTAGAATCGTAGCTTTGTATAATGAAAAAGTTACTGTTACAGCCGTAGACTTTAGGATCTAAACTGAAGAACTGTTTGGATGACCTAGGATATCCAGACTGATCTGATACTGTCTTGAGAACTTTCAGAAGACTTACTGGATTTGACATAAAACAAATCATAGATTTTTTTGTTTTTTTTTGTTTAGAGAGACTTTACCGTTCTCGGCAGTCGTCTCTTAATCGTAGCTTTGTATGATGAAAAACACTGTAACTGTTACACCCGTAGACTTCAGGATGTAAACTCAAAAACAGTTTTGATGACCGGAGATGGAAATCCAGAAATTATGCGCCATTTGTTCCGTTGATTCAGTTGCTCTAAGTTGTAATGAGGCGGTGTCTGCTACCGCATAAAGTTGATGACGGGAAATTTTGGGCGCAGTTTGTCCATCACCAGGAAGTGGTCAGAGTCGAAGATAGCGCCAGGATAGGTCCTCACGTCGAGAATGTCAGATAGTTGCCATTCGCCAGTCAGAACGTGATTAATTTGCGATTCCATTTGCTGTGGTGTTCTCCAGATGTAGATTGCATTGGTCTGAATTCGTCCTGCTGGTCTACTTGAGCGTTTAGGTATCTTATGATTATTTTGACGTCGTGGTTTGGGCAGCGATCGAACTTGCGATCGAGCTGCGCGTAGAATGCATTCTTGTCATTATCAGTACTTCCGTAGTGAAGGTTGTTCTGGTTTATTATGCTCAATCTGAAGAATTGGCTTTTGAAATTCAACTTTGACATTCCAAGAATCTCTCTAACTGGTGTTTATTGGATACAAAAGTGCTTTCGACAGTCTCAACCACGAAAACATGTGGGGAGCCCTTAGGCGTGAGGGTGAGAAAATCATCGACCTCATTGAAGTACAGTACAGGGCATTTTTGTGCAGAGCAAGCCCGTGTACAAGAGAGGGGTTCTAGGGGTTAAACCCCTCCCATTGGCGATGTTCAATTCACTACGCGCGCCTCCGCTCTTTGCCAAAATTAGGAAAGACCCCTCCCTTGTCGCCTTCTGTGCACAGGCCTGGTGCAGAGTACAACACAACAGTGTCTTGTCCGATCTCACCCGGGTCGTTGCTGGAGTAAGGCAAGGATGTATACTATCACCACTACTGTTTCTCATCGTAATCGACGAGATCCCGGTAGATGCGATTGATCGTAAATCAAATCGTGGGATGCTGTGGCAGCCCATTACCATGGAGCACCCAAATGACTTCAAACTGGCTGATGACGTTGCTCTCTTAGTTCAACGGCGCTCTGATATGCAAAATAAGCTCGATGACCTATCATGCCGAGGACCTGGGATCGAATTCCACTCCCGACAAAACTCACAAAATGTGTGCTCTTCCTTCGGAAGGGAAGTAAAGCGTGGGTCCCGAGATGAACTAGCCTAGGGCTAAAAATCTCGTTAATACAGACAAAAAAAAGCTCGATGATCTTGCCGATCGCTCCTCGGCGGTAGGTCTCACCATCAACGTCAACAAGACCAAGTCGTTGGATGTAAAAACGGTAAACCTTTCTTATTTCACGGTAGCTGGGCAATCCGTTGGAGAATATTGAAAGCTTCCAATCAATATCTTGGTAGTCAAATGGCGTGCAATGGTGGCACCAAGATCGACATAGGTGCACGGATCAAGAAGGCGAGGGTTGCCTTTAGAAGCATACGAAATACAAGGAAAAACAATCAGATTAGTCGACGCACATCCGAATTTCCAAGTAACATCCGAATTTTCAACTCGAACGTCAAATCTGTGCTGCTGTACGCCAGTAAAACTTGGTGTGTATCAGCGGAGAACACTTAAAGGCTGCAGGTCTTCATCAATAGATGCCTGCGTGCATTCGTGCATTCGTGCATGGTGGCCTCACAATTGGATATCCAACATGGAGCTCCATCGTAGATGTCATCAAAAGCCGATAGCGACAGATATCCGGGAGCGAAATTGGAAGTGGGTCGGCCACACTCTACGCAGGGGCGGGCACGAAATCTGCAAACATGCGTTAGATTGGTACCCAGCAGGACATCGCAGCAGAGGCAGACCCAGAGGCTCATGGCAGCGCAGCCTCAATAAGGAAATAAAGGAAGTCGACAGAAATTTTACCTAGTCATAGGTCAAGACGATGACTGGCAATCGCCCAGCCCTACGATGCTGAATCCGCGTTTCTTCAACAGATCGGCGAACATGCGGTTCTCCAGATGAAGTGAAGAGATCGGCAGTTCCACCTCCACGTACCACTGCTGTGAAATAGAAGTGGGCGTTTAATGAGTGACAGCGTCTTATAGGAGAACCGACTTTATTACCAGTGAATGTCTATTGAACTGTCGTTAAAACTTTCTCCCATTAGAATTTGTTTTGAAGATTTTATGAAATGTGTAATTTTGTCATACACAAATAAGTAAAATTCAGAAGCCAGAATAATTTTATCGTTCAGCCTTAAACAGAACCAACCAGAGAAGAGCATACCATCAGGAAATCCCCCGACGAGCTGAAGTCTTCACCGAGAGGACTAGCCTCGAAGAATCTTGAAAGACAGACTGACAACTGCTGAAATGAGGTGGCAAAGCAAGTGTGAGTATAAATATTCACGTTTTTCCGCTGAAGACGCGTTTAAGATACGGGAGTAGGTAAATGAGTAGTGTGCAGGGTGGCGAAGAAAACGTGGCCCTTGCCAGCGACGGAAAAATATGGCGCTGAATGTGACTACTGCCACCGTACCCGCTCAGCACTGCCTGCTCGGAAGGGGTTCATGGGTGGGTAGGTGGAAATAAAATAAGAATTTATTGCACATTAGAGCAGAAAGAGGGTGGCGCTGTTGTTGATGCGGCTTCCGTTGATGCTGCTGCTGCTGCTGTTGCCGGAGTCGCATTAAGATGGAATATATGAGGGTAACGTGTGCGCCTCGCCTCGTCGTCCCTGAATCCTCTATACCAGAGCGAGGGTGAGAAAGGGGGTGGCAATCTGCTGTGTGTGTTTTTCCAAGTGCTGTGCAATATATGAGAATGGTGCACTGCCATCGCCATGGTCGTCGTCGTGATTCACCGCTTTTGCCCACTCTTGCAGAGAAAAAATGGAAGATGGGAATGGAACCGAGTGTGCTACACTTGATGGCTGCTGCCGCGGGAGAACTGTGTACGGCGTGAATATTTATGCGATGCCACGGCGGCGATGGGATAGCGATCTGCTCGATGCTGCAGAAGCCAAACGCCCAAGTCCGAGGGTATAAATGAGAAGTAGCATGTGTGCTCGCAGAATTAAGTGGGAAAAATAAGGGAAATTTATGGCCTGGAATGAATGCGAGAAACGCCATATTTGTGAACTGGGCGAAAAATGGGATTCCAAGATGGGTTCTACTGGCGTAACGAGGTTGAAGTCAAGTTGGGTAATACGGCAAAGATATTGCTTGCGTTTCTTGCATGCTTCTGTGAGATTTAAGCAACAGAATCGAGGTCGATATATGCTCAATGGAGAAATGCACCTGAAGGGGTTTCATAGCTGGGCTTCCAAAAAAAGTGTCGGTGAGACATATGTCTTGTCTATTTTGCTGGTGCCGTGTAGCAATACAACTGCGCGCAAAGGTTTAGGCAGTAAATATCGTAATACATATGATCCAGAGTGTCGATACCTAACAACCACAGCGGTCAACGTATGGCGCGAGATTAGCACGGTCCCTTCAAGGTATCTAGGTATCCATCTAGGTTCAATCCTAGTCGACGCCATCGGTATTTCTAAGACAAAAAATATCTGATCACGCCAAGACGTATTTCCCTACTTTCAACTGGTTTACCTTGCAGTTACATACATACATACATACATACTAGCCTGGGTCAACAAAGTCGATTTTTTAGAACAAAGCTTTTTCGATTCCTTTTAGCGTCCGAAACAACTGTGCAAAATTTGGGAGCGATTGGTTGCATCCCCGTATTCCGCATTACGATTGAAATTTGTATGGAAGTTAGTATGGGATAACGTGATTTTTTGCATTTTTCTCTTAAATTGATTTTTTTTGTCTAAAACGATCTAACTAATGACGTTGAAGTATAGCCTAGGATATGCCGAAAAACTTTTCCGAAAACCGCAAAGTGATCCGACACTTGTGAACAAAGTTATAACGTACAGATTGCCGGGTGGTGCTTAACATTTAACATGTAAAGGAATAACATCAATAACAAAATCTAAATTTTTGGCCTAAGTTACCAAGCGAATAAATTTTTTCACAAGCGTCGGATCACTTAGCGGTCTTCGGCAAAGTTTTTCGGCATATCCTAGGCTATACTTTAACGTTACTAGTTACATGGTTTTAGACGAAAGAGTTCAAGTTATGAAAAAAATGCAAAAAAGTACGTTTTCCCATACTAACTTCCATACAAATTTCAATCGCAATGCGGAATACGGGGACGCAACCAATCGCTTCCAAGTTTTGCACAGTTGTTTTGGACGCTAATATAGATTGAAAAAGCTTTGTTCCGGGTTGATGCGATCAAATTTAAATTGTCTCCATATAACGTTGACCCACTCTAATACATACATATATTTATTTGTTCAACATCACATTTAAGACAAGACATAATCAACAATAGTACGCCACAATACTTGGTTTGTGGCTGCCGCTCTCTAACCTCGGTCGCGCCCAATGCAATGCTCGCTAGGTCACGCTCCCCCTGGTCCGCCCATCGTGCAATCTGCGCTCCATGCCTACTTGTGCCAACCGAATCAGTAGCAAACACCAGCTTTGCAGGGTTGTTGTCCGGCATTCTTGCAACATGCCCTGCCCACCGTATCCGTCCGGCTTTGACCACCTTCTGGATGCTGGGTGCGCCGTAAAGTGCAGTAAGCTCTTGGTTCATGCTTCTCCGCCACACACCGTTCTTCTACACACCGCCGAAAATCGTCCTTAGCACGCATCGCTCGAAAAGTCCTAGTGTTGCAGGTCCTCCTCGAGCATGGTCCATGTCTCGTGCCCGTAGAGGACCACCGGTCTTATTAGCGTTTTGTACATGGTGCATTTGGTGCGTGGGTGAATCTTTTTTGACCGCAGCTTCTTCTGGAGCCCGCAGTAGGCCCGACTTCCGCTGATGATGCACCTCCGAATTTCACGACTTACAGGGGATGGCCAAAATGTTTGGGATAGGCAACTTTTTTTCTCCCACAAAAAAACTCAACATGCTGTAACATTTCATAGAGTGCATCAAAAAATCTCAAATTTTGACTGTTTGTCAACCTATTATATGTGCATCATTGCTACAAATTTGGGCTCGATTAATTAATTTTTGGCGAAGTTAGAACCGTTCGGGTAAAACACTATTATTTAGACAACTAGTTTTTGAAATGTCATATCTCGGAAACCAGTGAACCGAATTGAATAAATTTTTTAACGATTATTAACAATATATTGATACTTAATACGACGTTTTAAAATGTAATATTTTCTCACTGCGAATTAAGTTATACCGGATTGAAATTTTTACCCATATAGAGGAAAATAAGTAAAATTAAAAATACCACACAAAAATTACTAAATGTGTTCTTCCTTCAATTTAAATAGGCTCTAATATATCTGATTAGAGATAACTTGAGAACAGAAGTGGAAAATCTTTGGATATTAATACTAAAACTTATTGACATTGATGAAAAAAAATGACATTTTTTCGAGAAAAATCCAAAAAGTATCAATCCATGATAACTTTTTTCAACGTTTAAAAAGTACCAATGTTTTAATAGTTTGTAAAGCATTTATATATTGTTAGTGTACGTTCAAAATTTCATTCAATTCGGTTCACTGGTTTCCAAGATATGACAGCTCAAAAATGAGCTGTCTGAAAAATAGTGTTTTACCCGAACGGTTCTAACTTTGCGAAATATTGATCAATCGAGCCCAAATTTCTACCAATGATGCACACATAATAGGTTGACAAAGAGTCAAAATTTGAGATTTTTTGATGCGCTCTATGGAAAGTTATAGCTTGTTGAACTTTTTTGTGAGAGTAAAAAAAGTAGCCTATCCCAAACATTTTGGCCATCCCCTGTACGTTGTTGTCAGCCGTCAGTAAGGATCCGAGGTAGACGAATTCCTCCACCACCTCAAAAGATTCCCCGTATATCGTCACATTACTACCCAGACGGATCCGGTTCCTTATCTTGCAGTTATCTATGGGATAATATAGTAGAGACACTAATCTGATAATGGCAAAGCAACAAAGGCTGCTACTTGGGCTGCTTTCATTCACATACCTTTTGAAATATAATGTTGAACATATGGAAATCAAAATCGTTCACTATAGGCGATCTGCGTTTTCTGGGCTTGCACTAGAATCCATAGAAACCGAACAATCATTATCTCGGGATCCCGAATCACTTAAATCCAATGCTGCAAACGTTGGCACAAAATCCATCCCCCGAAGGAAAGCAAAGTTCTCGGATTTGAAGAAAATATTTACCGACAGGAATTTTAAATTATTGTTCAAAACTTTCATTCATTACTTACATCTGCATTTACAACTTGATTTCTGGCATTGTTTGCGTCCGTGTCGAGTGCGCCCCGTGCTTTCCGGTAAATCGCATCGCAAGAACAGCTTGCTCGGCAATCACCATCAGCGCAGCCCTGGCAATGGCAAGTCCAGCAGCCAGCATTTCCGTGCCGACCAGCAGCCAACTCGCCACGCGAAGACGGCAAAGCCGTGGAAAAACTTTTGCACAGTTGTAATTTTCCTCAGTGATTTTCCCCTTCCAGTGCGCAGTCAGTGGAGACATTCAACTTGCTGCTGGAGGAAAGAAACTGCTGACGGCTCCACTGCGCTGCTGATGGGTGGGCTCGAGATCCAAACGCATGTTCCACGTCAAGTCAACATCTCCACGGTGGCGGTGGCGGCCAGCTCTCAACCCGTGTCCACCAACAAGTCGTCTCTTACGGAATCGTGTGTATTCCCAATCTCATTTCGCATTTCGTCCCATTCCATTCGAGAGGGAGAGAGGCTTCATGAGTCTTCCGTTCGTTCGTCAGTCCGTTCCGTACACGTTCTGCGTTGGCGCTAGTGGGATTTAATTTCTCATTCGTTTCGGCTCAGCGTCTTGCTTTTCTGCTGATGATGGGTTGGTTTCCATAGGCGTACGTAGGGTACTAGCTTTTTTAATGCAGTGCTTCTCGATTTCTTCCAATCTAGTTAAGATACTGTCCCCACTGAAAAAGTCTACTTCTAAGCTTTTTGAACCAAATGCGCTCCATTGAGAGATTTTTTGCAAATCAATCATGTTTACAGTCTTGAAATAGTCATTATCACTATATACTATCGAGGGTGTATACTTTAGAGCGACAAACTCCGCCATGTATACTACTTCGCATCTTATTCTTGGCTGTCCAATGGGACAGAAGCTGCTTTTCATTAGAGTAATCCGTAACACTTCAACAGGTACTAGTTTCTATATTGTAGATATCATTTGTCTTTTTGCCGGTAGTGTTCTGGAACCGGTTCCGGGTGTCCCGCCGGAAGTGGCCAAACATAAAAGTGAACCATACCGATTCAAACGACACATCAAATCGACGCTTTTTCTATAACTTGATGAACGGTAAACAGGAAAATAGTCTCAGACCATATCTGAACCAGTAGCATACCGGAACCGGTTACGGGTGTCCCGTCGGTAGTGGCCAAATATAAAAGTGAACCAAACCCAGGCATGCGACACATCAAATCGCAGCTGTATATTTTTTTTGGTATCTATATTAACGAGATTTTCAGCCCTTAGCTAGTTCATCTCGAGACCCACGCTTTACTTCCCTTCCGAAGGAAGAACTCACGTTTTGCGAGTTTGTCGGGAGTGGAATTCGATCCCAGGTCCTCGGCGTGAAAGGCATGCGCTTTAACCATCACACCAGGTTCGCTCCCAGCTTTTTATTTAGCCTAATGAACGGTAAACAGCAGAATAGTCTCAGACCATATTTGAACCTGAACCGGTAGTATTCCAGAACCAGTGCTTCCGCCGGAAGTGGCCAAAGATAAAAGTGAACCAAACCCGTGCATGCGATATATCAAATCGCAGATTTTTCTTTAACCTGATGAACGGTAAACAGAAAAATAGTCTCAGACCATATCTGAACCGGTGGCATACCTAAACCGGTTCCGGGTGTCCTGATGAACGCTTAACTAGAAAAAAATATTTCAGATCATACTTGGGAAAACTAGTAGTGTCTCGGAATCGGTTTCGGATGTCCCTCCCGATGTGGTCAAATGTAGAAGGAAGCCGAACCCCATGCATGCGACACATCAAATTGCGGCTTTTCGATAACCTGATGAACTGCTTTCAAAAAAAAAATGCCTATGATTACGTTACACAGCCACAATTTCTGATAATTACACCCGTCGTAAATAAATTTGACACACAAATTTCTAATCCGTCTCACTGAATTTTACATCAAAGAATTTCTTGTGTAGAAGCTCTAAATTTAAAAACTGATGGAAAAATGTGTGCGATATGACGGGGCCCTTTTGTTACAGGTTATACGATGTAACATTTTTTACAATCAACGGGTTGCGGCATTGCAGCCAGAATGCGAAGCAGGACCGTCGTCCGCCAGTAGTGTAATGCAGAAGCTACTGAGCATCGTGTCGAGCGAAAATGATAACCAGAAAGGTAAGCTCAAGCAAGAAGACGGTAGTACCAGTGAGGGCTCAAACGCATTCGCTATGGTTGGCAAGCAGCGTGGAAAAAGGTGCCCAAAAAAACTCAAGCAATAGCAGACACTGCACCTATGCCTATAAGCTTCTGAAATGGAGTCGTTAATTCAAGGATAAAACATTATTTTCAATGTGGATCATACGCGTAGAGGTACTGCGATTGCACTTAGAAGTCACATTAAGTTTTCACACGTAGAGCGAAATTTAGACTCACGATTGATTGCTGAAAAGATCCATGATAGGGCATCCATCATTAATATTTACGCTCCTTCAGGGACACAGAATAGGATCTCTCGCGAAAACTTTTTCAACACAACACTAGCATATTATTTGCGGCGTAGTGCCGAACACGTGATTCTAGGAGGGGATATTAATGCAGTAATACACGCAAAAGGTGCTACCGGAGAGAGCAACTTCCGTTTCTCGCTCAAAAATATAACACAGCTGGCAAAGCTCATCGATGTATGGGATCGGTTGCACTCAAGGGTTACCCAGTACACATATATCACGCATAACTCAGGCTCCAGAACTGATCGTGTATTCTTTTCATCTGGTTTGTTGGAACATCTGAGAAATGTGCATACGCATGTGTGTTCATTTACAAACCACCATGCGTTGACAGTTAGACTATGCCTACCTAATCTTGGTAGAGCGATTGGAAGAGGCTATTGGTCTCTTAGATCACATATTCTAACTCCTGAAAATATGGATGAGTTTCAATTAAAGTGAGACTATTGGACGCGTCAACGACATAGTTATAGGCCATGGATGCATTGGTGGTTATCTTTTGCAAAACCTAAGATCAGATCGTTTTTCGTTGGAAAACCAAGTTAAAATACGGCGAGTTCAACCAACGTTTGTACACACAGCTTTGTGAAGCATACGACCACTATTTCGGTGACCGTTCAGTACTTCCCACAATTAATCGAATCAAAGCCAAGATGTTACAATTACAAAGAGATTTTAGTAAAATGTTTGTACGCTTGAATGAAAGCTTTATCTCCGGTGAGACAATCTCAGCCTATCAGTTAGGAGAGAGTAGACGTAAGAAAACGATCATTGGTAGACTTGATTTGTCTGACACGCAACACATCGATGATTCCGCAGACATAGAAACACATGTTTTTGAACACTTTCGAGAATTGTGTTCTCAAAGAGAGGAAATTGACGATACAGAGTTTCTGAGTAACAGATGTATTCCAGAAGACAGTAGGGCGAATGCAAAATGCATGGACCCTATTTCTACGGAGGAAATATATTTCACCATAAAACAAAGCGCTTCCAAAAAGAGTGCAGGTTCTGATGGGCTGCCAAAGGAGTTTTACACTCAAGCTTTTGATATAACCCACGTTTACCTTAATCTCTTACTAAATGAAGCCCGAAGGGGCGAACTCTCCTCAGAATTCACTGACGGAGTGATTGTTCTTGCTAAAAAGAAAGGCTCAAACAACACAAACAAATCGTTCAGACCAATATCTTTTTTGAACGCTGATTTCAAATTTTTATCCAGAATCCTCAAATCTCGATAGGAACGTGTTTTGACGGAACACAATGTTATCAGTAGCTCTCAAAAATGCTCTAACCAAAAGAGGAACATATACCAAGCAACATTAAGCTTGGAAGACCGCATAGCACTTCTCCGAGAGAGAAAACGTTGTGGAAAGCTAGTGTCATTCGATTTAGAGAATGCATTCGATCGTGTTGATCGGAGGTTCCTTTTTAAAACCATGAGTTCCTTTGGCATAAATACAAGCCTGATAGAGCTGATTTCGAAAATAGGTTCTCTTTCAAATTCCCGATTTCTAGTAAACGGCCACCTCCCTCGAACTTGAACAATGTTTCAACGACTCAGATGATCTGTTGATTGTATATGCAGATGATGTTACAATCATAACTACTAATGTTGACAAAATTGAGAGAACAAGAAGGCTGTTCGAGCAGTTTGGTAAAACATCCTGGTGCCATCCTAAGCCATGCTAAAACAGTTTCTCTCGATGTAGGATTGGTAAGAGATACCAATCGGTTGAGTATACCGTGGTTGTCAACAACCGATAGAGTCAAGATACTAGGAATCGTGTTTACAAATTATGGTCGCTTGATGTCTAATTTCAACTGGGACCCGCTAATCACCAAATTTGCTCAGCAATTATGCATAAAATGTTGTTCACAACAACAAGTGCCACACAGCTAAATTAACTGCATTAATAGGGTCATTCTTGTGGTCAGGTAGCACAAATCGAATTTCAATCAATCAATTAGCTCTGGATGTTGAGGAAGGCGGCTTAAAGTTGCAGCTCCCAGGATTCAAATGTAAAGCACTACTGTTAAGTAGACACTTGAAAGAGGCAGATTCAATGCCTTTCTAAACGTCATATTTAGAAAATGTAGGGAATCCTCCAAATATGAAAAACATTCCTTCAAATTGCCCTTGTTTGCAATCATTAGTGCAGGAATATAGTTATTTACCAGAACAAGTTAAGGAAAATCCAAGATCCAAAATTATAACAAGTTCCCTACAGGAAAAAGTTTTAATACCAAAAATCATGCAAAAGTACCCAGAAATATCGTGGAAAATAGTTTGGCACAATATTGCCGCAAGACGCTCAGTTTTGAGGAAAGAAGTTTGTATTACATTTTAGTGAATCAGAAAATCACTCACCGTACTCTGATGGTCTCGGTGCAGCTTGCAAGCAACATGCTTACACTGTGGTGCTGCAGATGAAGACCTAGAGCATCGTTTTTGTAAGTGTCAAAGGGTAAAAAATGCTTGGTTACTTCTAACACTGATGATTAGGGGCACGATAGGAAGAATATGTAGTTTCTCTGAATTATTGTTCATAAATATGAACATTCCTCGAGAGAAAAAGACAAAGACTATGAAATTGTTCATTACTCTGTCAAGTTTATTAATAATGTTAATAATACTGTAGATACGAGCGCTGTTAAATTTCACCTAGAAAATATGTAAACATAAATTGTATATATAAATTTAATGATACCAATGACAAATAAACGATTTAACAAAAAAAAAAACTGTGTAGAGACCACCGGTAGTGTTGCACAACCGGTTTCGGGTGTCCCGCCGGAATTGGTCATATGTAAAAATGAAACATGTAAATGTTCCGAAAGCGGATTAGAGTATCCTACCAGAAGCGGACAAATATAAAAGTGAATCAAACCCATGCTTGCGGTACATCAAATCGCTTTTTGTCAGTAACCTGATGCATGGGTAATAGTAATAGTGATCTCATCAAATCACACCATTTTAGATTCCTGAGATGTAAATATAAATATACAGTAGGATGGGTCAACGTTGTATGGAGAAATTAACATTTAAGCGCATCAGCCCCGAACATTGTTCAAATTTCCTTTTGCATCTAAAATTACTAGGCAAAATTTGATGCGACGTGAGGGCGAGTTCTGTATTGTGGTTGAAACTTGAATAGGATTTAGTATTGGCAATTCAAATTACTATATTACAAATTAAACATAAATCTTGTAACCAATGACAATAACATATAGCCTAAATTGTGCGACAAAGTTTTTTCTGCACAATTTAGGCTATATGTTATTGTCATTGGTTACAAGATTTATGTTTAATTTGTAATATAGTAATTTGAATTGCCAATACTAAATCCTATTCAAGTTTCAACCACAATACAGAACTCGCCCTCACGTCGCATCAAATTTTGCCTTGAGACCTCAAAGTGATCTGTGAAAAAAAGGAAATCCTACCTTGTAATTGTCATTTAGGTATGGATCGGCCTCCAGTGAAGGTGATCAAGTAGTCAACTGAGAGGACTGATATTTCCAGCTCTGCCTATACGTGGAACATAACGTCGGAATCAGTGTCCCAATTCGATGATGAAATTGATAAAATTCTTGCTATTCTAAATAAATTATTCTCAGGATTAAGAAATTCGTAGATGGTACAGCCCCAGATCGCTGTTATTAGAACTGCCTCCTACTCGTCCGTTATAAAAGCATAGAGATTTGGTGCTGATCACTGACTCTAAGGCAAGATTGATTGCGTCAACGGAAAGATCATGAGTACATATTCGACGAGAAAGGCACTACCACCACTAGGTGGATTATTCTGTTTTTTTTTTCTGAAATTATGTTCTATGTGAAGCACAGATACTGTCAACAGGTTTTATATCATCCGCCATTACGGTGGACGTAAAAATCTGGACACAAATGGTTGGTTTTATGTAAATACTTTGTTCTTGGTACGGTCTTGTTGTGTCGGGGATGTATACGGATGGTCATGAGTTCAATTCCCAGTCGCGTCACCTACAACTTTTCGTCAAACTGACACTGCTACGTCTACGTTTTCTCATGACTCGGAAGACACGCAAATGTTCCATCATACCCTCAAACGCAACCAAACGAGACTCAGCAATAGACGCAGAGCGAGCGAGAACCACCCATAGGAGCAGAAAGGAAAAATCTTAATTTCATTTCTCGAATAATTGTGTGTTCCACCTTACCCCCTTCCCGTCGGCAGTGACGAGCGGTGGGCGGTTATTCTCCCACCACATCCTTTCCCTCCCCGTATCTTACACGCATTCGATGATCCACGACTTGATTGTGTAGGAAAAGATGCTCCTAGCTTAGAGTCTTGGAAAGGTCGCTCCATTGTGGGGCTGGCTAGCTAGCCCCACTTGCCATTCGTTCATGCCACCACCGGTCCTCCAAGCGAATAGTACGTATTTCACTTCGTTTCATCATGCGAAATGAAAATCCTCATTTTCACATGGCGGCACACAGCACAAACACAAGTGTAGTGAGTGGAAAATAAAACTTTTGGCCACGGCAACTCCTTCCCAACTCAGTTCTTGGACCGAGGAAAATCTCCGGATGTGCCGTAGGGTGCGACGTGGTGTTTGAAATTTATTTAAAGAATACTTCAATTTTATTGATTCCGAACCTTGATACTGAAGGTAAAGTAATACAATAATAAAAAAAATATCAAAAAAATATCAAAAGTATCAAAGCTTTAACAAAACCGATTTTCAATATCAACAATATCAAATCAAAAACACACTTTTTACTGGCTCATTATTTTAATAGCCAGATTTTTTATGCGCTTGTTATTTTGCATATCATATTTTGATGTTATATTTAGGTATTTAACCTACTTTCATGTAATCGCGATTTACTGCAAGTGGAAATATCAAAAAAATGAACAATTCGCTTTTCTAAAAAATATATTCACAATACATATTGCGAAATTAACAGGGAAAAATACACCATGATCAGAAACACGATTTTCAAGCTTTTTCAATAGAATATATGATGAAATGTTCTTTAATAAATCCATAGCTTATTCAAAAGAGTTCGCTTACTTTTTAGGTAATTTTTGATTTAATTTTGATAAAAAAAAATAAATGAGCAATTAATCACACCCTAACGTGCAGAACACATCACACTGCACAGCCTTAGCCTCTTATGTATGTGAACCGAATCAGGGAAAGGAGGCTTGGCAAGTGCGAGCGCAAGACGTATAAATACATTTAAGACGCGAATCAAATTATTTCTGCTTCTCTGGATTTTTATTATACGTACTTTATTTCACCCGAGCCCGACCGCCAACTCCAGCTCCGGTCCGGACGTAGACCACACAGCGTACAGCAGTTTGCATCCGATCCTCTGTTTTTGCGAGATATGTAGGTATCATCTTCCAAGGCGGATGACGGCCAAGACACTTCGTTTGGCCAGATGAATCCTCCGGAGGTGAAGGGATGTTCGCGCTGTATGAGTGAGTGTGTGTCGTCGTCGACGTTGTCGAAGAAGAACCGCTGCCGCTGGCTGCCAGAATCTATGCTATGATGCTATAGGACATGTAGCCAGGCTGTCAGGCGAGAGAGGGTCGTAAAAAATTAATTCAAACCACCCTGTTTTTATTTTAAAATATTCAAATTAATACTACACATCTGCGCGAAGCTCGGGGAAGGGTGAGTCGTGATATGGAGAAAAGGAAATGCTACAACCAAGAAGGAAGCCATGTATGGATGGTGACGCAGTTGAATTGTGGAATACATGCGTACACAGTAAGTTGGAAAGAAGCTCGATACATATTCGGTTAACAAAAACCAAATCGATGAAGCCAGGATTCGAATAATTTCAATTAGAATAAAATCAGTATAAGTTCTTGTACCGACTTTTCGAACCCTCTAGGTAAATACCCTTTTCGAATAAGTGTAATCAGTTTTGTACCTAATCCCACCCTGTAAACCTTATCCTTTGACAGATACGCGTATTTCGAATACCACTTGTAATCTTGCTCAGTGTTAGTTATCCAGTGGAACTGAAAAACGGTGCAGTGTCTACCAAGTAACTAAGACCGATGAAGCCTTGGCTCACAAGAGTAGAAACCAGAACCAGCTCAACCTTCGAGAAGGGAGCCATCAGTGTACAGACATATATACGATGTTGTCTGAAATACTTCTCACGAAATAAACAGATGCCCACTCTTCTCGGGAAGTGAATCTCCTGGAAAAAATCATATATGGAAAATTACAAGCAATTATAGGATCACTTGGAGCAAGGACAACTTTGTTTCAATAGGACAGATCGGTGATAGATTTGTAGTAAAGAGCTGAATTTTAGTATGGTGAGAAGTATGCTGATTTATCGACCGTATTCTATTAATAACTTGATGATTTTGTGGCTATATCGGTCTCTTTCTACTCATAGTATAAGGGAGTAGAGATCAAAGTGGATAATGAAATGATAGATATGATAGAATTCGCTAGGTAGCGAACAAGTGTGAAATTTTTTATAGAAGGTGAAATTAGGCCACCCCACTTTGATCAACGGTGGAAAATTTTGTGGAAAACTTTTTCCTTTTTCATATTTTTCATGGGTTCCTCAGAAAATTTGCTTTCATTTTCTAACAAAAAACTTTGTTTCAACGATGTTTCGTTCTTGAGTTATGATTTTTCAAAGAAAAGGCTTGTATAACACATTTGGACATTAAAAAAAAATTGGCCATAACTCAGAAATCCAAAAATTTCAGCGATTAAAGCTTATGGAAAAACAAAAAAAAACAAAATATTTTTTTGATATATTTTTACGAGTTCGGGCATTGTTTTTCCAGCTTTTCTTTACGAATCTTCTCAACTGTGGAAAATTTTGCAGAAAACTTTTTCCAGTTCACATTTATTTTTGGATTTACGAGAAAATTTGCTTTTATTTTCTAAAAAAACTTTGTTTCTATGATGCTTCGTTCTTGAGTTATGATTTTTCAAAGTAAGAAGTGTCAGGGAAAAACAAAGAATTTCCATCAGAGTTTGCCGAAAAAATAGGCGACCCTGATTTTTTCTCATTTTTTTTTCTCTGCCAACAATAAGCGGAAGGCCTTTTGAAGAGGAGTATGCGATGACTTGTTTGAACGCATCCATACGGGACGGTTCATCATGCGGTAAATAAATCGAACAATAGATTTTTAACAGTATTATCAATTGTGATAGCACATACATCTCTGGTGATTAGTTCAGAGATGCGTGTAGCAACGATAGCGTTTTTTATTGATGTGGGCCATCCTAACCGTAGTCAGTGACGACCGGACCGACTCATTAGATTTACATACACTCCCGATCAAAAGTTTGGGGTCACCTCCTCAAAAACATGTCTTTTTTTTAGGCCCATATCTCCGCCAATTTGCGTCCGATTTTGAAATCGGAAAACCCTAGGTTTCATTAAAAAGATAATGTCAAAGTAACTTTGAACATAATTTAAAAGAAACTTTTTCAAAAAAAAAATTATGTAAACTTAACCCAAAGTTGGCAAATTTTCTAATAAATGACAATAAACTTACGGCAGTGTCGCTGGAAATTAGGTCGACCAAATTTTAAGATGAGAGCGGTTATATGACCCATTTTCTATTGGCTTTCATTTGCTTTTTACAGAACTTAGCTAAAAAATCTAGAAAAAAAAGTTATTTAGTAAATTAATTCTTCATGTCATCGACCAAAAGTTTGGGGACACCCCTCAAAATGATGTATCAGCCAAAAGTTTGGGGTCACTTTCGTAAAATATGGAAAAGTGATTTGGTGATATCACTATTCGTCATCTATAGTTCAATTTTAATACTTTTTTGCTCATTTCAAAGATGAGTTTTTGAATACATTTTTGCTCTCAGGTTTTGAGTTCTAAACATACAGTTTCAGTGAAATTCATACTTCTGCATTCATCAAGAAGATTTTTCCAGTCCAAAAGTTGATTCCAAAATTTGGCAAATGAAAAATGTAATTAATTAATTATCGATTTTTACAGCTTACAGCCGAGTGGAAGTTTGACTTAACTCCAAAACCTAGACTTCACAAATTCTGGTGTGAGTGAGAAATTTAGAAATTTGAGTGGAATTTGCGAAAAAGTTACTCGTCCTCTCGGTGAGACTAGAATTCACGCCTCCTACTAACTAGACAGGCGCATTGCCAACTACAACAAAAGAAGACACGAACAATGCGCACTCGCCTAGGCTTTACAAATGCAATAGATGCGTAGTGTGGATGGACATCTAATTCATCCGAAAGAAGTATGGTCTGTGAAAAAGATAACCTCTGAATTTCGAGTTGAAATTGAATTTAGTTAAGTCGCTACATCTTCGAGTTTTCACGTTGGCAACGTGCCTGTCTACCCAGACAACCAATTTACACGTATAATGAAGTTTATATTCATGTTATACGTACTTTTATGCGGTAAAGTTACATCGCATAAGATGCAGTAAAAGTGCCTTATGTGTACAAAAGTGGAGGCGCTATACGTGCATTGACGGAAAAATACTAACGCTATATGACTTCAGGCGATATCTTATGCGATGCACGGTGCGCACTATTGCGACGTAATGTATCGTCTTATGCGACCTAATAATATTCGAAAAAAAACAATTCTTGTCACCTTAGTATCGAACTTAGAACCTTTGGATTTTCGAGCCACACTTAACACTGAACACCAAACACTACTTATGAATCACACTGATTAAATGTCATGACCTTCTAACTCACCTCAGTTTTGGAATGCACTTGGTTTCCGTGCGCTCTAGAGCGACGAAATGACGAAACGTGATTTCCCGCACAGTTATCACTACCTTTGTAACCATAATTATTACTGTTAACTTTCTTGTAGCTTTTTGGCACTCCAACAGCACCACTTTCATTGTTATCACATGTCACATCGCAATATACCAACGTTGAGGATTCTAGCTTATGCGAGTTTGTATGCACATTATAACGAGTTTATTTTTACTTTTATGCGATTTAGATTGTACACCAATGCGAGTTTCACTGACAAGAAAAGTACCAAGCTAAGTCGTATAATCATCGCAGTGCGCAATTATGCGAATTCAATTGACACTTTGCGAGTCCGCTCGAACTCTTTTGCGAATAACTAAAGTTCGTCGCAATAAAACATCAGAATATCGTCTACTACGATGTAGTTATACATTATAAAAGTTAATTTGCCCTCTTATATGATTTTACCAGATACATCGCAATAAGTTCAAAAAATAACATCATATGCGATGAAAATTGTCATTTAGCTGTATATATATGCGATAGTGAGTTGAAATAGTACTTCAAACGATGTACATCATACATCCTTATGCGATTTCTGATTGTCTAGGTTCGAGTCTCAACGAGAGTATAAGTAACTATTTCGCAAATTCCTTTTTAATTTGTCCATTCCTCACTCACGCAGTATTTGTAAAGTCTAGCTTTTGGAAATGAAAAATTACCGAGTTATACCTAGAAAGTACAAATTACCGCTTCCACTGCTTGGGAGGCGCCAAAAAACTGCGAAGCAGCGAAATTATTTTATGTTTAAACCATTTTGGTACAGCTCGAAGAATTTCATGCTACTCGCATCAACTCAGCAAATTTATGTGTTTAAATTGATTTCGAGTAAACACGCAAGATGAGTGCTATGTCATGATAATTAATATCCTTTTTCTCTTACCAATGTATCAGTAAACCAATTATTTTACTAAGTGTTCATAATCCCCTCCCTCCTGTCCCATCAAATGTCCCAATTTTGTACAAAACCCACTTCACAAACAGAGTCATGCAAGGAAAAAAAGCACCACTTAACAAATTGCCCATCATTATCATATGAATTGACCATCGTCCACTGCACGATACGTGGACACAGGGAGCGCACAACCCTTTCCGATATCGACGCGCCACCGGACATCAAACATTTGACACGTGCTGCCCCTGCCATCAAAACATACCTGGACAAAACCGTCCGAACCAAGGAGAGTGTGATAAACTGTAATAAAAAGATCAAATAAAAGCTAATTGCACCATAAATATGACATTATTAGCCGTCCCCTTTCTGGAAGTGACCCCTCGCCAGCGCCGTGGCCAATGTCCAGTAGCGTTCTCACGCACATGACGTATGAGTTACAACAAACAATCACCTCGGTTGTTCACTAGGAAAAAAAACTTGTAACAATCAAAACCTACCAAATATTTTGACACCTATGGCTAAATCCAAGAAGAACCGGTTTCTAAACTGACCACCGACAGGGTCCCTCTACTGCTGCTCAAATCCCTATCCGATGTGGTCAAATCAATTGGTCAGCGTGTATAAAGTTGTAAAGCCAAACTCCTTTGCTCCCTGACCCCTGGGTAACATCAAACAAGTACGATAATTGCCTCCCTATTAGAGGATCATCGCATGCTTCCCGGTCGAGACTCGTGTCCATTATTCCTCCCGAAGAAACCGGTTTTTCCTCTCGAGAAATCCCGGAATCAAGTGATGTCCAGTCGGGAAGCCGGAAAGGGGTTGTGCATCGAATCCTACTTCCTTCACGTGCAAACAGCGAACAATTCGTACAAATGGAACAAACAGGGAAAAGTCCGTTTTTTATTGTTTCATGCAACCCTTTTTCTTTGTACCAAAGGCGGTTGGGCTTGTGTGCATTTACCGCACACCGCCGCGCCACAATAAGGATGCAGCTTGATGTCCGACTGGACTTGTGTGGTGGTTGGCATTCTCCGACCAAGAATGGGGAAGCAACGTGGAGTGGAATGCAGCCGAATCGACCACACGCCAGGCACACGCATCGTGTCATGACAAACCAAAAAAAAGTAAAGGATGGATATTAAATTAGTTGGGTTTATGACGATTCCTGGACCGGCTATGAGTTTTTGTTTTATGCTCAAGTTAGATGCAGAAACACACCGTCCCATAAGTTGTTGCATGAGCCATTAGGCGAGGATGGCATTGTTCTTTATTAGCTTTTGGGTAAAGGTAAATAGTCCGGAGGTGAGTTATGTCCGTTGGGTTCTAGCTGTATTAATTCATTTCATTATGATTAATATGAAGAAAGGGTTGGAATTTTTCCATTGAATTGAATGAAAGCGGCACGAATGTAGAATTTGCTTTTTGGGAAGAAAAATGAGTTAATTAGCGTGCATTATTCAACGTATGCTGCTATAAGGCGATACAAAAAAGGTATATATATATATCATATGATCCATAAAAATCAGTGGTGTCGTCGAGGTTACTCCAAGTTACTCATCAAGTAACCAGCTCTTGAGATAATATAAAAAACCAATGTTTTATATTTTGATTTTTTCACTTTAATACCTGTAAGAAAATAGATACTCAGTGATATAAGGAATTGTTTTCGTCCTGATGTATATTAAAAAATCGCGAATTTGATTTTTAGCTCTTTCAAAAGAATACTTTTGTGAATATTTTTGCTTTTTGAGCCTAAACAGCCGCTTATAACTATTTTTTGCGTCCTCATATTAGGTTTTTTCCATTTTTTGTGATCTCACTCGTACAAAAACATGATGTTGGGACAACATTCAAAGATTATTTAAAAAATCCCTTCAAATTAGAAAAAAAAAACAGATTAATCCACCTAGTGGTGATAGTGCCTTTCTCGTCGAATATGTACTTATGTTCTTTCCTTCGGCACACTCAATCTTGCCTTAGAGTCAGTGATCAACCCCGAATCCCTGTGCTTTGGTAACGGACGAAAAGGAGGAAATTCTTATAATAGCGATTTTGGCTGTAGGGGAGACTGGGGAGACTTGATCCCTTTTTGTTAATTTACCTGAAACTTTAAGAAAAAGCACAAAACTAGATCCGATTTCCGTACAAAATGACAGGTAAACATCTATTGCAAGTTAATACACAACAGAAGGCCTTTACATTATTGTTAAAGTTTTCAAACTGTGTTTTTATGGAGACATCTCTTATGATGTATTTTTCAAAAATGGGTGACACTTGATCCCTTATCCTTATTTGATGGTTTATTTAAAGGAAAAATAATTGCAGAGTCTTTCTATTCAATTTCTTTTCGAATTTTCTTGTATTTTCGATGAATATGGAGTGTTTGAAATTGTAAGATTTCCTCAAATTTTTAAGGATATGCAGTATTTTCAAAATGGGGAGACTTGATCCCCCTTTTCTTGGTTTGTACTAAAGTTATAATTATCTGACACATTTTGTCGTTGAATACACTAAAATTCCAAATAAACAGAATAGAATTTAATTTTTCACATGTATAATGTGTGTGTAATCCTCGAGGGATCAAGTCTCCCCATGCCACTGTTGTGTATACTAAGCTGAATTATTTAAAATATGTTAACAACAGCCTTATTTGGATAAATAAGTTTGAAAGTATTTTATTCTAACTATGTGCTTTGAAATTTTGACACGATTTGGTTCAATTTCCACAAAGTTATTGATATTTTGCGGAATCGCCTAAAAGATTTCTGAAGGACTGAAAACAAACCATCAGCCGTTAAAAAATAATGCAATGTATATTCGAATTCACTTGTAGCCAAAACATAGTCGTTTGTCCAGGAGTAGTTTTGGAAAAAATATGCTAGAAGAAAAATGTTTTTGATTCCGAGCAAATATGGGGGGAACAAGTCTTCCCAGGGATCAAGTCTCCTCAGTCTTCCCTACCATCTACGAATTTCTGGACCCTGAGAATACTTTATTAAGAAAAGCAAGAATTTTATCAAAGTCATCATCGAATTGGGAAGCTTATTGATGGCAGTTTTTCCGACGTTATGTTCAATGTATAGGCAGAGCTGAAAATATCAGTCCTCTCAGTTGACTGCTTGACCACCTTCACTGGAGGATGATCCATACCAAGTTGACAAGTACAAGCTAGGATATATATTTTTTTTTCACAGATCACTTCGAGGTCTACGACAAAGTTTTTTCATCGCACTCTTGGCTGTTCTTTTATTATCATTGGTTCGAAGATTCATGTGAAACTTTTAATGTAGTAATTTGAATTGCCAATTCAGAATCCCATTCAAATGTCAATCCAATTCAAATGTTACAGAGCTCGCCCTCCAATCACATCAAAATTTTGCGCAGTAATTATAGGGGCAAAAGCAATATTCGGGGCTGATGAGCTTAAATTTCAATTTTTCCATACAACTTTGACCCATCCTACTGTATATTATATTATATTATATCTCAGGAATCTAAAATGGTGTGATTTGATAATATCGCTTTAGTTTTTCTATGTTTTTGGTTCTCCTACACATATCTATTGCTTGCATTGATTTTGTTCACTTTCGTAGTTCTGTTGAAGCATACAGCGCTGCTTCTGCAACACCACCGGTAGCCTCTTATGTAGTCTGAGCCTATTTTCTTGCTAACCGTTCATTAGCTTATCGAAATGTCACGATATGATGTGTCCCATGCATGCGTTTGGTATACTTTATATTTGGCCACTTTCGACGGGACACCCGGAAATGATTCCGGAACACTACCGGTAGTTTTAAATGTGGTCTGATCTTATGTGAATGCTATCTGCCAATCAGGTTACCTGAAACTAGTAACACTTCCGATAGTAACTTCTGTGGACTGTGTCTATTTTCTAAATATCCATGCATCAGGTTACTGACAAAAAAGCAATTTAATGTACCGCAAGCATGGGTGTCACTTTAAAATTTGACCACTTCCGGTGGGACACCCTAAACCGGTTCTGGAACATTTACTACATGATTCATTTTACATTCGACCAATTCCGGCGGAAACGGTTGTGGAACACTACCGGGGGACTCTAACGTAATCTGAGGCGATTTGATGTATCGCATGCATGGGGTTCGCTTCCCTTCTACATTTGATCACTTACAGAGAGACATCCGGAACCGATTCCGGTTCATGTGTCGCGAATATTGGTTTGGTTCTCTTTTACATTCGGCCACTTCCGGTGAGACACCTGGAACCGATTCCGGAACACTACCAGTAGTTTCTAATGTGGGCTTAGCCTTTTTTCTTGCTACCCGTACAATTAGGTTATTGAAAAGACCTCGATTTGATGTGTCGCATGTATAAGTTTGATTCACTTTCATATTTGGCCACTTCCGGCGGGACACCCGAAACGTGTCACGCTATGTCCAAAGGGAAGTATTATGAAAATCGAATGTACCTCAAATGTTATTCCATAGGATCGTAGGTTTGAAACTCTAGTTTCAGAATCTGTGCGGTTTGAAATATTTCATCTTGGGTTTTTCGATTTTTTTCGATTTTTTTTCCTATTTTCCCATACAAATGGCGAAAAAAGCCATTTTAAGGTTAATTTCATCCCATATAAAAATGTATGGGAAAAAAACCCAAGATGGATTATTTTAAATCGCATATATTCTGAATCTAGAGGTCCAAAAATACGGTTTCAGCGAATAAATTTTGAGGTACATTCACTTTTCATAATACTTCCCTTTGGACATAGCGTGCGTGTTTCGGAATACTACTGGTTCAGGAGACTATTTTCCTGTTAACCGTTCATCAGGTTACAGAAAAAGCGGCGATTTGACGTGTCGCATGTATGGGTTTGGTTCAGTTTTATATTTGGCCGCTTCCGGCGGGACACCCGAAACCGGTTCCGGAATACTACCGGTTCAGGTATGGTCTGAGACTATTTTTCTGTTAACCGTTCATCAGGTTGTAGAAAAAGCAACGGTTTAATGTGTCGCATGCATGGGTTTGGTTCACTTTTATATTTGGCCACTTCCGGCGGGACACCGGGAACCGATTCCGGAACACTACCGGTTCAGATAAAGTCTGCGACTATTTTCTTTCTTACTGTTCATTAGACAATCGAAAATGCCGTGGTTTGATGGGTCGCATGCATAGGTTTGTAGCATTTTCATATCTGGTTCCTTCCTGGGGCACCGGTCTGGAATACCTAAATGGCCATAACTCCGGAACAGCTGGACCAATATGAACCATTTTCAATATGAAACAATGGGACAATAAAGCCAGTCGATTGAACCATCGGTCGTTGAAATCGGTTCATATTTACTATCTACAAATGAGGTGAGCTATTTGTACCCATACACACACACATACATACACACAGACATCATCTTAACTCGTCGAGCTGAGTCGATTGGTATATCAGACTTGACCCCTCCGAGGGTTCTATCCAATTTTTGTTTTTGGAGTGAACATATAGCCATTCGGTACACCTTGGTGCACGAGAAAGGTAAACAATATAACAGTAATTAAAAAAAATCGGGACTTCTTCTGAAATTTTATTCAAGGATAACCCCACAAATTTCTCCAGAAATTCCTTTATGGACTATTAAAAAAATATATCCATATGAACGTTGTAACAACACCCTATCCGATCAATCCAGTAACGATCGCATTTAAAAAACTGCCAGCATCCAAATAACGCCGCCTACCTGTGAAGGCGAAAACTGCAGCACTCACGGATCGCGAATCTGAAATCGGTTCCGCTCAAAAATACTCTTCATTCTCTTTGAGATCAGATCGGATGATCAGCCTCCCAACATCCTAGCCGCGGAGATTAATGATTTCCTCGTTGGAGTGCGGGAGATGGTTAATCCCTCCTACAAAGAAAACCTCTTCTATCCTTTAACTACCCCGCGAACGACCCTATCACAAAAGATAACTGCTTCACTTTAGTCTGGGCTACCGTAATCGTCAGATCGCAGGAAATCCAAAGTGAATAGAAGCTTGTGCTATATTATACCAAAGTTGCTAAGAAACTAGCCAGCCAGAACAGAAATTAGTGCCAATAACGAAAGATTAATAATCAACCAAAAGACTGCCCAGTGATATAGTGCGCTCCCTCCAGTGGTTTCCCACGGGAATCCCGAGCTGTGGAGGAAAACGTAGGGGATACTGGGGTAATACGCACCACTTAAGGAAGATGCGTCCAAATGCATATAAAAAGGCAATAATTTATTGGTTTAATGCCTGCATTCATTGCATATACTTTCATTCTAAGAGAAACCAAACAAAATTTCAGCCTTAATACAGTTCAGCTCTTGAAAATAACGTTTTTTGTAAAGACTAACATTACGGCTTCGTATGTTTATGCGGGGCAGTATGCACCCTTGCTCGTGGTAAAATGCACTACAACAATGGGGCAGGATGCACTCAAACAAAGGGGCAAGACGCACCACAACATTGAGGCAAGATGCACCGTCGAGTTTAGAAATCTTTTTACTTCTTAGACAAAATGCATGTTTTACAAGGTTATAAAACAAACAATAGCTCAATTTTGTTTGCGATTACTTACAGAGCACTCAAAGATATTATTACAGCTTGTTTTCTATAGGTGCGTTATGCCCCAACCAATGGAGTGCATATTGCCCCAATCAATAGCAAAAAATAAAATAGTTTAAAACATAATTTACGTAGATTACTGTTTAAGTTATTTTTCCTATGCTTAGCATTGCCCTCAATGAACTGAATAAACACAACAGCATTAGATGTTTGGTCGGTTTTCACCATCAAATCATTCGACAAACGATCGGGAAAATTACATCAGAATCGTGCTTTTCAATTTTATTCATTTTTCTCACTAATTACGTAACGCAGATATGTAAAATTTTCCAGATGCTCATTTATTAAGACGTTCTATTAGACTGTTAAGGTTTCAAAGCTCTAAAACCGATAATCCCTGAAAAACAAAGGGGGTGCGTTTTGCCTCGACAGTGCGTATTACCCCAGATGCCCGTAATAAGAGCTGCATTTTCCATCCTTGGCGCAATACGAATTTCCCTAATCGAGTGTCGAGATCAGAAAATCCAGGTAAAAACCCGCGTGACGTGGGTTTTTTGTTGGGACTCGCCGAAGTCGCGAGGCGGTGAGTTGGAGTTTCCACGGAGCACGTGGGGGGGAGGTAAAATTGGGTGAGGAGCAGTACACGGACGACCCATCCCAAGTCCTCGAAGAAAGAGAGGCTGTCGAGTGACCAGAACCAGAGCGACGCCGCCGAAACCCCAGAGCGAAAGCCAGTCACCCACATCTACTCTTGGAGGTTAAGCACATCCACTCCTCCGGACGTTGGAGCTCCCGTTATCCCCGTTACCTGGTACGGCTCGCCATCAGCATCCGAATAAGTGAATCGGGGCTACCTACACGATCTGCACTGAGCCGATCTTCACGGAGCCGATCTGCCGGAGCTGGTCGTTGAACCGTGTGATCAACAGTAGGTCGCCGATGGCACTCCTCGCCACATCTCCACATCTGTGGGACCAGCATGCAGGTCAGAAATCTATATGTGATGTGTAACGTTCAGGTTTTTCAAACTAGGCAGAAAACCAAGTTTAGACTAGTCCCGGGACAAATGAGGATAGGATAGGAGTCAGGAATGTAGAGAGTGAATACAGATTGCAATCGAATATGTAACTGCTCCGAGTATATGCGTTTTGGTGACGAAAGTGCCCTGGATTCAAGTGAATCGTGCGTTTTTTCTTCTTTTGCATTTTACACAGTTTTCTTTTAAAAATTAGAAAAGGTTTTGCGGAAAAAGTTGGGTAAGTTGCCAATTTGTTACTTAGAGGGTTTGCTGAGTGTTTAGGAGCGTTTGAGCCATATTAAAAACCCGCCCGTTGATAAGAGTCTCTGGCCGGACTCGTACGTGCGTCTGCAACCTTCCCTCCGGGAAGTGGCGCTTAAGTTGCTGACGTTGTTGAAACCAAACAGTTCGTTACAACGTTTATTTGGAAAACTTCTCCATGGATTTCTTGTGTATCATACGGGGATTAGTTTTAGTATTTTATAAGCTGTTCCACCAAAATTTCACAAAAGATTTTTTTTAGAAAAAGTATAGATTGCTTCAAAAAATCCTCCATGAGTTTCTTCAGAAATCCTTTAGTTATTACTTCAGAAATTCTTTGAGAGATTGCTCCACAAATGTCTCCTTCTGTAAAAAAAAATCTCCAGTTATGTCAGGCCTGCCCAACCTTTAATGATCGTGGGCCATAGGTTACACTCCACTCCAGTTGACAGCCAGAATTGATGTTTTCAAATCCTACACGTTTTCTCTGAAACTTTTTTGAGTATTTTGGCCTAGATTATGGCTTCTTCCTATTTGCTTTTCGGATCTTACGAAGTAAAAATTAGTATTTATAAACGAAGATTCTATTTTTTGGTGTTGTCCCAGACTTGCCGGAATTTTTAAGATTACATAAATGAGATCTCTCAAATACACAAGCATTGTTGTTGAATCTTCAATTTATTTTGAGATTTTTTTCTTCCGTCTTTGGATAAAATTTCTGTTCAGCCTACTGTACGCAGTGGCCTGATTCTTCCCAACAACGGAAATTATGCAAATAAGTAGAATTACTCTGAGGTTACCATGAAATGTTTGTTTTTAAAATGGCAATGTCAGCAGGAATTCTCAAAATTCCTCAAACATGTCTAAGTTTGTTGCGAAAATTAGATGAGTCTCCCGGCTGGAATCTGTGAGAAGCTCAAAATAACCGATTGAAAGTCTTTAAAAATATTCCCTTTTTAAATGTCAAACTTGTTTTGAAATTATAATTCATTGGAAAAGGGAAGGCTTTCAAAATTATTGCTCCATCGGCCAGCGAGCCGTACGTTGGGCTGCCCTGAGTTATGTCTTCAGAAATTTCCCTAGCTTTTCTTCCAGGGAATTTTTAAGAAACTCTACCAGAAATTTTTCCATGGATACCTGTAGGAGATTACCCCGGAAGTGATTTAAGGAACTCCTTCCTTGGATACCTTCCAAAATGGATCTATGGATTCCTTTAGATTTTAAGAAAATCCTGCAGGAAATCTATTCAGTATGTCTTCCACGGTTGCTTTGTAAATTCATTTAAAAAATTTGTAAATCGTTTAGAACCTCTTCCATAGACTGCTTCAAAACTTACTCTAGAATATCCATCAGAGAATTCTTTAGAAATAAAACGAAGAATTCTTAAAAAATCCATGGATTTTCTCCGGAGAAGTGTCCTTGAAAGAATTCCCCACCAATTTGCGAGGAAATTTCTGAAGGATTTTCTAAAGGAGATTCCTTCTAGTGATTCTGGAAGAATCCTGGAAACATTTCTTGAAAATTTTCTGGAGGGATTCCAGGACAAAAATGGCTGAAGCCATTTGCTACGCTACCTCATAAGGAATTTCTGAATTTCTGTAAAAATTCCAGGATAAATTCTTTAGGATACACTCTTTTTTTGAACGGGAAGCTTCTGGAGGAACTGCAGGAACTAATTCCAAGGAAAAATTGCTTAAAAACTTTCTGAAGGGATTCCTGGAGAAATCTGTTGAGGAATTTCTGAAGAAGGGTCTGAAAAAATATCTGCAGAAATCACATACAAAAGTACTGGTGAAATTGAAATGAATCTTTGAAAGAATACCTAGTTGAAATAGAGTGCTTTCTGCAAGTATTCGTAAAGGAGTTTCTTGAAAAAATCGTTGATAAATGCCAACGAATAGATTCAGGATTGACTTTTGCAGGAATTGCTGAGACAGTATTTGGAGAAATTTCTGATTTCTGAAGCATTACCAATTTTTTTAAAGAATCGCTGAAGAAAGGTCTGAATGTATTCTAAGTAATCCCTGGGAAGACAAAGCCCTGGAGGATCCTCCAGAAGAATCTTTGAAGATTTTTTAGAAGAATTTCTAAATTAATGACTGAAAGAATCCCTGAAAATGCGGGGTAATACTGAAAGAACCTCTGGACTAATTCCAACAATGATTTCTAAAAATGTTAACGGAAACATTTCAAAATTTTCAAAGGAAAGCTTTAGCTGGACATCTGAAAAAATCTCTGAGAGAATGCCCGTATCTCAGTGAAAAAGAAAAACCTCCTGAAAACGCATATTTTGAAGAAATCTTTGGAAGAATTCCTGATTTAATTGCCAGCGGAGTTCCCCTAGAAATTTTAAGAGAAATTTTGGGAGAAATACCAAAGGAACACTCTGGAAAATTTTTCAGAAATGTCTAAAAAAACCCTAATTAATCCACCTAGCGGTGATGGTGCCTTTCTCGTGCTTTAAAATATCTTTTCAACAAAACTCGAGCGACATGTTGATGACATTGACATAAATACAAAATGAAAACTGCTTGCTAAATCTACTCAATATGGATACATTTTATATTAGCATAACATCCAATATTCAGAAAATATAAGACAACGATCCAAAACTCAAACCAAACAAGTGTCATGAAGCCGCAAAATTTTGAAACGTCATTTTAGATTTTCCGGTCATCATTTTATGACTCCGGATATCTACCCCAACTAAACTAACCGCCATCTTGCAATTGAGCATTGAGACACCATCTTGGATGTTCTGGTATTCATTTTCGGACTCTGAACCTAAAATTACATAAAATAGTCGCCGTATTGAATTTTGGCATGTCGTTTATGATTTTCTGGTTACCAGTTTTGGACGAAGACCGGCATTATTCCCCATTCAAACTATAGTCATTTTGCAGACCTTGTGAAACAGCGCACAGCTTGGGTTTTCTGATTCTCTCTCTCTCTCTCTCTCTCTCTCTCTCTCTCTCTCTCTCTCTCTCTCTCTCTCTCTCTCTCTCTCTCTCTCTCTCTCTCTCTCTCTCTCTCTCTCTCTCTCTCTCTCTCTCTCTCTCTCTCTCTCTCTCTCTCTCTCTCTCTCTCTCTCTCTCTCTCTCTCTCTCTCTCTTCTTGGCGTAACGTCCTCACTGGGACAAAGCCTGCTTCTCAGCTTAGTGTTCTATGAGCACTTCCACAGTTATTAACTGAGAGCTTCCTCTGCCAATGACCATTTTGCATGTGTATATCGTGTGGCAGGCACGAAGATACTCTATGCCCAAGGAAGTCAAGGAAATTTCCTTTACGAAAAGATCCATGGTCATGCTGAATACCCGTGCGTTTACCGCCTCAGCTATATGGGCTCCTTGGGGTTTTCTGATTACAAATTTTGAATTCTGGACATATTTTCATACAAAATATGCCCATAATGCAAGAATTAAAAATCCTATAAAATAGGCACTAACTTGAATACTGGGCCATTATCTTGGACTTTGGACCGCTATCTTGGATACTCTGGTAGACTCCGAACATATTTCCCATACCAAATACACTTATTTTACATAGTTTTAGAGCTCAAAATTCCTTAAACAGCCTTCTTCTGTTAACGCGATCAAGTTCTTATTTTTCCATTGACCCATTCTGCTATAAATTTACACCTTAGGAATCTGAAATGGTACGATTTGATGAGATCGCTTTAGTTTTGTCTATATTTTGTTCTCATATATGAGAACTTAGACCTATTCGTCACTGTTGTTCATACCTAATGTGTATCAGGCCATTAAACAAAGCCACGATTTAATTTTTCACATGAACGTTGGTTCTGCTACACAACAGCTAGTCTCTAGTGATCTACACGCTAGTTCGGGAATACCCATTAAATGGGTCTTGAGTACCCATTTTTTGCTTCAGTATTGAGCTGTCAAATAATGGGTATTTTTCAACTTTCAAATAATGGGTGTTTTCCCCACATTTTGAAGTTGAGCCCACCAACCATACAATGAGTAAATAATACCCCTGTATAATCACGACGAACACCGCCATTTTTCGAATCGTCTTTAACATTTTTGTTCCTGATTTGTTGAAACCGGTTGAAACTTGCAAAATAACACATTTGTAATCCAGGACAATCCGACAACTCCTTGATTCTTGTCCGTCGGTTTATCAAGGCAACAGATGCGGTGAAATTCGGGTGAAATTTGGTGCTGGTCGACATCAAAAGAAGGCCAAAGTTTCGTTCCGGGAGCTGGAAGGTAAGTTCCTGATCATTTGCAATCAATGAAAAATGAGCGAATTTCTTTTCTTAAAGCTTATGTTGATTAATTTTCAGGACCGAGCAACGCCAAATGATGGACATCGTAAAATTTATCGCAAAACCAGGCATTGAAGTGTGACCGAACCGGCTCCGAAGACCCGTGCTGTACGACTCAAATGACTTTATATTTTTTTTATAGATAGTATATGCATAGAATGTATTGACAATGCTTAGGAAAATAAAATTTAAAAGCAAATGCTTGAGCAAATGTAATGATAAATGCACTTCTTTTTTTATATTTTTATCAGCAATTGCGTTTACAGCTGGCCCGGCCGAAAAAAAAATCGGAAAATGGGGCTTTTTTACCCATTTATTATTAAAACACAATGGGTCCAATACACCCATTTTTTGAAGTTCGAGCCGAATACCCATTAATGGGTAAACGGCGAATACCCATTAAATGGGTTAAGCCACTTTAGTTCGAAATGGGTACTAAAGTACCCATTAATGGGTATTCCCGAACTAGCGTGTAAGGCTATTTTCATAATCGAAATTGGCTGAAAACTATGCGTAAAGCTAGAATTAGACACATGTCATCGTGTCAGATGACATTGATTTGACCCTTTCTTATGTTTATTGATCTTCGTTCTACTGCTCGTGTTGTGTGTAGGTAAGAGGTAACGATAGCGCACGAAAGTATCAAAGCCGACTGACACCCGACTGCGGCAACGAAATGAAGGTAGTAAAAAGTGTCGAATGTTTACAAGACTGGTCGTGATTTGATGTACCGCATCCATGGGTTTGGTTAAATTTTACATTTTACTACCCGGATCTGATTCCGGGTAACTACCGGTTGAACCAAATATGGTCTAACATTATTGTCTTGTTAACTGCTCATCGGTTAACCAAAAACGCTGCAAATTGAAGGTGTCACATGCAGGGTTTGACAATTTCGACGGGACTCTCGGAACCAATTCCGGAACACTACCAGTTGTCTTTAGTGTGACGAAAGGCTATTTTCTAGATAACTGTTCATCAGGTTATCGCAAAAGCCACGATTTGATGTGTCACATGCCTGGATTTGGTTTACTTTTACATTTGGCCTCTTCCGGCCACTCAAAACCGATTCCGAAACACTTGCTGGCCGTTCATTAGGTAATCTAAAAAGCCGCTATTTGATGTGACGCATGTACGGGTTTGTTTCTCTTTCAGATTTAACCACTTCGGCGGGAACCCCGGAACGGGTTCCGGAATACTACTGCTTCAGATATGGTCTGAGATAGTTTTCAATGTCCATCAGGTCATCGAAAATGCCGTGGTTTGATGTGTCGCATGCATGGGTTTGGTTCAATTGTATATTTGACCACTTCCAGCGGGACGCCTAGAACCGGTTCCGGAACACTACCGGTTCAGATATGGTCTGAGATGGTTTTCCTGCTCATTATCCATCAGGTCATCGAAAATGCCGTGGTTTGATGTGCCGCATGCATGGGTTTGGTTCAATTGTATATTTGGCCACTTCCAACGGGACACCCGGAACCGGTTCCGGAACACTACCGGTTCAGATATGGTCTGAGACTATTTTTCTGCTTACCGCTCATCAGATTATCGAAAATGCCGTGGTTTGATGTGTCGCATGCATAGGTTTGATGCATTTTCATATCTGGTCCCTTCCTGGGGTACCGTTCCGGAACACCTAAATGGCCATATCTCCGGAACGGCTGAACCGATCCGAACCATTTTCAATAGGAAACAATGGGACCAGATTCTGCGTCGAATGAACCGTCGGTCATTGAAATCGGATGAGGTTTACTGCCAAAAAGTGATGTGAGTTTTTTTGTACACACACATACAGACACACACACACACGCACACACATACACACACACATACACACACACAGACATCACCTCAATTCGTCGAGCTGAGTCGATTGGTATATGTGATTTGACTCTCCGGGCCTTCTATCAAAAAGTCATTTTTGGAGTGAACATATAGCCTTTCCAGTACACTTAGTGTACGAGAAAGGCAAAACATGTATTTCCTTAAGTCTACCTGCATTTCTGAAGAAACCCGTGGACTAGTTTCAGTAAATTAAAGAAGGAGTTTCTTAAAAACTCTCTGCAGGAAAGTCAAAGACATATATGCACAGGGATGCATTCTGGAAGGAATGCTTGGGGAATCTTTGGAAGAGTTCTGCTGAAAGCATTCTAGAAAATCCTGCGGGAATTTCTTTTCATAAAAAAATCCGGAAAAAAATGAATCCTAAAAAAATCCCAAAGGATTTTCTGTGAATATCCATTGTCTGCCAATAAGCATTTTGCATGTTTATATCGTGTGGCAAGTACGAAAATACTTTATGCCCAAGGAAGTCAAGGAAATTTCCTTCACAAAAAGTTCCTGAACCGACTGGAATCCGAACCCGTAACGCTCAGCATGGTCTTGCTGAACACCCATGCGCTAGCTGCTTCGGCTATATAGGAGCACTCATATGCTACAATCTTGCGAAGTTTGTATGGGAGTTTCTACGAAAAAGCATCGTTTTTGCATTTATAACGAGAGTAGCTCCAAATTAAAAATAGATTAAGGAGTAAACACGACTTTCGAATCACTTTCCCAAGACACAATTTTTAGTTAGGAGGTTCTTAAAACCACAATAAAACCAAAATAAAAGATAGAAAGTTTTTGAGAAGGTTTTGCACGATGAAGGCCGGCACAGTGAATCAAACCTCTTGTAAGCGCCTTCAGCTCCCTGCCATGCAACTCCTATCCCTACCTCCTAGTTGGAACCAGCTGGAATACGAGCAACCATAAGGAAGATCGGGTAACCAACTCCGGTGGATACTACAGACAGACAGGGACGAGAGTTTGCTTCGGCAAACTTACTAGGGCCTTCCGAACAGTAACCCGGGGCTTGGTGTTAGACCCTGCGAGCCGGTCATATAAAACCAAGCAACGAATAATGACAAAGAGAATACAAACCGAAACCAACGGCAACAAAAAGTGAAACCCAGCCAACAAAAACGACTTACGATTAGAAACTGGGTAAGTGGAACTGCAGATCACTCCACATCATCGGGAGCACCCGCATGTACTGAAGGATCGCGGGTTCAGCATCGTATCGCGGAAGAAGTCATTTTGATATTTTCTTTAGAAAACGATTTAGTGAAAGCTTGGTAATTAGGATTTTTTATGAGAAAATTCGGAAAGCGATTTTTGAACTTTTTAATGTGATTTCATGATTTTTTCTGGAGAAGTCGCCTCTTAAAAATACATAACAAAAACTGGCAAATCATATTCATAGATTCAACACTTTCCAATAATATAATTTGTCACCATAATTTAAAAAGCAGACTAAACCATCCACATGTAAGGAAACAGTGAAATAATCAAAACTAAACAATAATCTTGGAAAATGTAGCTTCATAGCAGATCTTTTCTTAAATAGCGAAACAAACTGCTCCGATGACGAGGGCCCACTTATTAATAAAAATCAATATGTAGAGCACACGAGAAGCATGAACAAAATCCCGTCAAGATTTAATGCAAATGAAACAGGAAGAAAAAAAAAACCGTCCATCCCAAACAACCCAAGAAAACGAAGGGACGCCTCACGGCAGCAGTTTGCAGACCATAAACCCCGAGCGTATAGGAAAAAAAACTCCGCCAGACCATACCACCCATCACCCAACCCAGCAGCATCCACCAAAAGGAACGCACGGCAGAAGACGGTTTCCAAGGAAGCGAAAATGAGTCCGCATCGCTGATGACGATGAATCTTTTCTTTCAAGGATTTTCTTGTAGGGACTCGGCTGTTTTTTTTATTTACGTACTTTTAATTTACACACACAGACCATCTACGCGTGCGAATCGATGCGATGCGAGGAAGAGCCGCCAAATGTAAATTAGGGATAAGAAAATCCTAGACTGGTAGACTTGTACATACTATATTGTGTGCAGTGGTCCTCCAAATGAAACTGGCGGCGGTGTGTAGCTCTCGAAGGGGATAATGTTTCTAAACGCTTCGATCGTGTTTGTTCGGATGAGAAACTGCGAAGAAAACTCTAAGACACATTCTACCGTGACGCCTTTTTTGTCAGATTTTTCACTATAATTCGTAAATTTGACCGAAAGCCCTCAAATAGTTTTGCATATTTGGATTCCTAGTAAAATGTCCAATAAGTATGATCTGTTGAACAGTTAGTTTTCATTGGAAAAGTATGTTTAAAATGGGAATTAGTAGCGTGACGTTACAACGTTGTAACGTCACGCTACTCATTCGCATTTTTAACTTACTTTTCCGATGAAAACTAATTGTTCAACATATTGGAAATTTTACAAGGAATCCAAATATGCAAAAATATATGAGGGTTTACGGTCAAGTTTACGAGCTATAGTGAAAAATCTGGCCAAAAAGGCGTCAAAACGTTGTAACGTCACGGTAGAATGTGTCCTAATCATTTCCTTTATTGCGTGCGTGTTGTCCTCTTCCGTTACTATTATTGCACGGAAATTAATAATTAAAAAATATACAAGACAGATGTATCCTCCTTAGGGTCTCCATTTAGTCTAGTGATAAAGGCTATGGATCGCCAATCCAGAGACAGTGGACGGTTGGAAAAAAATTCTCGACTCCCTGGGCGTAGTGTATCATTGTCCTTGCCTGACAGTATACAATTCCATGCAAAGGAAGCCCTTCGATTAATAACAGGCAGGCCAAGTCTAAGTGGGGACGTAGAGCCATAAAGAAGAAGAAGAAGAAGAATGTATCCAGTTATCATTTTTTTTCCTATGGTTGCTGTGAAGATGTAGAGGTATTCTAGGTATCTAGTAGTAACGGACGTCATACTAACTAACATTCCTTCACTTCCTCAGTAGCTGAATAAACATAGCAGGCACTATGATGGGATCGGATGGGATCGATGGTGGGTATTGAGGACCGTAAAGTACTCCCGAACACCGTTTCCGTGGGTTCCTCGTCAAATTTCGAAAGTTCTGACCAATCGAAGAATAACAACAAACTGTACGGTCAGCTATGCCCATTAGAGTGGGTCAACGTTGTATGGAGAAACTTTTAATTTGAACGTATCAATCCGGAACAAAGCTTTTTCAATCTATATTAGCGTCCAAAGCAACTATGCAAAATTTGGGAGCGATTATTATTATTATTTCTTTATTATAGAGATTTTCAGCCCTAGGCTGGTTCATCTCTTAGTCTTGGGAGCGATTGGTTGCTTCCCCGTATTCCGCATTGCGATTGAAATTTGCATGGAATTTAGTATAGGGAAACGTACTTATTTGCATTTTTCTCATAAATTGAAATTTTTCGTCTAAAACGATCTTACTAATGACGTTAAAGTATAGCCTAGGATATGCCGAAAAACTTTGCCGAAGACCGCAAAGTGATCCGACGCTTGTGAAAAAAGATGTTCACCTGGTAACTTAGGCCAAAAATTGAGATTTTATTATTGATGTTATTCCTTTACATGTTAAATGTTAAGCACCACCGGGCATTATAACTTTTTTCACAAGTGTCGGATCACTTTGCGATCTTCGGCAAAGTTTTTCGGCATATCCTAGGCTATACTTTAACGTCATTAGTTAGATCGTTTTAGACGAAAAATTTCAACTTATGAGAAAAATGCAAAAAATCACGTTATCCCATACTAACTTCCATGCAAATTTCAATCGCAATGCGGAATACGGGGAAGCAACCAATCGCTCCCAAATTTTGCACAGTTGCTTTGGACGCTAAAATGAATAGAAAAAGCTTTGTTCCAAAAAATCGACTTTGTTGACCCAGTCTAATGCCCATGCTCATACTCATGCTTTTTGTTTTGATTTTTATTTTAATCATTGATGTACATAAAACTTTGAAGGTGAGAGTGTTGGCAAATATTTGAGTTTAATAGTGCATTTCATACAATTTTCCTCTAAACACGTTTCATCTAGAAAAAAAAACTGGAAGTGTATGCATGGTCTGTATGTGTGCATGCACACGTTCGGATGCGGGACGTTATTGCTTCATCTTTGTTTGACTTTGGAATTAATGACGCACATTTTAGGATTTTAATTTATTTTACTTTTCCCGGAGTTTTTTGTTTCGCGTTTCCGTTCGGCGACGCACTGGTGGTGTTCGTATGCGTGTGACGTCGTCGTCGTCGTCCATCCCGGGAGGGGGTGCGTGGCGGTAATGACGAACGGGACGTAAGCGAGAAAATCGAACCTAAACTCCAAAGACGGCGACGACGACGGCAAGGAGCAGCAGCGACCAGCCAGCAGCGGTATGAGTTTGTGTGGGGTTCAGTTCAATGAGTTGGGTCTTCTCGAGGATGCTAATGAATATGAGTTTGGAGAAGTTACGGTCCGGAAATAGCGTCCCGTCTCTAGGGGTGGTTGAGGGAGGAAAAGGTCGGTATTGAGGGGATGATGACGATGGTAATGTTGTGATGTTTGGGCCGGTGGAGGAAAGAGGAAGGTGCTTCATCGTCCAGAAACACGAAGCCCCGACCCGACATCAGAAACGCGTGTGATCGATTTTTTCTAAGGACATGCACGGATGATGGGATGAGAAGCTGTTTTTCTTTTTTTTTTCAGCGCGTGATGGTCCTGTTCGGAAAGTACATAAATTAGCTGGGAGACGTTCGATGCATGGGGTCGTGATATTTATAAATTTCGAAGGAAACGGAAAAAGGACACGTATCATGGAAATGTCAACAAACTACGGGAGGAAATGGGAAAGTGTCGTTTGACTGCGTGGTATTTTGGATAAAACTGATAGAAAATTGAACACGGAATAGATATACACAATTTCATTTTGATAACGGTAAATGCATTTTTTTTTATTGAAGTAGTATTGCGCCGTGAGAGAGAGAAGTTTGTGGGGTCCATGCTTCGTGCCCAGAGGACTACCGGTCTAATCAGCGTTTTTAGATAGTTAACTTCGTGTGACGGCGAACTTTGTTCGATCGTAGAGTTCTGGGGAGTCCAAAGTAAGCTCGATTTCCTGCCAAAATGCGTCTCTAAATTTCTCTGCTGGTGTCGTTGTCGGCGGTCATCAGTGAGCCTGCGAGATTCAAACGGACTTGAGGGTGTCCCTGATACTCGAACTAAGTACATCACTCAATACATCGTCGTCTGAATCAGTCGTTACGCTGTTGTCATACGCCGATTTCAAATCGATGAAAAAGTGATGTGTGGGCACGTTGTATTCGCGGCATTTCTGCAACACCTGGCGGATGGCGAACATATGGTCCATCGTAGCGCATTCACCCATCAATCCAGCCTGATATTGCCCCACGAACTTTCATGCAATCGGTGATAGACGGTGGCATGAACTATGAGAGAGTATCTTGTAGGCGGCGCTCAGTAGTGTGATCGCGCAATAGTTCCCGCAATCCAACTTGTCAACCTTTTTGTAGATGGTACACACGATACCTTCCATCCATTCCTCCGGTAATAGTTCCTCTTACCAAATCTTGGTAATGACCCAATGTAGAGCTATGCCACCGTATTTCAGAAATTTGCTTGGTATTTGAACTGCTCCAGCGACTTTGCTGTTTTTCAACTGGCCAATCTCCTCCTGAATCTCTTGCAGGTTAGGGGTCGGAAGTATTTCGCACTGCGCACGTACTGTTAGATCTGTTACCATGCCAACTTCGGTGCTTGCGACATTGTGATTCAGGTGCTCTTCGTAATGCTGCCGCCACCTCTCGACCACCTCACGCTCGCTCATGAGAAGGTTCTCGTTATTGTCTCGGTACGTAAGCGTTTCCGCTTTTCGTAGAACTTCCGTGTATTCTTAACGCGGTACAGCTCTTCCATCGCTTCGCGATCTCGTTCTTCCTGCTGACGTAGGGCCACTGCTAGCTGCTGCGCGTAGTCTTGAGCCTTTTCTACGTTACGCAGCTGCTCGATGTTGAGCCGCGGCGTTCGACTTCGGCGCGTGGTAATAACTGTAATAATAGTTATCCGAATCTATATTCGCAATGCGATATTGAATTCAAGCCTTACTAAAATCAGTAACAAAATTCTAGAGGGGATATTTTCGTTTCTTCAATTCCTGAACAAATTTTGTGCAGTTTCTATATAGTACAATTGGCGATGAAATACTAGGTAGATCTTCTAAAGATCCTAGGGGTATTCTAGGAGAAATATAAATATAATAGTTCAATTTTCGGTGAATTTGGATGAGTTGTACAAGGATTAATAGATGATTAGCTGTTCCGGCAAACTGCCTACTGTATTTTTTACATACAGCTCCATACAGAAGTTTCCCGTGAACTCATTTATATGGGCGTTCCGGGTCATTTGGCTGAACACCATTTGGCCGAATGCCGTTTGGCCGAAAATTTAATAATGTACTTCAAGTGGCATGCCACTGTTCTTCATATAAGTTTAACTCGAAAGAACAGCCTAGGACTCAAAGAAGGAAAAATCTCTGACAAAAAATCACAGTTTCATCGCCAACTGATTCCCTCAATGATGAAACTAGAAAGAATAGCCTATGATTAAAAGAAGAAAATACTTCTGATCACATTGGAAGCTAGAATGTTACCCGGAGTTTGTACTCACCTCTGAATTCCTTCGATCATAATTTGGCCAAATGGCATTCGGCCAAATGGCGTTCGGCCAAATAGCGTTCGGCCAAATGGCCGGACACCTATATGGGTGCCCCCCTTTTCTGAGAGGGGAAGGGTCTCACACTATGCATAGAACCTTCCTCATCCCAATAAAAACCCTTACGTGTAAATTTTCACGCCAATCAGTCCAGTTGTTTTAAATTCCATAAGGGTCAGATAGACAGACAGATATACAGAAATTCGTTGCGAAGTTGGTTGTGTTTCAATCCTCAAAAAAGCACGAAGGAGATCGCAGTAATCTGTGAGTGCACGCTGACAGACCCGTAGTGTGGTCCCATGGCGCCCTTTGCAAGCATACAGATGGGAAAAAATTATAAATATTCATTTTTTTTAAAGCTTCTTTAAAAATTAGATTTTGATGTTTCGAAAAAACAAATTACCCTGATTTTTTTTCTAGGAGTGTTTTTCATTCGTGTATTTCTTTAGGAATTTTAATGTAAGATCCAAAAGAATTAAAATTAAAAAATTTAAAAATCTCACTATGACCAGCACAATAATTAGAAGTCACATTTCTTGTTCTCAGCATAAACATTGCAAAAATTTCTTCAAGAAATCTCAAAGTATTTTTTTTTCTTTTCTGTTTTTTTTTTTCAACTGAATTTTGCAACTGCAATGCACAGTGCACAATGGTCCACGAAACAGATTTACGAGGAAAGATGCATTCGGCGCCATCAAATGCTTTTCTAGATTAATATGGTTTTCTACAAAGTTGTTCCTAAAAGTAAGGCCCTCTTTTCAATATACATGAAAATTAGAGTGGTCCATATTTTCAAAGAAATTGGTAACCAAACTTTTTTATTTGCAAGCATAGCTATATACATTCTTCGGGATAGTTGTAGATCTATTAATTTTGAGCAAGTTTGCTGAAGACACTTTTTATGTAGCTTTAAAATTGACCGATCTAGAAGTATTTTTCTGAATAAGCTTAGGGTGGTGCACGAAAAACCGGCTTTCTGGCGTTAACATATTCAGTTTCAATTTTTCATCAAAGCCGCCCAAGAAACACTTGTAGAGCATTTGAAGACGCGTGCACTGAGATGGTCGTTATCTGTTTTGGTTCAAAAGTTACAGGCGTTTTTAAGAAAAAAAAAACCCAGAATAATGCACCTAGTGGTGATAGTACCTTTCTCGTCGAATATGTCCTCAACCTTTTTTCCGGCCATAAGCCGAAGTGTTCCTGAATCCTGAGAATACTCTAGAATAAATCTCATTTTCTTTTGTCACAGTGCTCGTTGACTCGTCAAAGTGGAGTGGAGTTGATAAATAATAAATGTATTTGATGAAAAAATTCTTAAAAAATTATGCAAAACTTTTGGAAGATTCTAATTTCCCTTTAAAATTGAAAACTTTATTGGTTTATTAATGTGTGCACTTCTTCAAAATGTTGAATTCCGACCAAAATTTCCAAGGAGGACCCCTCTGGACTTAAGAGAAAATCAAAATTTGTGTCAGCCTTCTTCAGAAAAACAAGAATTTTATCAAAGCCATAATTGAATTTGGAAACTTATTGATGGCTCATATTCCGACGCTATGTTAAACGTATAGGCCGAGCTGTAAAATATCAAATCTCTCAGTTGACTGCTTGACCACCTTCACTAGAACTGGATGCAGATCATTATCAAGACATTTCGGCAATTTTTTTTCTGCGCACTTTAGCCTATATTTTATTATCATTAGTTATAAGATTCATGTAAAATTTGACAAAAAAAGGTGCAAGCAAGCGAAATTTCCGCTATTAAAGCCCATTCAAATTTCAACCGTGTGCAAAAGGGGATTGGTGCTATAAAATTTAAATCTTTCTATACAATGTTGATCCATCCTACTGTATAATGATGCCTCAGGAATCTAAAATGGTGTAATTTGACAAGATCGCTTAAATTTTTATCAAGATTTTGTTCTTTTACACATATTAATCGCTTGCATCCATTTTGTTCACCTGCGTAATTTCAGCAATGGATCCAATCCTGATTCTGCAACACTGCCGGTAATCTTAAGTGTGATCAGAGACTATTTTCTTGCTGCCTGTTTATCTGGTTAACGAACATTTTTGCTGATTTGATATTTTGCATGCATGGGTTTGGTTTAGTTTTTTAATTGGTCACTTCCGACGGGACACCTGGAACCGGTTCCGGAACACAACTGGTTTAGATACGGTATGAAACTGTTTTCCTGCTTACCGTTCATCTGGTTATCGAAAAAGCCGCTCTTCGATGTGCCACATGCCTGGGTTTGGTTTACCTTTTTAATTGGCCACTTCCGGCAGGACATCCGGAGCCGGTTCCCGAATACAATTGGTTCAGAAATGGCCTGAAACTATTTTCTTGCTTACCGTTCATCTGGTTATCGAAAAAGCCGCTCTTTGATGCGTTGCATGCATGGGTTTGGTTCACTTTTTTTATTGACCATTTCCGGCTGGACATCCGGAACCGGTTCCGGAACACTACCGGTTCAAACATGGTCTGAAACTATTTTCCTGCTTACCGTTCATCTGGTTATCGAAAAAGCCACTCTTTGATATGTCGCATGCCTGGGTTTGGTTCACTTTTTTAATTGGCCACTTCCGATAGGACATCCGGAACCGGTTCCGGAACACTACCGGTCCAAACGAGGTTTGAAACTATTTTCCTGCTTACCGTTCACCTGGTTATCGAAAAATCCGCTCTTTGATGTGTCGCATGCCTGGGTTTGGTTTACTTTTTTAATTGGCCACTTCCGGCAGGACATCCGGAATCGGTTCCGGAACACTACCGGTCCAAACGAGGTTTGAAACTATTTTCCTGCTTACCGTTCATCTGGTTATCGAAAAAGCCACTCTTTGATGTGTCGCATGCCTGGGTTTGGTTCACTTTTTTAATTGGCCACTTCCGGCAGGACATCAAGAACCGGTTCTGGAACAGTACCGGTTCAAACATGGTCTGAAACTATTTTCCTGCTTACCATTCAACTGGTTATCGAAAACGCCGTGTCGCATGCATGGGTTATGTTCACTTTCTTATTTGGCCTCTTCCAAGGCCTCTTCCGGCGGGACACCCGGAACCGGTTCCGGAACACTACCGGTTCAGATATAGTCAGAGACTATTTTCCTACTTCCCATTCATCAGATAATCGAAAATTCCGTGGTTTGATGGGTCGCATGCATGGGTATGTTGCATTTTCATATCTGGCCCTTTCCTGGGGTTCCGGTCCGGAACACCTAAATGGCCATAACTCCGGAACGGCTGGACCGATCTGAACCATTTTCAATAGGAAACAATGGGACAATGTATTCCGTCGAATGAACCATCGGTCGTTGAAATCGGTTCATATTTACTATCTAAAAATGAGGTGACCTTTTTGTACACATACACACACACATACATACACACAGACATCATCTCAACTCGTCGAGCTGAGTCGATTGGTATATAACACTTGACCCCTCCGGGGGCTCTATCAAATTTTCGTTTATGGAGTGAACATATAGCCTTTCGGTACACCTTGGTGTACGAGAAAGGCAAAAACATAGTTTTTCAAAAAGGTGTTACGACGGGTTGGGGCAAACATGGAAAAAAATCGAAACTGAAAAAATTAAAGCCAGAAAACCGGTTTTTCTTGAACCACCCTAAGCTTATTCAGAAAAATATCTCTAGATTGGCCAATTTTAAAGCTACATAAAAAGTGTCTTCAGCAAACTTGCTCAAAATTGATAGATCTACAACTTTCATGAAGATTGTATATAGTTATTCTTGCAAATAAAAAAGTTTGGTTACCAATTTCTTTGAAAATATGGATCACCCAAATTTTCATGCACATTGGAAAGAGGGCCTTGTTATTAGGGACAACTTTGTAGAAGACCATATTTGCCTAAAAACTCATTTGAAGGCATTGAATGCATTTCCTCGTAAAGCTGTTTCGTGGACCACTGTGCAGTGGGACACCCTTAACCGGTTCCGGAAAATTTACATGGTTCATTTTTACATTTGACCAATTCCGGCGGGACACCTGAAACCGGTTGTGGTACACTACCGGTGGCCTCTAACGTAATCTGAGCTGATTTTCGTGAAAACCGTTAAACAGCTTATCGAAAAACCGCGATTTAATGAAGCGCATGCATTAAGTTCGGTTCTCTTTTATATCCCTTTCGTGACGGAGCGCAAAAAAGTGAAATCTCCATACAAATGGCCTCACTTTGGCTCTCCAGAACTCTTAGATTTCCTTACAAAACAACAATTATTTTTCCTCATTTGAAAGAACTACTATTTGTCTTTCGAATCCTAGCTTTGACTATATAGATAAAAGGGAAATAAATAATATGCGACAGATAAAACTTTTTCATGCTCTGTGGTTTTTGCCCATTTTTTGTTTAACCTGTTGTGGTAAATCCCAGAGGCAACGTAAACAAAAGTTTGTTTGCACACATTGAAGTAAAAGTAATGGCTGAATTATTGAAACAGTTTACCTCATATATAACAAAGACTAAACAGGTGAAAAAAATCGCAAAAGTGTTATCGCTCAATAGCACATTTGTATTGGTTCTTCACGAAAATGATATTTGACCACATCCGGAGAGACACCGGGAACCGATTCCGAGACACTACTAGTTTTCCCAAGCATGAACTGAGATATTTTTTCTTTGTAACCGTTCATCAGGATACCTTAAAAGCCATTTGATGTGTCGCGAATATTTTTTGGTTCTCTTTTACATTCGGCCACTTTCAGCGAGACACCGAACCAATTTCGGAAAACTATCACTAGTTTCTAATGTGGGCTTAGCTTATTTTCTTGCTGATCGTACAAGTTATCGAAAAGGCCACCATTTGATGTGTCGCATGTATGAATTAGGCTACTTCCGGCGGGGAGCGGACCTGGTGTGATGGTTAGAACACTTGACTATCACGCCGAGGACCTGGGATCGAATCCCACTCCCGACAAACTCGCAAAATGTGAGTTCTTCCTTCGGAAGGGAAGTAAAGCGTGGGTCCCGAGATGAACTAGCCTAGGGCTAAAAATCTCGTTAATACAGACATAAAAAAAAAAAAAAAAAAAAAAATACTTCCGGCGGGACACCAGGAACCGGTTCCGAGATGCTACCGGTTCAGATATTGTCTGAGACTATTTTCCTGCTTACTATTCACCAGGTTACAGAAAAAGCGGTGATTACATGTATCGCATGGATGGGTTTGTTTCACTTTTATATTTGGCCACCTCCGGCGGGACACCCGGAACCGGTTTCGCAACACTACCGGTTCAGATAAAGTTTGCGACTGTTTTCCTATTTACCGTTCATCAGGTTATAGAAAAAGTTGCGATTTGATGTGTCGCATGCATGGGTTTAGTTCACTTTTATGTTTGACCACTTCCAGCGGGACACCCGGAATCGGTTCCGGAACACTACCGGATCAGATATAGTCTGAGACTATTTTCCTGTTAACCATTCATCAGGTTACAGATGAAGCGGTGATTTGATGTGTCGCATGCATGGGTTTGGTTCACTTCTATATTTGGCCACTTCCGGCGGAACACCCGGAAGCGGTTCCAGAACACTACCGGTTCAGATATAGTCTGGGACTATTTTCCTGCTTACCGTTCATCAGATAATCGAAAATGCCGTGTTTTGAGAGGTCGCATGCATGGGTATGTTGCAATTTCATATCTGGCCCCTTCCTGTGGTACCGGTCCGGAATACCTAAATGGCCATAACTCCGGAACGGCTGGACCGATTCAAACCATTTTCAATAGGAAACAATGGGACAATATTCCGCGTCGATTGAAACCAAAAGCGTGGAAATCGGATGATATTTACTATCCAAAAGTGAGGTGACATTTTTGTACACATACACACATACACACGCACATACATACATACACACTAGAGTGGGTCAACGTTGTATGGAGAAACTTTAAATTTGATCGTATCAACCCGGAACAAAGCTTCTTCAATCTATATTAGCGCCCAAAACAACTGTGCAAAATTTGGGAGCGATTGGTTGCGTCCCCGTATTCCGCATTGCAATTGAAATTTGTATGGAATTTCGTATGGGAAAACGTCCTTTTTTGCATTTTACTCATAACTTGAATTCTTTTGTCTAATACCATGTAATCAATGACGTTAAAGTATAGCCTAGGATATGCCAAAAAACTTTGCCGAAGACCGCAAAGTGATCCGACGCTTGTGAAAAACGTTATTCGCCTGGTAACTTAGGCCAAAAATTGAGATTTTATTATTGATGTTATTCCTTTACATGTTAAATGTTAAGCACCACTGGGCAATCTGTACGTTATAACTTTTTTCACAACTGTCGGATCACTTTGTGGTCTTCGGCAAAGTTTTTCGGCATATCCTAGGCTATACTTTACCGTCGTTGGTTAGACTGTTTTTGACGAAAAATTTCAATTTATGAGAAAAATTCAAAAAAGCACGTTTTCCCATACTAAATTCCATACAAATTTCAATCGCAATGCGGAAAACGGGGAAGCAACCAATCGCTCCCAAATTTTGCACAGTTGCTTTGGACGCTAAAACGAATCGAAAAAGCTTTGTTCCAAAAAATCGACTTTGTTGACCCAGTCTAATACACACACACATGCACACACACATACATCATCTCAACTCGTCGAACTGAGTCGATTGGTATATAAGACTTGGCCCTCCGGGGGTTCTATCAAGATTTCATTTTTGGAGTGAACATATAGCCTTTCGGTACACCTTGGTGTACGAGAAAGGCAAAAACAACGTTCACTTCTCAAGTCACCCAATGTTCCATTTCCCAGTGCAAGTGAGCTTAGCCTTGTCAAATGCCTACAGCAGCGCAGCGCTACCTTAGCATGCTGCTATAACTCACAGGATTCTGTTGAAATCTTCAAAGGAATGTCATGTGTGTAAGTAATGTAGGGTAATACATTTGAAGGTATTTCTTGTATAGGGTATACCGATAGATATTTCTTCGTTCATGAAAGAAATTCCATGAACCAAATCACAACGTATGGCCCAGAAGCATGATTTTTTGCCCAGACAGCATGATTTTTTACGACCTAGCAGTTTTCACTAAACAAAAAAAGTGTTGTGATTATTGTATCGAGTCGTGACCCAGCCAACACACGATCGCATATGCTATGGAGTAGGATGCAAAAGTGGAGGCGATATGCGTACACTTTACAAGCAGTTAAATTAAAGCATGCACGCATATGGCCTCTATTTTAGCATCCTATTCTTCATCGCATACAACTTCATGTTGGCTGGGGAGCAAAGTCTCATACCTGTACTATAGGGATGGGTTTAGGTTGGGATCGTATTTGATCATGTTGAAAATTTTTGGATACCGGTCGGGTTCGGGTTTTAATAAAAAAAACACGAAAATTAATGATACATATTTAGCTCTTTTTACTTTTGAAATTTAGGCCATCAACAAGGCAACACAAAATCGCAAAGCTATGATATTCTTCCACTAAACCCAGGCCACCCTGTATCAGTATCTGCAGGCACCATAATAACCGTCACAAACTGGCGCGACCTTCTACGCAATCTGCCGAAAGTTCAAAGAGTGCAATTGAATCGTTAATTAAGTCAAAAAGTGACCGAGTGAAGTTGCCCGACAAAACGCGAAGCAAATCGAATATATACAGCCGTTTTTATGTTGGGGTCATATATGACCCTTTCGGCTCCAAAGGGTTAAATAAAACTCAAGGCTTTATTTGAAATTTTGTCATAGATTCAGCAACACTTACCTTCCAATCACAAATTTCTGAAAAAAAAACGAAAAAAAATATTAAAATTACGAAATTACAAAAGTTTAATTAACACTATATACTGTATTGGCCGCAATGCAATAATTAAGGATCACCCTGTATCCCTTATATACTCGACTGATATTTACTCATATGCCGCCAATCGCCCCTTCATTGTTCTCATTTACTGCACGTCCCGCGCTCACACACAGAATCCAACCGCCGAACAACCCTTTCATCCCCGAAAAACACTGTCCCTAATTTCCCTAACCGTATCATGCAAAGATATCGCACATACACATCCCGCGCTAGCGGGACACACTCGCATAGCAGCACCCGAATGCCAGAAGTTTCCCTTCCTCCGGACCCGATCGGATCACTGACTAGGTAGGTCGCCGACGAGATACGCACGACGGATATCGCGAATCAACGAACGTTGATTAGACCTAGGATAGGATGTGACACCTGCAACTTCTCTGTCTAATTTCACAGCTTGCTGTCTTGTTTTTCCGCGTTGCTAAGATTATTGGTCCCCAAATTGGTCTCTTTGGGGCTGACTAGTTGTCGTATCCTATCCTAGGATTAGACCGGGGAATACGACGACGCGACGACGAGTGGTACCTACGAGCTACGCAGATGTTGCCACCCCCTTCGTATGCAAATGAGAGTACATAGAATGGGTATGTGATGTGTAGCAGGCTAGAGGACCGAAGCCGCATTTCGCGCTAGTGCGGGGACTTCCGCGAGGATGCTGAACAAAGTTCGAAAGGGGACGACCGAAGCCAAATGGGATAAAGTATGATGACGGCGTCAACATCGTACACGTTACTCATTTGAATTGCGTATGCTGCCGCCTAGGAGGATCATCGGTAACGCGTGTTCTTGTTATTTTTTCGTGTTCTGCATCCTTGTAAGGATGTTTTACGAGAGGAAATTTTCTTCCAGTTAAGCCTACCTATAATAACGAGATGCGATCTCTCCAACTGATGTTTTGAGTTACACTCAGGTAAATAAACCTAAGATTATCATAAGGTTTAACTTATGAAATGGCCTTTAAACAATTCATAACGGCTAGAACGATTTTCATAAGGTCGGTCTATGATGCAGAATCGACTCACAGTTTGGCTTTTATACACATTTAGCAACACGGTATTCTTAAGCGTCGATAGCCGCGTGGAGTGGGCACGAGCTCAGTGATCTCGACGTTCATGGATCGATTCCAGTCTGCATCATTTTGTGATTTTTCTGCTCTTTTCATAAGGTTATCTTATGTTATTAGGTCATAATAAGCATGTTCAATTTTCATAAGGTATTCTTATAGCATCCATACTTTACAGTTATGGCTCAATTTCATAAGGTATTTTGATGAATTTCGGTAGTTTACTTCGCTGAGTGTACGAGACGGCTTATCTTTTCAAGATGTTTTGTTTTTTTTATATAGATAGGTAGGTGTTGCTTTTCCGAGTTTGGTAAATGGGGGACGTTTTGAAATGGGTTTCGAAGTAAGAAAAAAAACTAACAAATCTTTTAGTTATATAATATTTTATAAAAAGAATTGGAACGGACAAGTAGTACGCACGTAGGTCAGACTAAGGCCTACGTGTCCTCTGCTGTACGTAGGAGTTGTCTTGTCTCCATTCTAATCGGTCCAGGGCTGTGTGTCTCCAGGTCCGCACTCTCCGAAGGGTCCGCAAATCGTCCTCCACTTGATCGACCCACCTAGCTCGCTGCGCTCCACGTCTTTTTGTACCGGTCGGATGACTCTCGAGAACCATTTTAGTCGGGTTGCTATCCGACATCCTGATGACGTGACCCGCCCACCGTAGCCTCCCGATTTTCGCGGTATGGACGATGGTTGGTTCTCTTAGCAGCTGATGCAGCTCGTGGTTCATTCGCCTTCTCCAAGTCCCGTCTTCCATCTGCACTCCGCCGTAGATGGTACGCAACACCTTCCGTTCGAAAACTCCAAGGGCGCGTTGGTCGTCTGCACGTAGGTTTCATGTTTCGTGCCCATAGAGGACGACCGGTCTAATCAACGTTTTGTAGATAGTTAACTTTGTGTGACGGCGAACTTTGTTCGTTCGTAGAGTTCTGCGGAGTCCAAAATTAGCTCAATTTCCTGCCACGATGTATCTCTGAATTCCTCTGCTGGTTGTCAAAGTCTTCAACCGCCTCGATTTTATCACCGTCAGAATCTACGGGAATGATCTATTTTTTCAATCTCAGTGAATATGATATATATCAGATCTCCAGAACATTCCCAGTTACGTAAATTTCCCATCAACTCGCTAATCTTCCCAATCCATTTTTCTCAAGTAGGCCCTACAATTGCTTTAGAATTTATTACTTCTCCCACCCCACGGCCCCACAACTATTGAAACTTGATGAATGTGATCCGCATCTGTTTTGACACATTTGGCATTTATTTATTTCTTCCCTAGCCACACGCCGTTCTTCCCCCAAAAACATCTCCTCCGTCCCACCCAATCACAATCGGGTTATCTGAATGAACGCAAATTCCTCCACCGTCATCCATCGTTTCCTGCATCCGTCACGAGATTGAAGACTTAGTCCCATCCTGTCAAACTCGCGAACCCGACCGCTTCCGCTTGCCGCTTCGGTCCTGACCCCAACGAACGGAAGAAACCTCATCAGTTTTATCTCGTCAAAATTACGCGGAATGTAACCAGGCCAACAGAGCAGTAGTGGGTCGTCTCTTTTGGGTGTATAAGTGTAGATATATGTGTGTGCGTGCGCGAGCTCCCAGATACGAGGAGCAATTTTCAATAAACAAAACCCCGTTCTGTACGGTTGGGTGCGCGACCTAAATCCAAACGGTATCAGTAAGGGTATGCGATATGTATAGTTATGATATATATAATTTCTAGCTTTTTCGTCAAAATTTGACAAAAAGATGATGTTGTAATAGGGGATCTTACGTGTTTTCGGCAGTTTTGTTCTCTTCATCATGTTTTTATAACTTGTTGAACTCAAAGTTGACCTTAAAACTTACTCAACCAAGTTAAATTATACGACCAAGTTTTAAGCAATTTGGCAGACAAAAACACTTATGATGAAGAGAACAAACATGCCGGTAATACCCAAGTCACCCTATGTGCACTAAGCATGTCTAGATACCTAATAACATATATGAATCGATCACTATTCTTAGCCATCAGTTTTCATGATACGTCGGATTGCCGAAGTCTGTAAAAAATAATCTGATACAGATTTTCAGAATACGAGTTCGCAACCTCAAAATAATCCATAGCTACGCACCGACCGATGCTGGCGAGCTATAGGATAAGAAAAATTTCAACAGTAAATTGGATGTCGTCATGGATGAAGTAGCATAGGCGACTTCAACGCGAAGATCGGCTCCGACAACACGGACTATGAACAAGTCATGAGACATCATGGTCTTGGAGAAATCAGTGAAAACGGTGAGCTTTTTGCAGAGTTGTGTGGCAACAACGATCTGATGATTGGGGACTTGCTCGGATCCAGCAGCAGGAGGAAAACCTCGGACGATGATTCAACTAATGCCGACCGGAAGATCCAGCTGTGAAGAGATCGTCCTTTGACGAACTAGGAACCCGAGCAGCGGATGTTCCGAAAGGTTACAGCGAATGCCCTTATTGAAACCAGCGAGAATCACCAGCGTCAGCTGCGCACTCGGGGAAAAAGTCGAGTGAAACCTCCCAAGTAACAATGAATGCTGAACAGTTAGAGTATAAGCTAAACATTGGCTGGCTAATAGTGCCAGTGGCTGAAAACAATGACAGCTGAACATTAGTCTGAAGTATGGCTTGTTCAACCTTTTTAATCAGCAATGCATAAATGGCTGAATATATAGCGGAATAGAACATTATCCATCTGTGTAACCAGCTTGCACAATTATCCAACTGTTGTTCAGCATTTAATCAAATAATTTTTGACAGCTGACCCAAGAAAATTTTCGTAGTGTCGACATCGCTTCTCTAGCCTCAATGCAGACTCAGTTCAACTGGTGTTCTTGATTATTCAGACACAACAAGTGATGCTTTTGTTTTCGGGGATCTGTATACAATTGTGTGTGGTGTAGGTGCTAAGGCCAGTGACAATAAATGAGGTGATCCGAGTTCAATTCCCAGTTTTTTCAAATAAATTAATTTATGCATTACAATACATCTCTTCTGGGAAATAAGGCCGCAAATAATGAAATTGCGCTAATGATTTTTTAAATCACAATAAAAAAATGTAATTGATTACGGATTAAGCACATAGGAAGCCTTAAATCAGCCTGTTGGATTTTCGATGATGCACTGGTTCACTTTCTTGACCGAAATCACAAAACTCGCGATTTAACAAAAAACTGGATACTTTATTCGAAAAAGAACTTTTTATTCCGACGATCGATACATAGGCCGATCACGTTAAATAGTTGCATGCTGATTACTAACTCGTTTATTAATTATCTGGTGTCTACAACTCAAAATTCTAAATTCTAAGCTTTGAGCCACGTTAAGGAATTTTAACTCTAATCAGCATCACAGCCTTTCAAAGAACCTTCAATCAGCTAAAGGTTGAATAACATCACCAAAATTGGATGATTGAGAGCTGATTAAAGGATTGTACCTCTTGTGCCGAGCTTTGTTCAAATGAAGGCTGCTTTAAAATAGTTGGGAAAACGTTTGTACAGCCTGGAATTGTTGCCTGGGCTGGCAAAACATTGAGGAACGCTGAGACGCAAAGGCTGCGATAGAGCGTGCGAGAACCAGAGTAGCCGAATACAAGTCTTGTTAGAGGTATGGCATGGTACACAAATAACGTAACGCTAAAATCGGCAATTTCAGACCTCCTCAGAACGCTTTTTGTATGAAAACCAAAAATATGTTGTATGGATCTCAGCAAGAACCGCCTAGGATACGATGCATCATACACGTAAACTCTAAGGCATCATCACAGCTGGAGATTGAAACAGCCATCCGAAGCATGAAGTCTAACAAATCTCTTGGGTTTGATCCCATTATATACGCGCAAATTTTGCATCAACTATTCGGTAATATCTGGGACAACAACCCCGTTAATGCCTCTGAAACTCGCTGAAATTTCTCTGAAACTTCCTGTAATGGCAACGAATAGAAACGCCCTGAAGCCCTCAGAACCCCTGATACTCCCTTGTACCCCCTGCAATGCACCTGAGAGCCTTCAAAACCTTGAAAAACGTAACGACCTGTAACGCCTTCTGAACCCCCTGCAAATCATCTGAAACTTCTGAAATGCCTCTGAAATCCACTTGGACCCTTTGTAGCGAACCTGATACCCTGAGACGATTTGAAACATCTCTGAAAACGCTTCTGAAGGTAACAACTCCGAGATGGCATTCTGAAACCCCCTTGAAAGCTCTCTGAAACTCCGAATCATCACTCCTTTAAATCTCATAACCATCTGCTATTTTGAAACTTCATTCAGATAAAAAAATCTATTTTGGTTGTCCCTACTCATTACCTAAACAGAGGTTTGGGTGCAGTGTTGTCATGGTACAATCGGAGCTACTTACTCGAAGTTTGCAAATTTCAGCGTTCCCTTTACTGGTACACTCCCATAGGAATGACTCCATAAATTTTCTTACGATTTTTTTTTTCTGTAATTGTCGTGGATGGGGGCATTCTTGCAGGAATCCCTTTTCTGAAAAACTTCAACCCTTCATCAAGAAAAACTACCGACGGATTGGCAGAGTTATCCCTCTGTAGTTGGCTTTTCGGTCCGGATAATTATAAACGGGGTGATACTATTTCATCCGATGTTTCGACCCTTGGTTTCGGTCTTCTTTAGGGAGGTTATAGGGATACCGCTACGTTTTCTTGGCGTAAGGCTGTCGGGTTTGGTGAATTTAAGCTTGTTTTTTTCTATTTGTGGGTAGATGGTGAGGGTGTAGTTTACAATAATTTGTTTTACCACTGCGCCGAACACTATCATGGTGTCTAGACCCAAACAAAGGGTCTAAACGTCGGATAAAATAGTATCACCCCGCTTATAATTTATCCGGACAGAAAAAAACATCAAGAAAAACTTATTCGAGAATTCTGGTAGTATATATTCTTTCGTCTATAGAATTATCTACATAGTTACCTTCAGGGACACCACCAGAAATTCCTGTACTTCCTTTCAATATTTATCATTATTCTGATTTTTTTTTAAAGAAATAAGATACTAGCAGGATTTTCAAGAATGTTTGCAGCAAGAATTCCTCCGAATATACCTTAAATCCCTTAAGAATGTATTCCTGTTCACGTATTTCTTTGAAAATTTTCCCAGGATTCTTACAGGATTTTTTCAATTAAATTTTCCTAAGGATTTTTTCAAGAAATTTCTCAAAATCAAATTTCTTTAAAAAAAACTCTCTTAGTATTTTTTTTAAGTAATTCTTCAAAATATTCTTTGGACAACTTTCCACGAGGGTTTTTTTTTGCAGAATGTTCTCTCGAGATTCTTTCAGGGCTTCATAGGGAAATGTCTTCAATAATGACTACAGAAGTTCAAACATATATTTTATCACGTATTTCTTCAAAAAAAAATATGAAAAATAGCGTCAGAAGTTCTTCTTTTGAGATTTTCCAAGAATTATAAAAAAAATCTCAAGAAACTCTTCAGTAGATTCTTCCAGAGAATCCTCTAGGGTCTAGGGTTTGCCATTACAAATTAGGATATTTCCTTAGAAATTCTACAAGAAGTTATTGTTGGAATTTCTCCAGAGGTTTCATCCAAGATTCTCTCAGGCATTTACTTGGAAACGATTCTAGGAAGTTCTTAAGAGATTCTTCTGGTACTTTCTCCAGAAGTTCCTCTAGAGATTGCTTAGGACTCTTAAGGACTTTTCATCAGGATTTCTTTGAGAAAATTTTCTGGTGATGCTTCAGGGACATCTGCAATGATTCTCTCAGTGATTCCTGCAAAAGTTACCCTATTGCTTATCATTTTTAAGAAATTCTTAAGTTCATTCTAGTATTATTTTAAAGCTTCCTTCAAATATTATATTTTCTGGAGGCAGCGTCGTAGCTAGAAACTTGCTCTGGGAGGGATTTTCTTTGATCTATGACACTTTTTTACTTAATTGACATTCACGTTCCGTGAGCAACAATAAATAATGAAGCCATATTCATTCGGTTTGAGTCGTAGCCTTAAAATAGCGGTGCAGCCGAAAATTTTTCTCGTCTTAATGTGATTTATTCTGAAAATTTGTTCCACAAATTTTGCCTCCAGGATTTTTTTTAGATTTTGCAGAATTCCCTTAAGAAATTTTGTGAAATCTTTTAGGAAATTCTACTTCGAATTCCTTCAGAGATATCTCCAGGAGTTCTTCTGGGGATTCCTATAGAAATTAATCCAAAGATCCCACAGAAATATAATGCAATATTTTATCAAGAACTCCAACGGTACCCCTATCTACAATTTCTGCAGGTATTTCTGTAGACTTTTTAACAGTTTCCTCCAGAGTACCATTAAAGAATTCTCTAGGAATCTCCCCGAAAATTTCTCGAGCATTTTGTGCCTAAAACTACCTTTTTCTAGAAATTAAGCAGGTATCTAATCGAGTTTTGTCATATATTTTCCCCGGGCATTCATCGAGGAATTCCTCCAGAGATAGCTTCAGAAATTTGTTCAGGAATCACCTCGGAAAATGTTAAATAAATTCTTCTGGCAATCTCCAATAATATCATCAGAAGCCATTTAAGAAATTCCTTCAGACAATAATCGAGGTTTTTTTTTGGAAATTCCTTCAGTGATTCCAACTGCATGAAAACTTCTGGACGCACCAACTTGGTCAAATTTGGTGGGGGGGGGGGGGTTTGGTCAACACCATACTTGCCCCCCTAAGTTGGCGCCTGTTTCTGGAAAAGCTTATAAAAACTAGCGGAGGGACATCCAACACAATTCCAGCAGGATTTCTTTCTGACGGAACCACAGAAGCAATTCCAAAAAAAATAATTTTAAAAGTCTCGGTCGGAATTTCTCAAGAAATTCTTGGAGGTATCATTGGACATATTTCCAAAGGAATCTCTTTCAAAAGTTTTAGAAAAAGAAATTAGAGGAGTTTCTGGAAAATTCCATGATTTTTTTTTAAATAAATCTCGTGCTGAAATTCTTCAAAAAAACCCAACAATTCTGAAGAAGTCCCTGGAGATATTATTGAAGAAATTTCTGAAGGAATCCTTGAAAAAAATTCTAAAGAAATCTTCAATAGATTCACAATTTAATCTAAGGATCTAAAGGAATCTCAGGGATATTCTTGAAGGGATCTCAAGAGGAATTTCTGAAGAACTTCTTGGATAAATAGCTGGAAATGCTCCTCGGGAATCCCTTAGTAGAATTGCTAGGATAAATATTGAGGAAATTTTGAGAAAATTTCTCGAGAAATACAATAATTATACTTTAAACTAATGTAAGTGGTTGTTCAGTCTGTACAACCTCTGGTTGAGGACGCTGAAGTGTCTTTTCTTAAATATGCAAGAATCTCTTTAGGGATTCCTGGAAGTTTTTTGAATGAATCTTTGAAGAAATACCTTAACATATAACTGAGTGAATTTTTAATGGAATTCCTAGAGCAATTCCTGAATTATTTTCCGGTCAAGTGCATGAATTTCTGAAGGATTTAATTGAGGATTTCTTGAAGAAACCACTGAAGAGTCTTTGAAAGAACTTCTCAAGGAATCTCTATAGAAATTGGCACCCCAATCGGATTTTGTACTGGGCGGAGCTTTTAAAAAGTTGCCCAGCTGCAAAAAGGTGAATTGAAAAAATATATTTGAGATTGATTCTAGGTATCAAAGTAAAGTTCTAAAAATTTGAAAAAATCATAGTGGTGCTCTTTCGTTCAAAAATATAAAATCATTGATTTTTTTTAAATTTAAAACCCCAATTTCCGAATTCCTATCAAATTATCTTAAGTAATTCCGGACAGAGCTTCTAAAGAGAGCCATGGACATTTACCTGAAAGGATTATTGGATAAAATTTCCGTAGAAATCCTGGAAAAACAATTTGTAGATTTTTATTAAGAACCCCTGTACGTATTTCCAAATCTTTCTTAGATTTTCAGACGGAATTCCTGGAAATTTTTTTGAAGAAACACATGGTGAAATTTTGGGAGGAATTCAAAGCCCTTAAAGGAACCTATGGAAAAATTTATGGAGCCATCACTTAAATGACTTCTGAAATAATTCCCAGTACAATCTTTGAAAAGTCCTTGGAAAAAAATTGGAGGTTACTCTCAAGGATTTCTGAAGGAGTCGCTGAATGCATTTTTTAAGGAATCCGTAGATTATTTCCTTAAAAAATGGTCCGTACTGTTCCGTCTGAAGAAATTTATGGAAAAATTACTGAAAGAAACCCATGAGGGCTTTTCTTGGGGGTTTCTTGAAGAATTTTCTGATGGATCCGGTAGAAAAAATGCTGAATCAAATTCCGAACTGAACTGAACTGAAATTCCGAAATGTTGAAGGGATTTCTGAACTAATCAAGATGATTTCTTAACAGAACTTTTAAAAGAAATCATTGAAATACTTTATGAATATAACTCCTGGGGTATTTCCTAAAGGAATATATGGCGCAATTTCGGAAGGAATCCAAGAAAGTATCAATAAAGTTCTTGAGCTAATAAATTATGTAATCTTTGAAAAAAAAACGTTGGATAAAAATCCAAATGAAACTATAAACTTTCTGAAGCAATTTCCTGATCAAATTCATGAAGAAAATCTATTAAAAATCTCCGAACTCATCGTAGGCAGAGTTTCTTAAAACAATTTCCTGGAAATTCCATGCAACTCATGGATTATTGTGCGTTTAGCACTAAATTGATTTCCGAAAAAACTTCATTCACTTCCGCTGCCTTTCCTATGCGTTAAACATAACATCGGAAGTAGTGCGCTGTTCAGTAAATCTGGTTTGCTATACAACGTACTACTTCCAACGTAATGTTTAACGCATAGGGAAGGCAGCGGAAGTCAATGAAGTTTTTTCGGAAATCAATTTAGTGCTAAACGCACAATAATTTCTGAGGAAACTATGGATGATTTTTAAAATAAACCATTCTATAAAATTCTAGAGAAAACTCCAAGGATTTCTGAAAAAAAAATCATGAAGTAAAATCTGAGTCAATCTATGCAATATTTCATAAAATAATCTTTTGAAAAGTTTTGAAGGTATATCTAGCAAAATATCAGAAATAGTCCCTTTAAAAACACTGAAGTCTTCCAGAAAATTTCCGAAAAAATCTTTGAGAGATTTTTTTAAAGAGCCCGTACATGATGTTTTAGAAGAATTTACGGGATGTTTCTTGAATAATTTTGTGAAAAAACCTTGGGACGCAACGTCGGGCAAACAATAAACTTCGTTTTCCGTTTTGAAGACTGCGTAGCCGTTTAATTCCTTGGGACGAATCTTTGAAAGAATTCCTGAAATGTTTATTTTATCTGGAGGGGTTTTTGATGGAATCCCTCACGGACAGAAATCAGTGCAGTTTGAAATAACAAAAACGACGAAAAACGAGAAATAGTAACATCAAAATGCATATTTGTTGTTTCAAAACGTCAACTATAATTTGAAACAAATTGACCGATGGTTTTACTTTCAAAGGATTAATATAGAACAAAAAGCAAATCGATTATTTCAAACCAATTTGTGCGGTTTGATCTAACTAAAAGTAGGGTTGTTTCGATTTTGTTATTGAATACGCCAAACAATCTGAATCTTTAGTTTGATTCAACCGACCGGGTAGTTGCTTCGAACTATCTTTTTGTTGGGAGCAAAAACAACAAACAAATTAGTTTGTTACTATCCAACCTTCAAGGATAATCGACCAGTGAAACAAAAAAATGAACTTTTAATATATGCAGGTAAGTAATATTCTTCCATCATTGGTTAAGGGTCTCCAGTTAGCCTAGTGGTTAAGGCTATGGATCGCCAATCCGGAGACGGCGGGTTTCGATTCCCGTTCCAGTCGGGAAAATTTTCTCGACTCCCTGGGCATAGAGTATCATTGTACTTGCCTCACAATATACAACTTCATGCAATGGCAGGCAAAAAAAGCCCTTCAACTAATATAACTGTGGAAGTGCGAGAAGAACACTTAGTTGAAGCGAGGCAGGACAAGTCCCAGTAGGGACGTAGAGCCATAAAGAAGAAGAAGTTGAGTAAATATAAATAGATAAATGGTTTATTTTTTTTTCGTATACAACCCTGTAATGTGGCAGCTCTGGTTTGACCGCATGTAATCTGAACATTGTTAGTTTGAACCCCGCAAATCTGCATATCATTCAAACGTGGGCTTCGTAGCGGCGTCAGTCGTTTAGGTGTCTCGTAAGCCTCGGAGTGTGGGTTCGACTCCCGCTCCAGTCGGGGAAAACTTTTCGTCAAACGGAAAATTCTCCACTTTGCCACTGGGTGTTATACCGTATTACCCCGCTAATACGACACCGACTGTTGTCGTATAACCGGGGTAAACTTTTAATTCGACAAACTGGTCACCCTACACCACCATGCTCATTGAAATTTGGCAACTCTATTTTTGTTTTTGTTTTGATTTCCGGATTTGTTATGAAGAATAATTTCATCAAATATTGCGGTAGCGCGAATGAAAAGCTCGTTCTTTCTACGATTGTTGCCATCCTTAGTTCATTCCGGTTGGTCTCCAGGCGGTTTGGGTGTTGAATAGCACCAACTCAGAACTTCCGAAATTTGCGGCTGCAAGAGGAGTTGCTGCGGGTGCAAGTATAAGCGCAATATCAAACTGTTTTGCATTTACAGTGTACATCGCTGTGACATTTGAACACTTTTTAATTCGACATGTGTCGTATAAACGGGGTACGAATTAAAAAGTGTCGTATTAAAACGTGTCGAACCAGAGGGGTAAGACGGTATATGTCGTCCGATGTCTAATGTGAGTAATGTTCAGTCCGTGCGGCCACTAGCCGAAGACGGTACAATTGTTTTTTCTTTTTAAAAATAATTCAAACGTCTTTCTGATGATGCAACGGGGTGAAACGGAACACAGAATCAAAACAAAACATTACATAAGGCTGCCAGCAGTGTGTTTTCCTATGCCCACAGGGTTGCTAGAAGTTCAAATTAAAAATGAATCCCGCTGGTTTGCACGGTGTCGTTCAAACCAACGGGGGTAGATGGTAGGTAGCGCTAACACAGCCTAGCAAGAAGCCTTTTTTTCGTACCAGGAATTCAGAAATTTCTGGATGCATATGGCAAAACGAAATTATCTTCATGATGCGGATACCGTCCCACAGCGACACAGTTCCACAGATGGAAACGAATGCACTCAATCTGTATATCGCATACCCCGAGCAAGAACCAACAGATTGATCGAAACGGTTCTCGCAGATTTTTCCAATTATTCATTTTTCAAATTTAATGCGAAAACCAACCCGAATCCGGCATAGCGGGAGCCGAATGTCGAAGAGGCTACCGCACCCATACCCACCGTTATGTTTCTTAGGGACACAGCAGTTTTTCCCACTAATCTTCATTCCCTTACTTCAACAGCAGTCGAGGATGAAAGTTTTGGCTCGCGAGCCCGGGAAGCAAGCCGGTAAGGGCAAGCCGCTACTAAAAACAACAATTTATTATTATTTTAGCATTCTCATATCTCTCGTCGTCGTCGTCGTCAGTGGAAACGTGCGTGTATCTCTAGTGGCTGCGGGTGGAGGGAGGTAACGCAAAATATCCGCCATCTTTCATCCTTACATTTGTCAGTCGGCGCGTGGAACGTTCGTCGGCGCTGATCCGACGAGCTCGTCTTATTCTACATAAGCCTATCGTTTTCGGGACCATGTGGGAGGGTGGTTAAGACATATTTTGCAACATGGAAGATGGCTTGTTTAGCTCTGAGACACGGTAGCAGAGGAAAAGGAACAAGATGAGACTTGTGAAATAGAAGGAAACATTTGGCATCTAAAGAGGATTTGAAGCTTGAGAAGATTAGCAAGGTCCAATTTTGATGAAATATGAATTGCGATGACATTGAAGGGAGATACGAAATGTTTTTATAGTTCCGTTTCAAAATTTGAGCCAAATTCATTAATGCGCGCCACAGTTGTAGCATCTCCAAGTTGGGATTCTTATGATAATCGGCGTTTGTCTGAATAATTATGAACACAGCATCTGGATGTGTATCTCAGATAGAAAAATTTCCAAAATTTCATGTACATGAAAATGTTTCTAAAATTAACACTACACGCTGAATTACCTTCGTAAAGAGCAATCTATTTTAATTCGTGTAAAATAATATAGCATTCAAGCATTCAAAAGCCCCACACGAAGACACACTTCCCTCGTCGCGTCTCATTCCATCTCTCATCTGATCCGAACTGTTCCTATGACGGTAAAATGCTATTTCGTTGAATTAGAATCACGTTTCGCTTGAATGGCGCCGTAGATTGGATCTTTTTCGTATTCTTTTCATCTGGGTGTCTCCTTCGCTCAGGAGGACACTACCGATCGAAAGGGTTGTGCAGCACCACAACCCATTCCGGACGCGCCATAGACGAATCAAATTATAACGTTGCGTTGGAATGTTTCCTTTCAGCAAGCAAACCTGGTCGACAGCGGGTGTCCCAAATATGGCAACACGCGCGCGCACACCCCGACAACGGAAAGCTGATACCACTGATAGTAGTGGGTGGTGGTAGTTGTCATTTTCAAAGAGTTGAAATCGAGGGGGTTTGTTTTCTTTAGGGCCAACGATAAGCGAAATTAATGATCCATTTTTGAAGAAGTATGGACTAAGATCGAATTTTATCCTTCAATTAGTGATTCGAATATGCCGGAAGGGATCAAGGCGAACGTTGTTTTCTTGTTGCAGCTTTATTACTTCTAATTTGACCTTACGGTGAAATTTTATGCTATTCCTTCACAGTAACTTGAAAGATCGTCTTATTAGTAGCCTCAAAACCAAAACTAACACGTTTCAATGCATATAAAAAAGAGGGAAGTAACAAACTCCCATTCCAAATCTCAACATCTCTCCATTAAATTGTGTTAAGTCTAGGTGGATTGATGTCAAAGTCAGATATGCATCTTCTGCTCATCGGTATCTACAACAACAAAATCAAAGGTAACGGCTAAGGAAAGTGCATGAAATATAAAAAAAAACATATTGGAAAACAGTTGAAGCACACTTCAAAGCTTACAGCCATAATGATGTTTACGTAAAATGTAATCGTCATTACTAGACGCTGTCCATAAATTACGTGAACTCCATGTTGGAAGTTTCTTTTAAATCAAGTTTAAAGTTTCTTTGACTAATTATCTTTTGAATGAGACCTAGGGTTTTAAAATCGAACGCAAATTGGCGGAGATATGGGTCTAAAAAAATTACATGTTTTTGAGGGGGTGACCCCAAACTTTTGATCGGGAGTGTATATGTTGAGGTGCGTGAAAATAAGGAAAAGTTTGAATTATTGTAAAAGTATTTATTCATTGTATTAATTCTGTTTCAGCTAAAAAATGAATGAAAAAACCATAATACTGATATGATTGTTTTTTTACGAAAAATATTGATCATTCAAGGCAAAGGCACATAAATTGCGAACACTCAAAAAAAAATGTTTGAAATCGGTTGAGAACTGATCCTGCAATCGTAGTCCCCGCAACGACGTTTTTTGGAAAACACGATTCCGAGAAGTTTCAAATATACGCTACGCTCAAAACGCTATATCTTTGCTTCTACTGTTAGGATCTCTATGAAAACTTGACAGCATTCTTAAGAACCAATACTTTAAGATAAAAGTATAAAAAATCAAAAAAGGAGGAATTAAAAGGTACAAAACTGATTGCACTCATTCGAAAAAAAAATAATCATTTTTTCTCATCCTCAACATATAACCCCTCTAATTAGCAATTGAAAATTGAACTGTTAGTTCAATGAATTGTATGTTTGGAACAAGTAAGGTACCGTGATTTCGGGTGAAATTGATCACTTTTCGCAGTTTTGGCGTCTAATTTTTGAATGTTTGTCGATATGGTTAAATTATGGTTAAATGCTTTAACCCTTTGAAGCCGGAATTTTTCCAAGCGTTATTCTGGAGTTTTTTCTACGTTTTTCTGTAGTTTTGGAATTCAATAGTATAAAAACGGTAGAATGTTATGCTGAATGTTTTTTTTTCTGGACATCCTAGGTCATCCAAACTATTATTGAGTTTAGATCCTAAAGTCTGCAAGTGTAACGATAACTTCTTTCATTACACAAAGCTACGATTTGTAATCTATCATGTCCAGAAAATCTTTTGAAAGACTAATCGACAATATCAGATCGGTCGGGATATCCTAGGTCATCCAAAATGTTCTTGAGTTTAGATCCTTAAGTCTACGGGTGTAACAGTAACTTCTTTCATTAAATGCTACGATTTGTAATCTAACATGTCCAGTAAGTCTTCTGAAAGTTAAATAGACAATATCAGATCAGTCGGGATATTCTAGGTCATCCAAAATGTTCTTTAGTTTGAATCCTAAAGTCTACGGGTGTAACGGTAACTTCTTTCATTAAATGCTACGATTTGTAATTTATCATGCCCAGCAAGTCTTCTGAAAGTGGCAGTGGTTGTTTTTATCAACCAAGCTTAATAATAGTAATGAGCCCATAATATTCCAAAAATATATAACAACGCGTATTGTCTCTCTAATTGCTTTGGTAAGTACAGTGGATTATGTAACACCTTAACGTACTTAGTGGCAAAAGCTATTATCACAAATATAGACCTAAAGATATGGTCTAAGGAGTAGTGATGTTGATCTGGAATATCTTAAAACTATCTTGAAATGACTCATGATATGCCAGGGGGATTATAGATTACAGTCTAAAGTTCATTGTGAGACTAACTACTGTTATTATCAAGAGCTGATCTTCAGGATAGTTTGGACGACCCTCAATGTCCTAAAGGTTCATAATAATATAAAGTAGACATCAAGATGATACAGTCACCGTAATTGATTATGAAACGTCACTCAGTATGTCAGATATAGCTGATCTTACGAGTGTAGACCTGAAGGTCTGAACTCATAGATAGTTAAGCTGACTTGCAACATTCCCATAGTGTCTCTAAATAACATTTGAGATTTCAAGAGCTTCACGGATCTCAGCAGATTATGCTATGCTCTTATTAATTTATGGTGACAACACATAAAGTTTTTCTTGTAGATTTGAAGTACTTCATTATAGAACAGTTTGGACGACCGTGGATGTCTCAAAGGTTTATTACAAAAAAGTAGACTTCAGATTGCTCCAGTAACTGCGGTTGATTATGCAGCGTTACTCAGTATAACAGATATGGCTGTTGTTATGAGTGTAGACCTGAAGTTTTGAACTCCAAGGTAGTTTGGCTGACCTGGAATATCCCTATAGTGTCTATAAATGACATTGTAGATGTCAAAAGCTTCACTGATCCCAGTATGTTATGCAATGGTATTAATTGTGGCGAAAATACATAAAATTGTTCATGTATATTTGAAGGACTTCACTATAGGACAGTTTGGAACATCTAGAACATCCCAGAATATAATAGTAGTTTACGCAACAAGGTGCAGAATGACGATTTTTACAGCACGAGTCGTACATTTATCCAACGAGGCTTGCCGAGTTGGATAATTATGACGAGTGCTGCACAGCAAAAAATAATGAACCTTACATGTGATGTAAACTGAAAAAATCATGTAAAGTTTGATCATGTAAATGTTCTAGAATGTAAACTTGCGTTGAATATCATGCACATATTTGGAGCAGGTTATAAACATCAAGTTTGATCTTTTTTTCTCGCATATTCGCACGTCACGCGCAAACTTCAGTTTATAAACATTGAACTTTACATCACGATCATGTAAACATACCTGCGCATCCGAGTCCTTTTGCTCAGCATACCAAAACAAAGTTCAACATGGCCGCCGGTTGTTGAAACTCTTCGCGCCGCTGATAATTATTCGAAAAAACCGGGTAAAAGTAAGTGATTTCGACATGGAACTGGGGATAAAGTGTGTAATTTGTGATTTGCTGTGCGACGACATAAATGCATACCTGCAGCATGTGAAAATTCACAGGAATTTCAAAGTTTTTGAGTGCCCTGTCACTACCTGCAGTGTCAAATTTCGTTCGTTTCCTGCCTTCCGCAAGCACCTCAAGCAGCAGCATTCCGCGGGGAGAGTACCGTTGTTTTCGAAGTGTCTGGTCCTTGGGTGTGATTTTGAGGAAAATGATGTGAATAAAACAGTGAAGCATGCCATGAATCATATTTCGGCTGGACAACCTGTATATTGTCCTTTCGGGTGTCCAACAAGAAAACCGTTCGCTACAGAAAATAGCTTGCGAATCCACCGGATGTATGTGCACAGAAAACAAACACCAAAATTGTCCCCGCCCACTCAAAAGCATGGTGCAGCTGATGCAAGTTGCAAAGAAGTGAATTGTGAAGAGTTGGGCGAGTTTGCAGAAGTGAATTGCTTGGAAGATTGTGAAAAAACCCTGAGAAGTGAAAGTCCCCGAATCGCTGCAGAGATACTGCTCGGGAGTCTGTTCTTGAAGCTGTTTTCGAAACATCATGTGACAGATACGGCAATACAGGAAATAGTGGAAGCTCTCAGTGAGATCGGAAATTACCAGGCTAAAATGTTAAGAGGTCAATGTGAAGATATATTTAATCAGTTTGGTCTTGGAGAAGAACATAAACTGTTTTTTGTAGAACCGATCGTGAACAGTTTGATATTTCAGAACACGTTTGGTACAAATGGCATTTTCAGATCCTCTCATATGAGTAAAAAGTTTTTTAGTACCAATTTTGCGTATGTCTGTCCCGTTGAAGTGCCACTTCAGAAGAACAACGATCATAACGAATGCTTCTACTACTATGTCCCAATACTCGATACTCTGAAAGCCCTTCTGTGTGATCCTCATATTTATGAGGCAGCTTTTCGTGAAAAACACTGTGTTCCGGGTTATTTATATGACTTTACTGACGGCCTGAAGTTTAAATCAAGTTCATTTTTCACCAAAAAAATTGTGAACATTTTCATCTACCAGGATGCAGCTGAAGTTGTGCTGAATCCAATAGGGAACGCCACATCAAAATACAAAATGATTTGTGTGTATTTAGTAATTGGTAATCTTGATCCTCATCTTCGAGTTCTAACTGACAACGTGCATCTGATTCTGTTGTGCAAAAACAAAGATTTTGCGTATTTTGGTCCTGGAGTAATTTTCCGTCGTTTAATTGAAGATTTGAAAACGTTGGAAGACGAAGGCATCGTTATTCATGGGGGTGGTTTTGAGGAAACAGTCTACGGATCGGTTTTTACAACACTCAACGACAACTTGGGTGCTCACCAGTTGGCTGGAATGACTGAAAATTTTTCACGATGTTCCTATTTTTGCCGATCATGCTACATTGATCATGACACGTTTTTGAAAGATCCTTTGTATATTTCGGACCGGAGGACACCCGAAGAAAACGTTGCCGACTTGGAAGTTATTGCTGCCAATCCGTCAAAAGTTCCTTACCGTGGTGTGAAATCGACCTGCATTTTCAATGAGTTAAGGTATTTTAACGTTTTTGATTTCGGTGCAGCGCCATGCATGGCTCACGATCTCTTTGAGGGATGGGTAAATGCTGACTTATTCCTGATTTTTAAAAAGATGATATCCAGTCGAGTCATTTCTCTTAACTATTTACAAGGCAGAGTTAAGAGTATCTTTAAAACCCTAAAGATCAGTACGCAAATCATCTTCAATTTCACTCGGAAAGCAAAAACGATAAAAGGTAAAGCATGTGATATCTGGCACCTCATTCAAATCCTTCCGTTCATTCTCATGGATAAGCCTCTCGACATCAACAATCCTCTGTACACCATGCTCCTTTTGATTACTAAAATAACAAGCATTATCACATCACCAATCATATCAGAAACACAAGTTCGTATACTTGATTATGATTTGAAAGAGTACATGGAGCTGCGAGAAGAGCATTTCGATGTACCGCTCCGTCCCAAGCATCATTTCACTCTCCATTATCCAAAATTTATCCTATGGATGGGCCCACCTATGATATACTGCACCCTATTCTGCGAGAGAAAACATTGCTTCTTCAAAAGATGCCTGCGAACAACAATTAACTTCAAAAATGTACTCAAATTTTGCTCAGAACAACATCAATATTTCCAAGGTCTTCTAAATCAACAAAATTTGCGATTCAAAAACGACATCATCCTGGAAAAATTTGTGGAAAATTTCTCCGATCTACCGTCTAACATCCAAAGCTTGTTGGACGGTTTTGGCATTGAATCTGAACAGAACGTGTATATTGAAAAAGGATCTTACTTGGGATATACCTACTGCAGAGGCGATTTTCTATTTCTTGAGCACGATCAACCTGGAGAACAGTTCCTACTGCTCGAGATCGAGCTTCTTGTATTCAACAAAAATAATGGGACGATTACAATATTCGGTGAACAGCGAATAGTACAAGATATTCACGAACGTGGTCTTAAAGAAGTGGTCATTGATAACAGTATTGAGAAGAAATACATAACTCGATCAATACACGATTTCATCGATAGAGCACCAATCGCTAGATTTGAAGAAAACGGTAAAATTTATCTGTTCACGAAGCACGCAGTACCATCTTTTGAATAAGGCATCGTAAAAGTCGACCATGGACAAAATCGTCGCATTCAAAGTGTGTGACTCATCACGTAGATCACGCCATATCATCCCAGCTTTACCCACCGTAACCAGTCTGATTGAACAAGGTAACAGCTCTTCATATCACTGAGCTAAAAGCGATTTAACAATATAATACTTTATTTTATTTTCTAGCTTCAAGCATCTATCAGCGACACTTCTCGACAATTGTCTTGGAGACTGATGGTTGTCAAATTTCGAATGATGTCATCCTCACTCTATTCACCGGAAACCTATTGATGTTACTTACGCCGGATGAAGTCTGGTCCCGAGAGAGCGAAGTGCCCCAGAACGACCGCGAAATTGATTCGAAAGGTGCGTATTGATTTACTCAAATTTACTATCGGTAACTCAAAGACAATTGTGTAGCTCACATTTTTCATTAATTCAATCATTTAAGCTTTCTAAGAAGAACTTTCCAACAAATGTTAATATGATTTCAATAGCATCCGTTATTAAGCATCACCTTGAGCAGCAATCATTACGTCACAATGAATTGCTTGCTTACCATAGATTAAATGAAATATTATAGACTCTCGATTCATATTGAAAAACGCCAAACATCACTGGCCTATACTCTTTTGAAAAGATAAAGGTGTCATTAGTTTTTAAATCATGCTTCTACAAATATACTTTGTAACATCCACCAAACCCCCCCCCCCCCCCCCCCCCACACTGAATATCATTTATAATAAACCGCGTTTTCTACGATACGTTTATATATTATTAACAGAAGAATTTATGTATAACTTGCTTCAATACACTAATTTTGAGCGATAAAATCAACAGCACTATAAATAACAGCACTATGAAATGGGTCGAATCCATCCCGTTTAATGTGGCACCAATGTGGTACTCTATTGCATGTCAATATTGTCAATTTCCTTGTTTGGCTCTCATCATTCCGCAAACCTTGAACATTTCCTTGCCATATATTCTTTGTCCGTAGGTTCAGGTGTAATCCTTCGTCAAAACTGACCTCCCGGGACTCCTCCATCATGCCAATTCCCTGCAATCAGTTGATGTATGTTCTCACTAGACAATAATGTTAATTTTTGAGCCGCGTCTGTAAAAGAACTGCATTGTAGTACAATGAAAAACTGCTTTATTTTTATTTAACTTACCGGCAATCTTAACAATGTTGAAAAATATGTTGCTTGATGAGGTAAATAACACACCTGCCACAATCCTTCAGATCTACCTTTTCCCTTTTTTGGTAGCGATTTTGGTAGTGCAGTGTTTACCTATACGTTAGAGTCTGTTAATGAAAGAGTCTTGCAAAACTAGAACCAAATCAACTCACACGGAAAAAACAGATTACCTAAAAATACGTTAAAAGAACGCAAAAATAAGTAAACCGCTTCAACTTTTTACCCAGCAGTGGGTTGTTTCCTCGCTCTCCCGCTCGCAATGTTGTCAAAAACAAAGCGAGAAGCAGCTACTTTGCCGATAATGTCCGTGCGAGAAGCCAAATTTGGGTTTTTTGCCGTTTACCCAAAAGTGGATTTATTTCAACCCACTAGGGTACTTCGAAAGTCAACGCTAGGTAGAAAGAACTTTGCGATGGGTTGCAAGTTTCTGCCGGCATCAAACGGAAACTACCCACTCAGAGCTTTGACGCGGTATAGCCAAATTTGGGTTCTCGCACGGAAGTGCCGATATGAGTGGAAAGAACCTATATTTGAGTTGATTTCTGGTTCCGTGCACACACTTGCCTACACACTATGATCAGTTTACCCATTTTTAGAATAGTACACGGAACCGCCAAACTACCCAAAATTGAGTTCTTTTGACGCAATTCCATAGTTCGGCCCAATTAGGGGCTGTCCATAAACCACGTGGTCATTTTTTTGGGACTTTTCAAACCACCCCCCCCCCCCCCACCCCCCGCGAGGTCATTTGTCCATACAAAATTTTTTATTAGTCCATACAAAATAATCATTGGCCGAACCCCCCCCCCCCCTCATGACCACGTGTTTATGGATAGCCCCTTAGCCAAAATTTGAGTAAATCGATTAAACTCACGCTAGGTAGATTGCCTTTACCCCCTCATTCAACTCAATTTTGAGTAAACCGACATTTACCCAAAATTGGCTTATTGGGGTCAAGGACCCCCTTGGAGTAGATGCGTCTCTGTTTGTTTTTGACAACATCGGTGAGCCAGAGAGGGAAAACAACCTACACGCTAAGATCAGTTTTCCTTTTTTTCCAAAAAGTGCACAACCGCAAATATGCGTAAATGATACTCAAATATAGGTAAACAAAACTTAAATATGAGTAATGTTGACACAAATATGAGTAATTGTAACCCAAATGTGGGTTAATATTTCCTATTAATGCGGTTGTGCACTTTTCCAAAATATGAGTTTTATTTACCTATATTTGCGTTAAGTTTACGCAAATTTGAATAAAATTTACCCATATTTTAGAAAAATGGGTAAACTGATCTTAGCGTGTAATTTTGTGTAACGAGTTTATTCGATATACTCAATTTTGAGTAAAATCGACCCAAACATTAGGTAGTTTGGATTTTCCTTAGTACACGGAACTACAAATCAACCCAGATTTTCATATGCAATCTGAATAGCCTTTGAATCGGCGTGCACTTTTGTGTGAGTTACCCAAAAGTGAGTTCATCCCACCCAACTTCGAGGTTGCGTGCGGGAAGCCAATTTTGAGTTGCTGGAGTCGATGTTTAGGTAGGTAGTTTGCATTTAGGCGTACCGTCTACCCTCGTTGGTTTGACCGAATGTAATCTGAACACTTTTTAGTTTGACCCCCTCTAATCTGCACATCGTTCAAACTAAAAATGGTTTAAACGTCATTCTGCTAATGGAACGGTGTGAAACGGAACGCAGAATCAAAACAAAACACCAAATAAGGTTGCCAGTAGTGTGTGATTTGACGCCAGCAGAGTTGCTAGAGGTTCAAATTAAAAAATGAACCCCGTTGGTTTGCATGAGGTGTCGTTCAAACCAACGGGGGTAGACGGTATACGGCCAAAGAACCTAAAGTCAAGGTTCTTTTTACTCAACCGTCAGTTAAAATTACTCAACTTTCGGTACTGTGCCACTTACTCAATTTTGGCTTCCCGCATCGAACTTTCAAAGTTGGGTTGTTTTGCTTTTCACTCTCTGACAACAATAAAGAGAGCGAATGAAACAGGATGCAAAAAAGAACTCAAAAGTGAGTTCAAAAATACTCAAATTTGGGTTCTCTTGTTTTTCAGTGTATAGTAAAAAGAACCTATTTTGGGTTGACTTTGGTTTCAGTCTTTGCGGGACTCTTTAATAAACAGACTCTAGAATCAGCTTGTTGGCCTCTGGACCCAGGTTGACCTTTTTGACGTTTATCACTCGAATCAATATTGTTTACTGCCCGGTCAGGATTTATTTTTGTGAAAGGTCATAATAAATAGTTGAAAAACCTAAATATTGTGCAGCAGAAACTGTTCTCAGATCTGTGATTACGGCAATTATTGTCCTAATGGTAAGAAATCGTTACCCAAGGCAAAAGCAACAAACGATTCAAATCTCTGACTTTTTCTTCTCAGTTGATGTTCCTGGCAGATAGCATCGGGCACCCTGAACCAAATAAGAAGGAAGTTGGGCGGTGTTTACAACTGCGACGAAAAGATAACGATTTTATTTATTTCACTCTCCTGGTGAACTATTTTGGATGTTTCATTGGAAGCATAAATAACACCAAACTTGCCAACTTCTACGTTCTGAATGCCATGTTCGATCTATAATACGCTGATGGGATTCAGAGACCCTCGAATGCGACCGGAACTTATCATTATACACTTCACGGGATCATACGGAGTTGAAGTTAGCTGTTCATACAAGTGACCTTATCGTCGCTGAATCTTCATCCGTAGATATGGAACACTTCAAAATCAACTGTCGCAGAGTGAACATGCCTCGAATGCTTCAGCGATATACCTAGCTGGCTGAAAACGTCACAGACGCCGGATTGTTGGGGCTACACGTCACAAGTCTCCATTCGCTATTACTTACCAGGTACCGTTTCAGACTTTATGAACTGTTATGAAAATTGAGTAAAATAGAATAAAATAGAACTCATTTGAGTTAAGCAGAACATTTGGTAAAAACACATATTCAAGTTGTGTACTTATGTTTTTTGAAGAAGCACGACCTTGACAATAAGCTATGTAGTTTGCAACGTCTGGCGGAAAAGGCCCGTTTTAAAACTAAGTAGAATCTTGTAGAATGTAAGGGGGGAAAATAAACGGTCCATGCAAATTTTCAAATGTTTGTCAGTGAAGGGTGGCAGCTAACACAAAGTCATATATGATGTTGAATAGGATGCTAAAGTGGATGCCATATGCGTACCTGTTTCCATTTAACCGCATGTAAAGTGTGCGTATATCGCCTCCACTTTTGCATCCTATCCAACATCATATGCGATCGTGTGTTGACTGGGGGGAGGGGGGGGGATGGGTTTTCTTAGCACGGGAGCGATCGCGTCGTGTACTGAGTACACGCACCATGAAAAGTGCACGCATGTGGTATATAGCGTGAGCGCGGCGTCGCTACAGGTAGTCAAAGATGCGAGGGTTAGCAATGAGTCTACTTAGTGTATGGATAGTGCTAAAGTGGAGCATTTTTGTCCTTCTAGTAGTGGTTGTAGATAGTGTGGAAGGGATTTGTTTCAAAAAGTAGAAACACCATTTTAAATGGTGGGACGGTGGAACGATTCCCATTTCCATAGGGTAATTCGTCGATTTTTCGGACATAGTGTATCATTATTATCCTAGCCACACAACATGCTGGTGGTTCAGTAAAAAAAATTAACCAAATGCGGTATGAGAACGTCCATCAATAAAGTCATGCAAAAAAGCCCAATTTACAAGCACCCCTCCAAGCTTTTTATATGAGACCTCTGAAATTTGTTTCTGAGCCGTCAGATGCCAACTTGTGACGTAGTTGGGGAGGGTGAAGCTCTTCAAAGTTGAACAAATCAAAACTTTTTTCAGCGCAATGCACTAATGTTCATGTGAATGGATGTACTGCGCCGAATACATCCAAATTTGATTGATTTTAAGCTATGATTTAATATCTTCAGCGTTCTCAATGAGTTGATGAACCTTCTAGGAGGCCCTTCTGAAGTGACTGGTGGAAATTTCAAGGAAATTTGGTATTGATTTGTATAGATATCTAATGTCTGATCGCCTTTTATTTTATGTCGCCGAGAAGAATTTGTTTATTTCTTTGTTGGTACATAGTTTCCCTTTGAAAACAATAAACATTGATTTTTTCTGCTACTACTTCAGAGACAAGACCGATATACGACAGGTCAGATAGCCTGAGGTGAAGTTTGAATGGATAAAGGACAAAGATCAGACATCGTATAACAAATTTCTTTCGAATTTATTGTTAGCGACCCATTTTGTCCCGAAAGAAAATGGTTCAAGGTAGATCACATTTAAACAATTGTTTATCGAAATGCAAATTACATTTATTTATTGGTTGACTAGTGTATTTGAAGGGCATTTTTTTTTCTTATCATTTATTTAGGTATTTAAATATTTTACAGCACTCTCGTCGTATTTATCCAATTCGGCAAGTTTCGTTAGATGAATGTACGACTCGTGTAGTAAAAATTATCATTTTGCAACTCACTGCACAAATAACTATTTTTTTTTTCGTGAATTGTAATTTATGCGCATTCGTCACACATGTCAAATATATTATATGGATTAAACGGATTAGATTTCAGCTCTTAGTCCAGTGAGCTGTCCCAGTTTAGATCAGGTTTGCGTGAATCACGCTCATTTTAGAGTAACTTTTTCTTAGCATGTGTGTGTAAGGGCTGAAAGTCTCTATAATACATAAAGACAAATCAATCAACTCAATCAATCAATCTTAGCATGTGATACCTGTTATTTGATAATCCTTTTATTTGTTTCTAAACATATTTTTATCTTCCACCCGCAGGACGTATATTCAGTTCAAACCAATCCAATGTTTTTGAGCAAAGCGCAATGGCAATCGTTGACGATCAGTCCTTTCTACATCAGCTTCAGATTGCACCAAATGTATTGACAATCGTTACCAACTCTGAAACATCCTCATGCGCATCCGGTTCCGTCGAAGTGCAGTCAGCAGCAATAAACGTAGGCGAGACTGCAGAAGACCCTACTATCGAACAGGTGCCAGCTGAAATAAACGATGAGACTATGGATAACAATTTGCATGACGAAAACAAATCCCCAAACGTGTCTGTTAAACGATGTCGTGAAGAACTCCCTGGTTTTCACGTCGTTAAGAAAAATGTGTCCACTGGAATGAAATTTCGTTCATTTGAAATAAAATGGGACAAAGTTAGCGATAATACGCTATCGAAACAGGATGCACTGCAGGACTACAAACTAAAAAATCAGTCAAGTTCAGCTCCCAAATCAATGCGGCTTACAAAACAAGAAAGATGTGGATTGATTAACTGCATCGTCGATCAACTCAGGGCCATCGATACCTGCATTCAAGCGGATATCATGGAAACAGTGGCCAAAGATATTTTGCGCAAGTACCCATGCTTGGAAATGGTGGATGATGATGGATACGGAGATGGTTTGAGTTACGTGGTATTGAAGCACAAGTTAATCAACCACAATTCATACCTTAACCGGTTCAAAGATCCGAACCATCAGACAACCAAAGTCACTTCACAGACCCGGAAATGCAGCAACGCTAGAGCGGGTACTTCCAAAGAATACTGGGCCAAATCGTCCCCTGAATGTGCCAAAGAACTTTTTGTAAAACTGCGAAGAGATGAGCCTAACTTGCTATCTGATGAGTGTCTGCAATCAACTCATGCATTTGTTCGATATCGTTTGGATTCGCATCGAGATCTGAGAACGTTACTGTTGGAGCTTCCGGTTCTGCGCAGAAGGAAATTGCTGTCCTACCATTTCAACCAAGCTACTGGAACTGACATCGACACACTACGCAAGTTTTTCAACATGAAACGAGTCAAAATCATTGAGTATTCGGCAGCAGTCAGTAAACCAGGGAAACTGCTTGAATCTTGCTCGGATGCTGAAATTTTCCAGTTTCTGGCTTCTATGGTTGCCGAAAATTTGAACAACCTTGTTTTGAAGAAGGAGGTAAACTTTTATTTAATGATATCAAAACAGCATGTTAATTAAGTTTTCTTATGATTGTAGGTAGGAACACGGATGGAGGACATCGATCATGCATCAGGTGGACCAGTTTTGGTCGCGATAGGTGAGTTTTGACTACAGAATCACCCGACATTATACTGCCTATTATCGCATGCCAAATCTATATGAACAGAAAACCCAGCAAATATGGGACTGGTATGCGACCATAGGCAGAATAGAATAAGCTAAATTACTTGACTTGAGACCTAATAATAAATTTAACTTATCATATTTTGTTCTTCTTTTTTCTTTCAGACATGGGAAATGATAAAGCTATGTATTACGTTTACGCTGAACAAACACGTCTTTCGGAAGGAACTGAAGATATCGTTGGCGGAATCCAGGATCTAATGAGCGTTCATTACGTCCACAATTTTGTGTACCTGAAGGAGGCATCAAAGTTTCTCGAGCTAGTCCAACAATACTTCCTCAAAATAATCCCCAGCAAGGGCTCCAAATCGACCGCCAACCGGGTTGGTCCAATTCAACGTGTTGTTAAGAAAGCCATTGAAACGCTTTCATCATATGACGCGTCACAGCCTGGCCCTTCTAATTTGTGAAATGCTAGTTTGTTCAACTAAGTGCGTTGAGTTATGTTAATAGTATGAATAATTACTAGCGAACATCTGAAACATAATGGGTTTTTATGACATTTAATATAGTTAAGAGATAAAAGCTTGAAATCTGCAAGTGTTAGATGTTTTAGATAAGAGAATAAAAGAGTTTTTATTATACTCAAAATTTGTTTCAATGCAATTGCTGCAAAATTTATCACATAACTTTGATGGTTGATGTGGTGGCACTAGTTTTGCCAAGTTGAAATATTCCAAAACAAAGAGGAAAAAAAGGTAAACCCACAAATTTTCCGGGTTTTAACGTTTTTTTTGGGATATTTCGACTTGGGAAAGCTTATGTCGCTCCCCATGCGGTCAATAAGAGATATTTTAACCAAAAATATATAATATTACTATATAGGACCAAACTTACAAGTAAATGTAAATTTAGTATTGGGAAAATGAAATTTACATCTGTCAATTTGAGCTCAATGTAAAAATAAAATCTAATGTAATGTTACGCCATATGTCACGCTCCAATTATGTGCATGATATATCATGTAAACTTACCGTTTTTTTTCGAACTGTGTGTAAAAATCGAGTTCTCCACCGGGTTGCGTACAACGTTTTTTGCAATTTCATAAATTACCCTTGAGGATAGTTTTCAACAAAACTTTTTCATCAAACTGCACACTGATGTTCATAGCCAATGTTTAAGAAAATCTGATCATAATAGGTTATACTGTGCAGTTGTCACAATTTTTAAAAACTGCGTCCAGAAAGCATTAAGAAATTGACCAAAACTGAAAATAGTGCTGTATTGGTTCATTACGCAAATCAGTGATGTAATGAATCATTATAGCACTGTTACATAGGTGTGGGAAAGTAGCCCTTTTCCTGTCAGATTTGCGTGAGGTAAAACAGCCTATTACGATGGGAAATTGCAAAAAACACTTTTTGATATTCTTGACGAAGGCTAAATGGATACATATAAAGAAAACCCACATCCAAGCTCAGCTTTTAGAACAACTGGTATGACAATTATTTCGTTATTCCAAATTCCATGGTGTTCAGGATGTTCTAGGTTATCAATAAAGTCCCAAATACAAATATCCTTATTTTTCCCTTAGAGGACTCAATTTGCAACAACTTTGCCGAAGAGAGTATTATGTTTTATTGAATGGATGAATTACTACAGTGGTTTCTATATTGGGGTCAAATATGACTCCTCCGGCTCCAAAGGGTTAGTAATTTCCTCGGTAATTTCACTTGGAAATATCGTTCCCATCAATTATCCTACTCATCATGTACATCCCGGTTGGCACCGAAATTGTCAACAAACCCGTTCCAGCAGATACCTATAAGCTGTGTCATATTTACCATCTACCTTTTAACTCGATGAACTAGCCGAGAGGTAAGTGAAATTACTTCACAATCAATGGATCAGTGTACGATTCTAAGCCAATATTTTACTTTGATATGGCTCCACCCCTTTCAGCCGAATATCGTTAGGCCGAATATCATTAGGCCAAAATGGTCATTAGAACGAATGAGTCGGTAGACCGCAAAGCCGTTAGGCCGAGGATTTGTGGTAGTGAAAATCTTATGAAGAGCCAATGTTTAAAAGAAGGAAAAGTCTCCGATGAAAAGGTTAACAACTGTTACACATTAATTGCATACCATAGAACGTATAGTATAGTTGTCCCATGTTGAAAACTTGAAACTGAGAAAAACGCGGTTAAAATTTCGAAACATTTTTGCTTTGATTCGGCGAAGTGGTGCAACAAATTGAAGTCTAGTTTTCATAGTAGTATACATGCCTGCGATAAATTTATACACATATATTATGTTTTCCTTAAAAATGTTTACTGGGACTGTTATGCTTAGAAATATGGTCCTAAAAAATTCTCCTCACTTTTCGCGCTTGATGCGTTATACTGCGAACGTTTTCGTTCCATATTTTTATTAACAAAATTGTTAGCTTCTACATACAATATATGACATGCATGTATAAGGCTCAAATGTCTTGAGGCAAAACGGGGCCGAAGGACAGCTTTTTTTTTTTTCCTTCTAAACCATAGGGGGATAATCTGCTCAACAGACACCCTAACAGAAGGTTAGGGTAGTGTAGGTCTGACAGGCCGTCTTCTACAACAAAAGTAAAATCCAGGACTACTCTCTCCTCGTACCCACTAAACCATTCCTATGGTCGCCAAACCCTACGTCTCTCCGGAACCACCACGAAGGTATTGCTTCAGAGAGGGGCTAGTGCACATCGCACCCACAAGGTTAGCTGCGTAGCCTGCAGCAACGAACATCGATGACTCGCTTTGAAGAGTCCATCACGGTAGCATGCTGGCGCTTAGCCAGTTTCCCGAGTGGTCCTCGCCACTCCCTTTGTCCTCGGAAGGCGGGCAGAGTCAACCCCGCCCGCGCCCTACTGCTGAGCGGACATCAAGAACTGATGCCCACATGCAACCCGATCTGACCTGCCCGCAAAGGAAGGGTATCACTACCCTTCAGGCCCTATCAGATGCATCCGTAGGTTGCTGACGGCAGGGTCTCCACCTGCCCCGACCCTTGCCGCACTTGCGAAATCGCGAGGAATTTGTTTATATCTGAACGTACACTGTAATAAACAAAAGTTTCATCTTTTAAGGCCAACAGCAAAGAGTTTGTTTTATAGCAGGATAAGTTTTACCAACTACTTTTACCCGCACTTTCCAAAACGAGTTACCTAGTTCTAGCATTAAGGAGGCGATATGTTCCTTCATATCTGATTTACCAATTCGCACTCTTAAGCTGTCCTTCGGCCCCGTTTTGCCTCAAGACATTTGAGCCTTATACATGCATGTCATATATTGTATGTAGAAGCTAACAATTTTGTTAATAAAAATATGGAACGAAAACGTTCGCAGTATAACGCATCAAGCGCGAAAAGAGAGGAGAATTTTTTAGGACCATATTTCTAAGCATAACAGTCCCAGTAAACATTTTTAAGGAAAACATAATATATGTGTATAAATTTATCGCAGGCATGTATACTACTATGAAAACTAGACTTCAATTTGTTGCACCAGTTACCTAGTTCTAGCATTAAGTGGACGATAATATGTAGAAACAAGTATAGTGGATGAGTTGGTGAAGTTGAGTGTGGGGCTGTCACAACAATGAGTGAGTTAGTGAGTGAGTCAGTATCGGTCTAAGAAAGTTAGAGCTTTGGACAGAGCGTTGCCTCGTGAAATTGAGTGTGTTATTGAGATAAATAGTGAAATAATGAGTAAGTGTGTTTGAAAAAAAAAAAAAAAGACACGGCCACCGTCATCAGCCAGAGGCTGTACAGACTGAACGAAACTTAACACTAGACAACGGACCCACGGATAATGCACCAATGGATACGGAGAAGAAACTATTCTCACGAATAGTATCATCGCCCGGAGCGGGAATCGAACCCTCACCCCACAGCATGGTGCGATTAGAAGAAGTGACCCTAACAGCAAGGCTATGAGGCTCCAAAAATATTATGAGTAAATGAGTAAGCGAATCAGTGATTGCGACAGTGAGTAAGTGAGTTGGTGGGTTAATGAATCTGTGCGATCTGTTCCGTTAGAGTTAGTGAATGAATGAGTCAGACAGTACTTTAGACAGTGAGTTATCGAGAGAGTTAAATAGATAGTTTGTTTATTTTTTTATTTTTATTTATTTATTCTTTATTCGCTTCATCTGACTCGTGTCTTAATGAAGGTGGTGGGGAAAAGCCTCCTGGAGTTGGCCATGAAAAGTGATTGCCAGTCTCCAAAAGGCATAAAAACCCCGTATCTTTTCGACAAACATTACAGAGATTGACTTACAAGGATCTACATTATAATACAAACAATTTCATACTACTAAAACATTTCAAACAACAGGTCACTCAAGCAGTTACTGAAAATAAAAAAAAACATGTATGTAGATAAGCTTTTTACGTTAACATATTTGGACAGATTCTCGCCTGTATTCAAATTCGCTGCATCCAATGTCGAATAATGCTATCACAGCTCACGATGCCTCCGCTGCTGAACCTTTCGCTGGAATGCCTGAGCAGACAGGTTGAAGTCGAACAAATCGAATGAATGCAGTTGTTACGGCACTAATCGGACTATGTTGGCCATAAACTGTGTTGCTGCCTTCGGTCGTCAGGAAGTTACGCTGTCGTAGAGTCCGTTCGGGTGCGTAGATGTGAAGTCGCGATAAAATCTCAGGTGAATCGATTTCTCCCAGCAGAATTTTCGCAGCAAATCCGGCTTGTTGAGCAAACCTCCGGCTGGCCAGGGTATCAATACCAAGAAGGCGGCACCGCTGCTCGTACGGTGGCAGGTTTACAGGATCACGCCAAGGCAAGGAACGAAGAGCACGTCTTACAAATTTTCTTTGAACTGCCTCAATTCTGTTGTTCCAAATTGTCTGATATGGGCACCAAACGACAACATTAGACTCCAGCAATGATCTCACAAGGGTGCAATACAGTGAACGTAGGCACACCGGATCCTTGAACTCGTCACAGATTTTAAATATGAACCCCAGTTGTCGATTCGCTTTCGAAATCACATCTTCAAAGTGGATCCGAAAGGTGAAGCCTGGGTCCAATATAACACCCAAATCGCGTACGTGATTAACGCGCTCTAATTTCAAATTATCTATGGTGTAATCGTAGATTATCGGCTTGAGTTTTCGATGAAAAGATATCACATTGCACTTCTTAATGCTCAAGGTAAGCATGTTGATAGAGCTCCAGTGAGCAAAGGTGTTGACTAAATGCTGTAACCTTTGACAATCATCTAAACTTCTGATGGTCATATAGAGTTTTAAATCGTCGGCAAAGAAAAGCTTGCATCCAGGAGGTAACAGACGAGACAGATCATTGATGAAAAGTGAAAACAGCAGCGGCCCGAGATTGCTTCCTTGTGGTACGCCAGATAAATTAGTAAATATAGTTGAAGTTTCCGAGCCAATCACCACACAAAGTTTCCGGTTCGACAAATACGATCTCAACCAAGAAATAGAGTCTAAAGACATGCCAAGAAGCTCTAGCCGCTTCAACAGTATGCTGTGGTCCACTCGATCGAACGCAGATTTAAAATCAGTATATATCGCATCAGTTTGATGACCATCTTCCGTCGTCCGTATACAGTGTGAAGCGAAATTGACAAGATTCGTCGCTACAGATCTATTAGGATAGAATCCGTGCTGGCAGGTACATATGTAATGTTTACATGCAGCAAACAGCATATCTTTGACGACGATTTCGAAAACTTTCGAGCTGGCACATAATGATGTGATTCCGCGGTAGTTCTCAATACACCTTTTATCTCCTTTCTTATACACGGGAAACATAATGGAGAGCTTCCAGTTAGACGGAAACCGACATTGCTGAAGAGACATGTTGAAGAGCGAGGCTAATACGGGGCTTAAAGCATTGCAGCATCTTTTCAGTACACAAGCTGGAATGCCATCGGGGCTAGCGGCAGTGGAGTATTTCATTTTGTTGAGTGCAGAAGCAACTTGCTGGCTAGTTATGTTTTTGACTGAAAGCTCACATACATTAAGGGGAGTATTTCTACATGCGATTTCGATCTGAGAATCCGTAGCTGTTTTGTCGTTGAATGCCCCCTGGAAGTGACTAGCGAAGAGATTGCATTTTTCCGAAGCAGAAGACGCATACGATGATCCCAGGAACATTTCTGTGGGCAAGCCTGTCTCGTTGCGTTTTGATTTTACAAAATTCCAAAATTGTTTTGGGTTTCTGCTTAAGTTACTTTGCAGCCGTCTTGTGTAACGTTTATAGAGAAACCTATTATACAGACGATATTCGTTGCTTGCTCTTGTTAGGGTCTGTTTGGTCACTACACAGCGAGATCTACAGTAATATCGAAGGGCCTTTGACCTTTTACGTTTCAAGTTTTTCAGGCGAAAATTACCCCACGGAGGTTTTGAAGCTGGTCTGCGCAAGGGATTGTGATTGAATCAGTCAGTGAGTTAGTGAGTATGTTAATGAGGGAGCTAATGAGCGAGTGAGTAAGTTTGTAAATAAGTGAGTTAATGAATTACTGAATGTGAAAAAATGAGTGAGCTAATAAGTTTGTGGGAAAGTGAGCTAACGAGTGAGTTTTTGAGATTGTGACTTTGAGGGTAAGTGAATAAGTTGGTAAATTAGTGATTTGGTGAGATAAAATCCAAGTAACTTTCGCAAATATAATATCCGGAAACAGAATCCTGCGACAATGATGGGTCGGTCGGTCCTCGGCCACCCTCAGCGACACCACGCTCACGCTATGAACCACAAGCGCGCTTTTCAAAATCGTGAAAAAGACCTCGACGAGTATTTCCATATATGTAACTAGTCAATCATATTATTTACCATTGGCGGCTTCTAGATCCACATCTTTAACCCTTCACTCTACCAACAGATACTCTTCCCCGTGACAACTGTGAGGAGCTATCATTCCTTCCCTTTTCGGCTGACCGTAAGTACGTGGCCGGTGCCGTTATTGATTTCAAAATGTTGAATTCTCGAATTGTGCGTATTGTGAATGGTTAGCTAGTCCCAACCACTATTGGATGAGTTCTCTGTGCAACTTCGACTGCTCTGGTCAATCTCGGAGTAGAAACTACGACTGTACGGTTATCTTTTCTTTGATTTGCTATGGAATACTGAATTATTAAGTTTACCCTCGAGCGATCGCGCTGTTTTATTTAGTACAACACGTTGAAAAAATCTCGCTTTTTGTACTCAGCTTTAGAGTGGTGCTGGCGGTATGGTTATCAACCGCGCGAATGCCTTAAGATTAATGAGTGATTGAGCAAATACCTGGTGAGTTATTGATTTACACCGTGTCCAATAAGTTCTCATACAAAATCAAATTGAATTCATTTCACATCTGTAATTGGGATTATCAAAGTAAATATATTTATTGAAAGGCAAACTAACACTGATCAAATGCAGCATATGTTTTGGAATTAACTGTCCTTTATCCTTCTCTGATGATCGCTTATGTGTCTTAAGTCCATTTCAGCTGGCACGCACGCCATTTCTTTGGCATTTCGTCACATTATAACGAGTAATGGTTTAAAGCTGAAACAAATCAGGTTCCTGTCCTCACCATTGCTAGTAGTAACTATGGTCAAAAGAGAAAAAATAGGAGACTCTGTATTGGTGGAGTACGAAGCCATTTTATTTTGTACAAAATAAAACGAGAATCAAACAAAAATGTCCATTTACCTTTTTTAATGGGATTTGTTGAGTTAAAGAAGCATGGCATATCTTGTTGGTTCACAACATTCTCACTTCTAAAACGTACTCGTATCCCTATTGTGGTAAGTTTTGTCAAAAATTTACGTATTATGATGTTTGTCTTTAATATAACGAACATTTTCAAGGAAATCAGCTCAAGTGAAGCTTACTAGCGAATTTCTTACCATATCATCTCCAAAATTGTATTGTTTCAGCTAGAGTTTATCCATTTGGTACAATACTTGGGATATACACTCAAAATTTAACCTTATGGACTCTATTCAGCTACCGTAGAATGAACAACTTTTCATACATTTTTCTTGCGTGCTAGAGCAAACGGATTTTATAAATCTGAAGTGTACTGCTAGGCTTATAAAAACAAATAGAAAATAATAGGGGTACTCACTAAACAGATTAAATTGCTGCGTAAGCCATGATTTTCTGCTTATTTGAAATGTTTCATGATTTTGCGTATGAAATAATCAAAGATTGCCTTGGTGAGCAACATGTGCTCTAATACCTAAAATTGTTATTGCTGCGTTATTCTACGAAATGTTATGAGAACATCGCAATAACAGTTGGAGGTATTTGAGCAGAGTTTGGTATTGATGTAGTATTTGTTGGTTTAGCAGTGAAAATAACCGAAGAACAAGATTTGCCATTATATCATGAAGTCATCGAACAAATGAAACATTTGATAACAAGAAATGTTATTAGTTTGTTATTCAATAACATTGGAATAACAAATACAGCACTTGAAATTGTAGGTATGCATTCATTATTAAAATAACAAGACTTGTTCTTTTCTAGGCGTTATTCATACAAAATTTTGGTATTCATTTTTGTTATTTTGCCTCTTATTACCACCTAATGAAGGGCATATCAAGATATGGTAGTATTTAAGATAAATACCTTGACATGTTATTCACTTGTAATTTTCTTCTGCTCGGGGATCGCAACGTTTAATCAGTTAAATTAATTTACGCTGTTAAGTGAATCCCCCTAATGTTATTCTAAACCGTATGCTTTATTTAATCAGTATCATGTGGTCCTTCAATACATGCAATAATTTTGAAAATATGAAACACAGATGTGAAATAAAATTACATTTTCTAAATTTGTATTTTGTATGAGAACTTATTGGACACGGTGTAGTGAGTGAGTGAGTCTGTTAGTAGAAAAATAAATGTGTTAGTTAGCAAGTGAGCCTGTAAGTGAGTGAATAAATGAATTAAAGCCTTTATCCGCAATAATCGAGACACATAAATATAATTAAAACATAGCAATGGATCGAGAAAATGGCCTAAAACAGTGAGTAAAAACTCTTTGGTATTGTTTATTCATTGTGCCGAATTTCATAAAAAATCGGTGCATTATTTTTAATTGTGGCTGAAAAGCAAAAACAAAGTGAATTTAAGAGTTTTGTACAATCTTGTCCGTTTTCATCTGCATGACATTTTGTTCTACGAAACCACCCATAACTTCTCATGGATGAGTATCGAAAAAAAAAATCACGTTATAGATTTTGACATGGTACTAATAAAATCAGTATGCAAGTTTCAAGAATATATGCGCACATTTACTTGTTACGTAATTGAGCGATTCCAAGCAACAGCATCAAAATTAAGGAAATTTTTTAATTCATGATTTTCTATTGAACTGAAACTTTGCACAGTTTTTCAGTTCCATTTCAATCGCCATTTTTCGATATCAAATTTTTATTTTGAATCACGACTAACTTTTTAAAAGGGTGTATGTGAAAATGGTTCAAAAATATTCAAAAATCTGCACAGCCAAAATGGTTCGTTCGATTGCTATGAATTTTTCAGCAAAGTTAGATAACTAAATGGTATTTCCTAAGAAAATATACACTGTGAAAAAACATATTTTTTAATATTAAAAAATATCATTTTTGTCACAAAAACTCAAATATCTCAAAACCCTATCTTTTTATCATCGTAATTTTTTTGGGAAAGACGGTCCATTGTATTAGCAATCTACCATAAATATTTGGTGATGGTAAACTAATAAACAAAAAAGTTATAACATTTCAAACATTTCACTATTTTCACATGGATAACGCAGCGAGCAGCGGCGAAGAGACAAAATCGGATGGTTCCCACGACGGTAAGTAATCTTCTTTCTTTCAGGCACGTTTCCCAAGGATGGCACTCGGATGGCGGCAAACACTACTCTGGTAGGTAATTCACACGCGAAATACTTAACGAAAACACACTTTATTACTTTTAACTTCTATTTCAACTTAACTTTTAACAAAACTTCACTTTTCTAACTTCTACTTCTAATTTTCACTTTGTTTTGGCTACACCTATTCGTTGACGTCCGATGTCCACCTTTGCAGCATAAAAAGAGAGCTTCCACCTGTCACAGTGTTCCTTTTATAATCAAGGTCCAGCGGAAGAAGGTGCGCCGCCATGCTACCATCCGCAAGATGTAGCTCCAAAATATATTCGATTTTGAACGAGGGGACTGTTGATGTTGTAACCGAAGAGTTCACATATAGGTGGCTCATGATTCAAATTCGTGGATAGGGTTCACGAACATGCTGGCCCCTCAGGAACGCTGTTTCTGGCACTTCAATGGCAACGACGAAATCAATTTCCATTCCGCTTCTCATTTGGGTATCATTTGGTTTTCCGTGCAGGTGTCGATCGTCCTTCGTTGGCCCATGCAGCATAATCGATGGATGGGTGGTCGATGAAAGATGACAGCTCGATGAATGAATAGACGTCAAAGCGACGATTGGTGGTGACGTGATGACAACAAACATGATGGAGTTGATCTGTAAACATTAGACCCGGTAGCGGGTTTTGATAAATTTGATTAGATTGGACAGGTGCTTACCTTGTCCCCTCTAATGAAGGGCATTTAAATTCTCATTGTAGGTTTCTGGATCTGAAGAGCGTTGGATTGCTGGCATTCCGATTGAAGAGCTGATGTGGTTCATTTCCTTCGTTGTTTGGTCTGGAGATGTCGGTAGGAGGCAAAATTTTGACACAGGGCGCACATATCGACCAGTGGGAGTCTGAACCGTCACAACTCGGATTACTCCGTCGGAACCTGGATGTACCTCATGAATTCTCGCCATCGACCAGTGCATTGGGGCTGCATTTTCGTCGCGCAGTATGACAAGTTGATCCTTCGCAAGTGGCACGGGAGGATTGCACCATCTTGCGCGCGGTTGAAGAGTGGATAAGTATTCCTGATGCCACCGCTTCCAAAGGTCCTGGAATAGCTTCTGTACCTGTTGCCATCTGTGAAGCCGATTCATTGGAATACTGCTGAGGTCCCTGTCTGGAACAGTTTTCAGCAGCGATCCCGTCAAGAAATGCCCCGGAGTGAGAGGTTCATAGTCGGATGGGTCATCGCTGAGAGGTACGATAGGGCGTGAATTTAAGCAGCATTCGATTTGACACAGTAATGTTTCCATGTCATCAATGGCGAGTTTGTGAGTTCCGACGACACGTACGAAGTGTTTTTGAGCAGACCAAATAGCGGATTCCCAAAGACCTCCGAAGTGGGAAGCTTTTGGGGGATTGAAGAACCAGCGAATGCCTTGGTTAGTGCATTCCTGGGCGATAGAGTTTCGGTGTGCTGTGCTGTTGACAAGGTCACGCAGCTCTCTCGCGGCGCCGACGAAGTTTCGGCCGTTGTCGCTGTGCAATTCGGAACACAATCCACGGCGAGATACGAATCGACGGAATGCTTGTATGAATTTGGAAGTGCTTAGGTCTGCTACAAGCTCTATATGTACTGCCTTTGTGCTGAAGCAGATAAAGATAGCGACGTAGGCCTTTCTTGGAGATGCTCTTCGATGAGTGGGTGCTAGTAGGATGGGTCCCCAATAGTCCACTCCTGTGATAGTGAAAGGACGACTCGCCGTGATTCTGGATGCTGGAAGCTCAGCCATGAACTGCTGTATCAACCTTGGACGTGCTCGGCAGCAGGTAATGCAATTATGGGTGACCCGTTTGGCTAATTTCCTGGCCCCTATAACCCAGTACCGTTGTCGCAGCAGGTTCACCAGCAATTGTGTTGCAGCATGGAGGTGCCTTTCATGGTAGCTGCGGACTAAAAGTAGCGAAATGGGGTGCGATGATGGTAGAAGAATTGGGTGTTTAGTGTCGTACGGCATCCCAGACTTTCCAAGTCGACCACCGACCCGTATTAGTCGCTCCGTTGACAAGAAGGGATGGAACCATTTCAGGCGAGATTTCGAGGCGACAGGTAATGAATTTTCGAGCTGTTTCCACTCCTCTGGAAATGATTGTTGCTGGACAAGGCGTAGCATTATGGTTTCGGCTTCGCTTAGCTCGTCAATCTGTAGAGCTGTCGATGGTGAGTCTCTGCTGGGTAATTTCTGGCAATTGTGAATAAAACGCCGGCAAAATGCAACAATTCGAACCAAACGTTGGTAGTTAGAAGTTCTTTCGGCAAGCTGGTCAGCAAATGATGGTTCAGTGGAGGCCAATGCGGTTGCAATCGATGTTCGACGAGCTTCAATCATCGCTTCTGAAGGATGATTATCGGTGGTCTCGGGTATTGGCCAGCAGGATTGCTGTTGTTGGAGCCATTTTGGTCCGTGCCACCAGAGATCGGTATCCATTATAACGTCTGCAGGAAGCCCTCGTGAAACGCAATCTGCTGGATTCTCCACCCCGGCCACATGATTCCATCTGCAGTTTTTGGTAGCAAGTTGAATCTTTGATGTTCGGTTAGCCACGAATGTTGTCCACACGGAAGGCGAAGCGTTCAGCCAGGAGAGCACAATGGTACTGTCCACCCAGAAGAAACATTCTGCGTCGATCTGCAAGGATGACTTCACTTTTTCGTACAATTCCGCAGCCACCAATGCTCCGCATAGTTCGAGACGAGGAATGCTGGTTCGCTTTAGAGGGGCCACCCTAGACTTCGACGTTAGAAGAGCAACTTTGATCGAACCGACCGCATCAATGGACCTTATGTAGGCGCAGGCACCGTAAGCAATCTGGGAGGCATCCGAGAATATGTGGATTTGCACTGTTTCAGCACATGGAAGTAAAATGCATCGCTCGATACGAAGATTGTTGAGCATCGGTAGTAGTTCCTGGTACCTTTTCCAATGTGCTCGATATTCCGATGGCAACTCTCGATCCCAACTCCATGGCGTTCCATTGTCGTCCTTCAGTGTCCATAGGTTTTGCATGAAAACCTTCGCGGTTGTTACCACGGGTCCCACTAAACCGAGCGGGTCGTACAGTCGAGCGATGAGGGACAACGTTTGCCGTTTAGTAAGGGGCTGGTCGGTCCTCTCCGGTGGCAGTTCAATTCGGTATCGCAAACAGTCCGTCGCGGGTTCCCAATGCAGCCCGAGAGTTTTAATCACCTGGTCCTGGTCAAGCTCGACGGAAGGTTTCACAGCTCGATTTTCATTGGGAATACCTTCAAGAACGGATTCGTCATTCGACGCCCATTTCCGTAATTGGAATCCACCCTTTGCCAGAAGAGCTTCTAGCTGGTCTCGGAGTTTGATGACTTCTGCTGCATTTCGACCACCGGAAAAGAGATCATCGACGTAGAAGTCCTTTTTCAAAACTGATGCAGCTATCGGGAATTGTGAGCCTTCATCATCCGCCAGTTGTTTTAACACCCGAGTGGCTAGGAACGGCGCACTAGCTGTTCCATACGTAACGGTCTTCAACTCATACGTTTCCATGGGTTGGTCGGGAGCTGGTTTCCACACGATGAGTTGCATTGGGGTGTCTCTGGGGTCCACGATAACTTGCCTATACATCATTTTGATATCTGCGACGATCATGATCTGATGTTTCCTAGATCGCATCGTAATTGATCGAATGTCCTCCTGCACTGTTGGCCCGACCATGAGCGCGTCGTTTAATGAGGGTCCTGTTGGCGTCTTACAGGACGCATCGAAGACGACCCGCAATTTCGTAGTGCTGCTGTCTTCCCGTACCACAGCATGGTGAGGAAGATAATAGTGATTGATAGATGGGTCCTCATAGTCGTGGGTGCGCTGCATATGTCCGAGGTCTCTATATTCGTCGATGAATTCCTTGTATTGTTGGCGAAACTCCGGGTTGCGGTCAAGTCGATTTGTCAGAAAGTGTAGACGGCGAACGGCAGTGCGACGGTTGTCGCTGACGTGGGGTAGAATCTCGGTTTTGAACGGCAATCTTACGACATACCTGCCCTCTGATGTGCGGGATACAGTCTGCAGGAAATGGTCCTCAGTGGCTTGTTCTTCGACAGAGTATGATGTAGAGACACTTTCTTCTATTGTCCAAAATTTTTCCATCAGCCGGTGGACATCAGCTACGGTGGCGAGGTTAGCGACGACAGGCGAGGTGGATACGCTAGTTGAGGATTTTCCCGAGACCACCCAACCAAAAGCAGAATTGATAAGCACCGGAAGATGATCACCCAAGGAAATCCGTCCTGGAACACGAAACAATTCGAAGAATATTTCCGCACCGATAATAATGTCAATGGGATTGGTATTGTCAAACGATGGATCTGCTAGTTGCAAGCCTGGAGGCAGGTCCCAGGTCGAAGTATCGACCGCAGCTGCTGGTAAATCAATTGTAACCCTTGGTAGGACGAGGAATTCAACATCGGCGGAATAGGCTCCAACACGGGAACGAACGGTGGACGTAAACTTCTGTCTTGCATGTGTGGCTGCCTGTCCGATCCCACTGATTGGTAGGTGGATGCGTTTCCGTTGCGCCTTGATGTGTTGTGAAAAACTCTCAGTTACAAAGCAACATTCGCTGCCTGAATCCAAGAGGGCTCGACCAACGTGTTCAACGCCATTGTCATCAACGAGAATAATAACGGCAGTGGCCAGGAGGACGGTTTTCTGGCGGTGACCAGTGGAGGCACAACTGATCGATTCGGCAAGGTTCGCGGATACCGAGGTAGTCGGAGAATCGCTGACCGGAGTAGTAACGACTGGTGGCTTGGATTGCATTGAATTGGCAGGCTTCGGGGTAGAGGATGACGAGTCGTTTGCGCAAAGTAGGCTATGATGTCTGCCGCGACACTTACGGCAATTGGTAGATGATGAGCACTCCTTGGATTGGTGACCCTTTCTAAGGCAGTTTCGACAGAGTTGGTGCCGACGAACTTCCTTTTCCTTCTCCTCGGCTGACATCTTAGAAAAGCTTTGGCACATGTAGAGCGGATGATTTTCTGAACATGCGATGCACTTACGAGGGTTGACCTGGCTGGCTCCATGGCTAGAGACGGTCCGTTGAACTGGTTTCTTCTGCTGGGTGAAGAGTTGAAGGTCGATAGGCTTTGAATTGATGGACTGAAGGACAGTCACACGACGCTGAAGAAACGTAATCAAGTCCTTGAAGATGACAGCTCCTTTGGAAGAAGAGTACTCCTCCCAGTCCCTTCGGGTGGTTGGGTCGAGGCGCAAACTGAGCATCCGAATTAACAACACGTCCCAGAACTCCGTGCGTTCGCCAAGCTGCTGGAGCACCTTCACATTGGCTTCAAATTTTTCCACAAGGCTGTGGAGTTCTGCTGCAGATTCACGTTTCAGAGGAGAAAAGTCGAACAGTGCATCTACATACGACTGTTTTAGTCGTGCTGGATTTTGGAAGTGATTCAATAGCAGTTTCCATGCTACCGGATAATTGTTCGCGCTGATAGGGATTGTTTGTATTAGCTGAAGTGCGGCACTCGACAGCGACGACCGTAAGTAATAAAATTTCTGGATATTGGAAAGCCCCGTAGCAGAATGGACGAGCGAAATATACAGGTCGTGAAAGTTTAGCCAATTTTCCAATTTCCCGTCGAAGACCGGCAGTTTTACATCCGGCAATCGCACCTGCGATGCCGACGAAGGGAAATGCGTTTCTGAATGAGTTGGAGAACTTGGGTACTGGTTAATTGGCATTTTATTATGGGCCAGCAAGAAGCCCTTGACCTGATAATACGTCGTTTCAAGAGTGGTTCGATCCTTCAGGTGTGTGTCCAGGGACGTTTCGTCGAGCGACTCCAGTTCGTTCTGAACGGTACTATAATCCGACCAAAGTTTGGTTAGATTTTCCAAACGGACCGGAACCTCGTTGAGCTGAGTTTCTTCGTCGAAGTCATCGACGAACACCTTGATGTTGTTAAGCGATGTCATTAGGCTCTTCAATCTCAGCTTGAGAGCCTTTATGCGGCGCTCGGTGGACATGATGGAATCTTCTTGAGGCAATTTTATTGCCTTGAACAATCAAATTCAGCTGAACTGCAACCGATCCAGGGGGAAAGATGGCGGGTCCGTAGGGGAACCTTCCAGAAGGTTCTAGAGGCTGTGATAGCGGCTCACAGAATGCAGAATCACCGGAATAGCGGAGGTCAACGCATCCGGCTCGAAGGACCAATGGATAACGCAGCGAGCAGCGGCGAAGAGACAAAATCGGATGGTTCCCACGACGGTAAGTAATCTTCTTTCTTTCAGGCACGTTTCCCAAGGATGGCACTCGGATGGCGGCAAACACTACTCTGGTAGGTAATTCACACGCGAAATACTTAACGAAAACTCACTTTATTACTTTTAACTTCTATTTCAACTTAACTTTTAACAAAACTTCACTTTTCTAACTTCTACTTCTAATTTTCACTTTGTTTTGGCTACACCTATTCGTTGACGTCCGATGTCCACCTTTGCAGCATAAAAAGAGAGCTTCCACCTGTCACAGTGTTCCTTTTATAATCAAGGTCCAGCGGAAGAAGGTGCGCCGCCATGCTACCATCCGCAAGATGTAGCTCCAAAATATATTCGATTTTGAACGAGGGGACTGTTGATGTTGTAACCGAAGAGTTCACATATAGGTGGCTCATGATTCAAATTCGTGGATAGGGTTCACGAACATCACATTTGGTAAATATTTTTTTCTGTGTAAATTATTTCGGTCAGAAATCGCAGTTTGATGCTGATTTTATTGTTCAGCAAAGTTAGATAACTAAATGGTATTTCCTAAGAAAATATACACTGTGAAAAAAAATATTTTTTTAACATTAAAAAATATCATTTTTGTCACAAAAACTCAAATATCTCAAAACCCTATCTTTTGACCAACGTATTTTTTTTAAGGAAACCGGTCCATTGTACTACTGCAGTAATTCTGAAAAGTGACGTAAGCGCCATTCAAAATTTCGATATTTTTTGGTATATTATTTATAATATCTGGGGTGAGAATAACACTGTGGTATTCCTGCTGTATTAGAATGCAAGATCTAATCGTAATCTATCATATTTGGAAAGAAACTTAAAGGATGAGCAAGAGTTTTATGCATAATAACCAAAAAATGGGCCAAAACTATCAATGTCGCTTACGTCACTTTGCAGAATTACGGCAGATTAGCAATCTACCATAAAAATTTGGTGATAATAAACTAATAAACAAAAAAGTTTTGACAATTCAAACATTTCACAATTTTCACATTTAGTAATAATTTTTTTTTAGTGTAAATTATTTCGGCCGGAAATCGCAGTTTGATGCTGATTTCATTGTTAATGGCCTTGCGTGAGTAGAACAAGCTGTTTTTATTATGTATTATGTATATTATATGTACAGTAATGTTCCGATTTTATCACGCCCTCCGCGCATTGATCGTTTATTCATTAATTTGCTGTTACATTTGAGGACAAGTGTTTTCCCTCTTCTTCAAGATGAATGGTGAAAGCGTGTTTTGCAACGTTAAAAATATTGAAATGGGTATAGATGTTGAAGTATATTTCAAAGCATTTTTGAAAAGGGGCGTGATTATATTGTTTAAACAGATGTCGCTGATGGTATGGTGGCATGACTCTCTGCACTTAGCACTTCTGGCAATTTCTCAGATGGCTCGTCTGTCAAAGTCTAGACGGCAGGACGTGCAAATGCGTAAATTTGTATTCAATTTGGGCATAACCAGTTTATCTATGGTGCTTTCGGTGAGATTTCGTAACTCTTTTGAACATTTTTTTTCATCAAACGGTCTACAAGAGAGCGTTGAGTTGAAGACCTTTGAGAAAGCGATTGTTCATGTTGTTCGTTAGATTATAATAAACAAAATCACTTATTAGTTTTAACTGACTAGTTTGGTGTTGTTTACTTGGCTGAAGAAAAAAATTACTAGAAAATTTTTAATATCCATAGCGGTAGTATTTTTTTTTGCTTTTTCGTGAGCATTGTCATGGTATGTATACAGACAAACAAACGTAACACTGACGAAATTTTCATTGACCACGCCTTTAACGATCATTTTGAATCTTGGTTGTGGCTTTCATGACCAGAAGAGTGCCCATCGTTTTTCTTTGCGTTTGACGTTTCACACTAGCGCCTTCTGATGACGATATTGCACAACGCAGTGTTTCGTGAAACATTTCCACCAGGTGGTGGTAGTGGGAACTGGGCGATGGATTTTCACGAAAATTATTCTAGGCGTTTCGTCTGTTTGTCTGTGGTATGTACCTCTCATGCATTTGTTGTTGTTGAAGTTACTCGCATTCTTCCGATCATAAAGTCTGTTCTCTAAGAGGTATTTTTTTTGCAGATCAACTAGACGTATACGCGAATATATAAAACTTTTATTATGCAGCTTTCGTCTTAAAAATAAGTTTAATTCCATTTTTCTTATGATCAACAGCTTTTCAACGCTATCAAGGGAACTTTTCACCAGTCACGTACAATAAAAAGTATGACACTCTCAATATTTTTGATCACAACACTGGATCGCGTCTAAGTTTCAAATAGATACTATAGTAATTATGAATAATCAAACAAAAATATCATGAAAACAACTTGTTTAATTCAGGCGGTAGCCTTTACAATAAAATCAGCATCAACATATAATTCTCGAAATAATTTACACAGAAAAAAAAATTTTTTTGTTACTAAATGTAAAAATTGTGAAATGTTTGAAATGTTATAACTTTTTTGTTTATCAGTTTACCATCACCACAATTTTATGGTAGATAGCTGATATAATGGGCCATTTTCCCTAAAAAATTGACGTTGGTAAAAAGATAGGGTTTTGAGATATTTGAGTTTTTGTGACAAAGATCATATTTTTTTAAAGTAAAAAAAGAAATTTTTTACAGTGTATATTTTCTTAGGAATCATCATTTAGTTATCTAACTTTGCTGAAAAATTCATAACAATCGAACAATCCGTTTTTGCTGTGCAGCTTTTAGAATATTTTTGAACTATTTTCGCATACACCCTTTTGAAAAGTTAGTCGTGATTCAAAATAAAAATTTGATATCGAAAAATGGCGATTTAGATGAAATTGAAAAACTGTGCAAAGTTTCAGATATTTTTGAAATGGTCGCTCAGGATCGACTGACATGACTCCGTGGAACGCCTCAATTAGCATAAGCATTTGCAATGTTATTCATGAAAATATTACGAATCTGTTCCCCTTCAAATTCAATTCAAATCCTCTATTATGCATTCAATGAATCGAAGAAATTCCGCCGATTCAGCCAGTATGTTCCTGCATCTCATAACCCTTTTTACCAATTTGGAACCCTTCGTAAACTTCTTCATTAGGACCTTTCCTCACCCCAAACGTACTGTCGCAGCAGAGCATTTTTCCCTTCTCTCATTTATAATACCCTCGAAAAATCAAAAGAAAACTTCCTTCAACTACCCGACGATGACGACGACGACGACGACGCCGGCAAAGACGGTGAGCCGTGTTTGCCTTCAATCCTCACCCCTTCTCACCCCCTGTCCCCTCACGCTAGTGGCAGGACCTCAAAACCGTTGTTTCTTATATGAGCCGCCTCGGTTCGCGTTGCTATGACGGCGACAGCATCCCTTCTCATTTGCAGCATCCAACAGCTCAACATCGCCGGCCGTTGCGCTGCCATCGCCACCGAAGACGGTGCTCGTATACATCTTATTAAGAACTTGGTCTTAGCTTTTTCTCATTTACGCGTAAAAGACACACTCTCCTTCAGTCAGTCAGAGCCGGGCAAACACACGTCCGGCCGGCCACCCACTACTGCTTCCTCCCGTCGACGCTTTCCGCAAGGGTGGCCATAATGACGATGCTGCTGCTGCTGCTTCCAACATCGCACACGAACACAGAAATACTTTTAATTTTCCCTTTTTTCATCTCTCGCGTACGGGGCAAGGATTTTATGTGTACCGTCTTCGATACGGCGCGTTGGCGCCCGACCACCGCATCGCCACCCAGTCTTTGCCTAATGAGAAACGTGCGAGTTAGTCGCTGTATCTCAGGCTGGAGTGTATGAGTGTATGTACAGGGTGTTAGGTTCCTGAGTGCAAACTTTTTAAAAGGTGATAGAGGACCATAAATGGTGAAAAAAATTGTTCTACGCATATGGTCAAATCTCAACCGTTACGTAGTTATTGAACTCTCCATGTTTTTTGACTATTATTGCCTTAGCTGGCTATAATTTGAAAATGGTCAAACTTATCGCAGTTTTTAGACCCTTATTCGAAAGGTTATTGAATTTTCTATCAAATGGCATCTTTCAACCAATTGGTTTAGTTTAATAACTAAGTTTTCTAGACCAAATAGCTCAAAAGTAGTGAGTTTTAATTTGATTTTGTCAATTATCTTTTGAAAATGCGTAATGAATTAAAATTCTTTCTTTGGCAAAGTTGTGGCCCCTGTTCCACTCTACAATTCGTTCTTTGACACCAAACTTCTAGCTTTCATCGTTTTCTTGCAATATTGATTTAATTGTGCGGCGCAGTGCCCAAAACAAGTGCTTACCTTGACAGTTGCAAATTTATGATTTGAAATGCGATACTTAAATCAAAATTGCAAGAAAACGATAAGAGATAGAAATTTGGTGTCAACGAACGAATTGAAGAGTGGATTAGGAGCCACAACTTTGCCAAAGAAAGAATTTTAATTTATTACGCATTTTTAAAAGATAATTGACAAAAACAAATTAAAACACACTACTTTTGAGCTATTTGGTCTAGAAAACTTAGTTATTTAACTAAACCAATTGGTTGAAAGATGCCATTTGATAGAAAATTCAATAATCTTTCGAATAAGGGTCTAAAAACTGCGATAAGTTTGACCAATTACAAGTTATAACCAGCTATGGCAATAATAGTCAAAAACATGGAGAGTTCAATAACTACGTAACGGTTGAGATTTGACTATATGCGTAGAACAAATTTTTTCACCATTTATGGTCCTCTATCACCCTTTAAAAAGTTTGCACTCAGGAACCTAACACCCTGTATGTATGCATGATGTTGGAGGGAGGTGAAAAGTTTTAAAGAAAAACAAAATGTGTAGCTCCAGCCAGCGCGTCTGATGGGCGTGGGTGGATGGGGTGGGTGATTCGTCTTCAACCGTCTTATTCTTTGCCGACGTCTTCGCCGTTGTCGGCGTCATCATCGTTGTTGTTGATGATGATGAGTGGAGAGTGGCATGGTAGATAGCCTGGTACACGGTTTATATGGGAAAATACAAAAAATGGAAAAACTCAAGTTCCTGTATACTTTTTGAGATCCACTTTGGTCCCATATCAACTGTGCAAAATTTCAGATCGATCGGAAAAACTATATTTTAGCGCCCGCCATTCTTAGTTTTCATACGATATACTATGGGGAAATTTTACTCCTGCAAAGAAAAATCGCTAGGAGTCACCCCTAGATCCCTAAAAATAAGTCGATGAATGATTTCTGTAGAATACTTTACTAGGAATCAGTGTTGCGAATACTCACTTGCAAGAGTGATACTCATTTGCTTCTATCTCAGTCCAGAAGCATGCTATCAAAAAATGATGTTAAAAGGGCTTTTAGATTGTAGTTTAATCTAAAAGTTTGCCGAATAAAGTAAAGGTCGCAGACGCATACCAAAGTTGTGAGAGAGCTGTGAGTACGAGGTGAGTAAAATTCGTGTAATTTATACTCACCGTGTACTCACAGCTCTCTCACGGTTTTGGCATGCGTCTGAGACCTTTACTTTATTCGGCAAACTTTTAGATTAAACTACAATCTAAAACCCCTTCAAACATCATTTTTTGATAGCATGCTTCTGGACTGAGATAGAAGCAAGTGAGTATAATTTTTTGCTAGTGAGTATTCGCAACACTGCTAGGAATCAGATCTCCGAAGATCGCAAATCGATGCAACGTTCGTGGAAAAAGTTATTAGGCCCCACCCGATCGATAAAATAACGAGATTTTATTATTTATTGTTATTCCTTACATGTTAAACAGCGTTTGCATGCCATTCGGTTTTCAGTCAATAACTTTTTCCACATACCTCAGATCGCTTTGCGGTCTTCGGAGGGTTGGTTCCTCGTAAAATTTCCAAGAGAAATCATTAGTCAGTTTATTTTTAGGGGTTAAGGGGCAACCTGTGTCGATTTTTCTTTGAAAAAGTGATTTTCCCCATACTAAATCGTATGAAAACTTTAAATAGCTGGCGCTAAAATATAGTTTCTCCGATCGATCTGAAATTTTGCACAGTTAATATGGGACCAAAATGGAACTCAAAAAGTGTACAGGAGTAAAATGTCTTTTTGTGTCCCACGCTAATGGTAGACTTAAGACAGTAAAGGGATGGTCTTCCACCTTTTTAAAGAAAGATGATGTGAAACACCACCCCATTGGATCATATAATTCAGTATTCAATAATATTTTACTGATGAACGTATTTTTTTCAAGACTAAGTTATTCGCGTCAATTTCTTGATTTTTGCTTTGGCTGACCAAGCCAAGTGGAAATTACAGTATTGAAAATGCTTTGACATGAATGTGCTGGACTGCGATACTCACCTTGTACAGGAACGATACATGCACAGCAAGGAACAACACAACACAACGAAACAGAGGAGAAAGAATCCTTCTACAGTTTCATCCGAAAATCTTCCACGATATTGTTAGAAAATTATCCTTATATCTTTGAAGGATTCCTATAGAAATACATCTGAGAAAATGAATGAATAAGAACTCAAAAGGAATATGAACTTTCAAAAATAGGAATAGGACTTTCAAAAAGTGCTTCCGGATTCGATGTTCCTTCAAAAAAGCCTTTAAAAATCGTCTTAGGAATACTAGAGAAAGTCTCTTAACAATTCCTCCAGGAATATCTGCAAAGGTTGCGTTAGGTATTCTTCCAATAATTCATATTGCAATTTCTATGAAAACTCCTTTGGATTTTTTCCAAAAAACCATGAGGCGCTGTCCATAAACTACGCAGAATCATTTTTCGCCATCTAAGACACCACCCTGCCACCTCATACACTTTTGCCCATACAAAATTTTCGATATAAGTGTGGACCATAGTGTTTGGCTAGAAAAAAATAACGTATTTAATACAAACCCTTTAAAATTCCTTCTAAGACTTCATCAAGCATTTCTTCAATCATTATTTTAGGAAATTATTTATTAGTTTGTCAGGGAAATCCTCCAAAGGTAAAGCCGTTCATTGATTTTTCTATAAATTCATCCAGAACTTGTTTCTAGGATTTGCTAACATTTTTTTCCTAGAAATGTTTTAAAATTTTCTCCAATAAATATTCAGGAACTTCGTCAAAGATTCATTCAGAAATTTCCTCATCACACTGTCTTCAAGGGCTTGAAATTTCTTCTAAACCTCCATTCAAAATTGATCTAAGATTTCTGCTGGAATTGGTTTGCATTTTTTCCAATGATGTCTTAAGTTGTTGCCCTAAAAATATTTGAAAATGCTCCTATTCGGAAGATGGCAGAAATCCTGTTGAAAATCCAACAAGGATTTTATCAAGTATTTCTGCAAGTATTCTTACAGACATTTCTTCAATGGTTTCTTTTAAAATTTCACCAAAGATTTTTTTAGTAAATTTACAAAGAAATTCTTAAGAAATTTAATGTGAGATTTATTACAAATTTTCCCAAAAAATCCACCACGAACTCTTCCAACGGTTGAAACGTTATTAAAAAAGAGCACGAAATCAGCAAAATAAAATACTGTGCAAGGGTTTCTTAAGAGTTTTTCCAGCAAGAATTTGTTCATAAATCCTGTAACGATTAACAGGATTTCTTAAAATATTATTTACAGAGCTCCTCTGCGATGTTCATAACAAAATTCTCAAAAAAAAAAACAAACATAAATTTTCAATACATCGACCAGTATTTTTTTTTTCAAAAAATCTTTAGAAATGCTTATTAGAAGTCTTTAGAGAAACTTTTCTTAAGATTTAATAAAAATCAAAAGATTCTCTTCGGAATTCTTTTTCGTGAATCATTTTCAGAACTACTCTTAAGATTTTCTCAGTCATTTCTTTAAGTATTCCCTAAGTTACATTTTAATGCTTCTTCCATGAATTTCTCTAAGAGTTGCCTTATCCAACAAGTGGTGAGTTCCCATAAGAATGTCTGCAAACATTTTGCAAGAGTTTCTTCAAAAATTTATCAGAATTAAGAGCACCCCCCCCCCTCTTTTTACATAATAAACAGGCCCTGATGAAGATCCCAACCGCAGGATCGAAACGTAGGCAATGATTTGAAACAATCAACGCTTTTTCTGTGACTGAAAGCCGAAAAAACACCAAGTTTCCGTAAAACCCAGTCAGTCCATCTATATATTTATCAGAAGATTCCTTTAAACACTTGTTTAACGATTCTTTCAGAATTCCTTCAATAAAATTTCTCATCAGACGATTTCTCAATCATCCCTGCAGGTACTTCTCTACGGGGTCTGCCTGGAATTCATCTATGGATTTTTCAGAGATGTTTCAAATTAACTACCTAGGAGTCCTTCAAGAATTTCGTAAAAAAATCGTTTAGGAATTTATTCAAAAATTTCCACAATGGCTTCTCCAAGTATTTTTTTCGGATTTTTCTAATTAAATGTTTGGGAATTCCTTCAAAAATATCTTGAGAAATTTTTCCAAGGATTTCATAAAAATTACCTTTACAAATTCCTTTAAGAATTTGTTTAGGAATTTTTATGGTGATTCAACGAGGATCTTCGTCAAAAATTCTACCACGGGGCATAAAAGAACTTTACCAAGAACTCCTATGGATTTTTTTAAGATACTCCTCCAAGGATTCCTTTAGGAGTTTCTTCAAGGTTTCTTTTTCGGAATTCTTTAAGAATAATCTCCAAGCTTTTCAGAGGAATTCCTTTCAGATATTGGAAGATGAACACAGAAACATTGGAGGGGTATGTTTCCTTCTGGATTTTCTTCAAATATTTTTCCAGAAATTTCTCCGAAACATTTCTTTAGAATACTTAAAAAGGGGACTCTCTCTATCCGCCCACAATCAAGAAAAAAAAACACTTCACGGTATTTGTTAGTATTGAATGTGTGCGTGGCGTGGGTATTTCCTATTTAAAAGCACTTGAACACTTTCCAAATGTTATGCTAGATTTTTAATATAATCAATTCTTTCCAGAATCCCTCCTAGGCTTCTTCCAGAAATATCTCTTGAGAGCAATCTAAAATGTGCTTGGGACCAGGCTTGTAAACATTCGACACTTTCCACTACCTTCGTTTCACTGCCGTGGTCGGGTGTCAGCTTGCTTTGTTTCATTCGAGTGCGACCGCTATCTGACACGATGACATTTGTCTAATTCCAGCATTTCGCAAGATTACAGCCAATTTTGATTAAGATTGGTATAATATTAGTTTATTCGTGTGTGATAAATCGATTACAACACATACATTTATCCATAACAGCTCTCTTTATGGGAAAGACAGGAATAACGAAAATCGAACCATCTCCCGACGACGCAATCGTGGTCAAGCGCATTAATTTGACATTTTTGTTCCGTACAGTAGTATGATCGCTTGTGTTGTGAATGTTGGAGACAAAGGAAGCCGAATATCGACGAAAAGGTGTCAAAGACTGTGATCGCTAACAAGACTGCTTGGGACTTTCATGGAAATTCCTGCAAGAATTCATTCAGAAAATTCTTTAAGGATCCCTTCTTCAGAAAAAAAAAATCTCTTGAAGAAATTTCAAGAGAAATCTTGGAGGCGTCCTCTAGAAATACCTTCAAGGAATTCTTCAGAAATTCCTCCAAACATGTTCTGACAAATCTATCAAAACAGGTTCCCCAAAAGAATTCCTCTGAGAATTTTCTAAAGAAATCCTTAATGAACTAGGTTTCAGAAAGAATTCTTGAAGTTTTTATAATGAAATTCCAGGAAGACTTACTGACTGGGGGAATTCTTCAAGTTTTATTGAACAGTTCCTCAATTATTATTCTGAAGCCATTTTTGTAGATTTTTAAGACTTAATCACAACATTCATAAAGGACTTAATGAATAAATACTTGGAGAAGTTCCTGAAGATTTCCTTAAACAACTTTTTTGACGAACTCGTTTTTGGATTTTGAAAATTTCTAAAAGGGTTCTTAGAAGAATTATGGAAGAACCCAAGTTACACTTTTAAGACAAAATAAACTAGAAGAGTTTTATAGAACCATCATAAAAATAAAACAAAAGGGATAAAGTTTTTTAACTGTGATCAAAACCTATGCTCGTCAATATGTTAGCTGGACATTCTACGAATTCCTGGGAAAAGCCGTGAAGCTAAGAGATAAGTCTGTGAAGAAATTTTTGGAGAAATTTTCTGAAAAATATTCGCAGAAACGTTCATTGGTGGTATTATCCGCATTTCTTTAGAAAAGCTTGAAAATAAATCCTTAAAGAATCATTGGTGGAGTTCTAAAACGATTACTATGAGTAATTGCTGAAAAGATCGTGTTGGAAACCCAAACAGAAACGATTCAAGATGTGTTTGTGGAATTCTTGGGAATATTACTAGATCGGAGAAAAGTTTCCTGGAAGAATCTTCGAAAAAATCTTAATTAAATGCTTAGAGGAATTTCCGAACTAGATCCGTGGCACAATTTCTCAAAGTAACTCCTAGGTAAACCAAAAAAGGAGTCCCCGAAGGTATTTCTGCAGTAATCTCAGGAGAAATTCTTTAAGAAATACGTGAAAAATTACTTTAATAAATCATTGGAAGATTTTTTAGAGGTTTCGTGAAGGAATCAATAGAAAAATTCCCGAAGGAATACCTGAAGTTATTTTATAGCTAGGAATCATTGCAACAATATTGAATGGATGGAATTCAGCCCAATGGCGTCCTTATATTTATCACATAAAGGATTTTTTATGACATTCTGTAACAGTTCTTGGAAAGAACGGTAATGCAATCTTTGGATTAATTCCTTAAGTAGAACTTAGTGGAATTTGTGGAATAATACTGATGGAGAACAATTTTTGGAAAAATCCTTGAGGTAATTGGACTTTGAAGAAAAAACTTGATGAAAATTTGAAGGAATTTCTTAAGGGTTTCGAGAAAAAATTGAATAATCCTGAATCTTGGTGATACCGCATGGAGAACTCCTTAGAAAATGCTATTATTTATTTTGAAGGGATTCTTTTAGAACTTCTATCGTTATCTTTAGAGAAACTCCTAAAAAAAATATCGTTGAAAGTGCCACAAGAATTCTATTAGTAATTCTTGATGAAATTTTCTAAATTTTGCGTAAGAAATTTTTGGAATTCTCATTTTTGAAAGGATTTCTTGGCGAATTATTCGAAATATTGCTGAAGAAATTCTTGGAGGAATTTCGAGCAGAACCCGTGAAAAGCATTCGGCAGGCATGATTGGAAAAATACTTGATAATACTCTAGCAGTGATCTCTCAAATTATTATTGAAGGAATTCCGAAAGAATTCTTAAATAATTCGCTTAATGAATATTTGGATGAATTCCTGTAGGCATTCTTAAAAGTATAAATATCTGAAGAAATTGTTGATAATATAAGACCTTGCAGGAACATCCAGACCAACCCTGGTAGAAGTTCCAGAAGGATTTCGTAAAGAACTTACTACAAGTAGTAATAAGGAATCCTTCTAAAACTCACAAAAGGAATAAAAAACATGATAAATCTGGGAAGGCATTCATTCTGAAAGAGCTTTCAGAATAATTTCTGGTCGATATGTAGGAAGGCTTTTCTAAGGAAACGTCTTAAGGAATTCTTTGAAGAAACTCCTACAATCCTTGAGGGAATGATTGAAGAATCCTTTCGAGGAACTCTTGGAAGAATTCCTGATTGAATTTTCGATGAAATTTCTGAAGAAACCCTTTGAGGGAATTTAGAAGGAATACTTGGAAGAATTCCTGAAAAATATCAAGAGAATTTCACTAAGAAATAGCTAAAGAAACTTATTGAGGAATCTTTGAAAAACTTGGAAAAATACTAAGTGAAATTGTTCAAGAATTTTCCAAAGGTTACACCTCGAGATCACCACAGCAGACAGAATCTCAAATCAACTACAATCTGTATTGATTGACAGAACTTCTTCGATATTTGACATGTCTAAACCTTACTTCGTGAAACCATCATCGATACTATATTTCGATAGTCACACTATATTCAAAACTCTTCGTTATTAACAAAATATAAACCAAACGATTGCGGCCCATATAGCCGAGGCGGTAAACGCACGGGTATTCAGCATGACCATGCTGAGGGTGACGGGTTCGATTCCCGGTCGGTCCAGGATCTTCTCGTAAAGGAAATTTCCTTGACTTCCTTGGGCATAGAGTATCTTCGTGCCTGCCACACGATATACACATGAAAAAAGGTCATTGGCAGAGGAAGCTCTCAGTTAATAACTGTGGAAGTGCTCATAGAACACTAAGCTGAGAAGCAGGCTTTGTCCCAGTGAGGACGTTACACCAAGAAGAGGAAGAGGAAGAGGAAGAGGAGAGGAGACCAAACGATTCCAGCAACATAAAACATACGAATTACTAAACTAACTAAACTAACGTCAAAATTTTGCTGAATTCCAGCACAGCTTTACTGATTACACGTGAACATTACTTGATCATTCATCATACTGTGCTGGAAACCAAGCATTAATTTCGGAGGAAATAATATAGTGCATAGACGACAAAATAATGAATACATAATACAGATGACAGAAAATGAAAGACTCAGGAAAAAAAACTCAACATTCAAATGACTTGGCTTGACTTAGCTACTAAGATAATTCAGTACAGTCTTGTTGGAGATCATTCGAACCTTTTGTCGATATTCGGCCTCCTTTGACTCCAACATTCGCAACACAATCAATCAAACTACCGTACGAAACAACAATGTCAAACGAATGCACTTCACCACGATTGCGTCTTCGGGAGGCGGTTCGGTTTTTGTTATTCCTATCTTCTTCGATAATGAGACCTGTGTTGGCCATATGTGTGTCGTATTCAATGCAACATGCAAGAATAAACTAATATTAACATTTATATTCGAAATTGGTTGAAAATCTATGCGAAAATCTAGAATTAGACAAATGTCATCGTGTCATACGACATTGATTTGACTCTTTCTTATGTTTATTGATCTTCGTTCTACCGCTCGTGTTGTGTGTAAGAGGTAACGGTAGCGCACGAATGTAACAAAGCAAGCTGACACACGACTGCGACAACGAAATGAAGGTAGTGAAAAGTGGCGAATGTTTACAAGACTGAATTAAGTATTCAAATTTTAAATTGAAACTACTCGCAGTATGTGATAAATCAGTTACCCATCAATAATTTGACATATGTCAAAAGGATTTGTTGCCGGGGCCCGTGGCGTAGTGGTCACACGTTTAATTCGTAAGTGGATGGCCATGGGTTTGATCCCAGCCCGGCACTTGCAATTTTTCGTCAGTTGTTCTTCCCCCCGAGAGCGACTGGCAGCTGACCCTCTTCTGAGCATATGCTCAAACGGACCCGGAAACTTGGATATCGGCTAACGGCAACCCATAATGGACCCCCAATCGGACAGGAAAAGGAACAAGATCAGGGTTCGAGAGCCACTGGACGCAGTAGTTGAAAACATGAATTATAATTATAAGAAACTTTTTTCAACTGCAAACTATGTCGGTAAGTAGAATTTTACTATTTTGGTCGGCAAAATAGCTCTGAATGATAACCAAATGATAATAAAACCTGTTATCAATCAGCTGTATTTTTTCATGTTGATAACCAATTTTTTTTTTTTTTTATCTGTATTAACGAGATTTTTAGCCCTGGGCTAGTTCATCTCGGGACCCACGCTTTACTTCCCTTCCGAAGGAAGAACTCGCATTTTGCGAGTATGTCGGGAGTGGGATTCGATCCCAGGTCCTCGGCGTGATAGTCAAGTGTTCTAACCATCACACCAGATCCGCTCCACAATAACCAAATGTATTATTGTACAAAATACTGTATAACACAATTAGTTATCAACTTGAACTTAATGATAATTTAACTTCTTATTATTCTGGTATTCGTGGAGTAAATTTGGGTTATCGTTTTTGTTATGTTGGCTCTTAATTCAACCTAAATGATAACAAACTCAATTATCAAACGAATGATAACCAGGTAACAGAGCTTGTTATCATTTTGTTATTTGCCTTTGCTCGGGGAGCCATGCATCAACATCCTCGTGCTCATCATTTTACCATGGACAGGGTAGAAAGTGACAGCAGTGCTAAAGCAACCAGTTCGATATAGTAGAATTAGAATAGAATACATTTAGGCGCTGTACAAAGTGTAAGTGCAGCTGCCAATTGGTGTCGCTCACGCAGTGCCCTAATGGACAAAAGAGCTGTAAAATGGGTGATGTGGTTGAAGAATAAAAATAAGAGAAAAAAAGTTTGGTCAAGCTAGATCTCAATTCAAAATTTGCAAAATTTTTGTGTCGCGTTGTTCCTTCGTTGTCTCGTGAATTTCAATTCGGCCGATGAAAAGTCAAATGGCTTGCGGAACTACGCCACCCGGTGAAGTGTATATTCTCAAAAATGTTTAGTGATTTCTCTAGAAGTGGTACATCTACGCCGTGGAACGTTGTTTGTAGGTTTTAGTGCATCCTGGAAAAGTATTTCCAACCAGATCAAAACTTGTGCAGGTCAATACATGATGAAATAGAAATGAATGGAATTCGAACAGTGAAAACTGCATAAGCTACGCCATCCAGAAAGTGAATCGAAGAACAATTGTTCCTCAGTGATTCGGGTGAAAATCTGTCGAAATAACGATATTTAGGATATGAAGAAAATGGAAGTCTTTTTGATTGTTGTTGATATTTGGTTTCGTTTCATCTTTCGTGATTCGCTAATGATATGAAGGAGTTTGCTACAGGAGAACGTAGTTATTGTATTCTACGCGACCTGTGTTCGTGGTTTTAATTGGGAAGATATAAAGAAAAATAGTGAACAAGCTTTTTATTGGGTTAACATTACTGGATCTACAGTGTGTTGGTACCAAGTTGGTACAATACTGGAAAGTGACAGTCTTCGTTGAAGCCAGCATGATAAGTGTTACTATAGCAACTGACTACGATGTTAGGCGATGGGCGTAAAATGAGATCGGATTTGAATTGTAAACCATGTCGTTTACACCGATGGTTATCGGTTCAATACTTCCGCGGTATCGAGAGTCAACTGCCAACGAATTGGGTGAAGACTATTGCGGTGCAGCAATTTGTGCCGAACACAGATATTGAACTGAATGGATTATCCGGTGAGTTTGTTCTGTGTTGTTCCCTTTCCGTATTTAGATTTTGTTTCATTATTTTCTTATACAAGACCTTTACTAAAGGTAATAATTTGTATTTGTTGACAAGTATATCTATCTTTTGCATGTTCTTCCAACGTATTTTGTGCTTAATATATGGGCTTCTTTTTCTGTACACTCGGGGAAGGGGTCATTATACTTTTTCTCGTTTCAGAGAGCGAGTAATGGCGCTTAAACTTAGGCTTTGAAGCCAGGACACATGGAGAAATGCCTGTGCCCCATCCCAGGAGAAGTAACCCAACTAAAACGGAGTGTGCATTAACCTTCTTAGCAGCACCACTCCCAACGATTTCATGCTCAAACACCATTCCCCTGAAACGAAACGGTTGGTACGGTTGTCCCCGTTTCTTCCTTCATTCGATTCAAAAAGATTTGTCAATCACGTTATTCATAAGTGGATAATTTGATTGCCTTAAATTTTTGAATTATCTTCCAACTCATTAGTCTGCACAGTGGGCCTGGCCATTTTAATATTTGTGTCACATCTCTGATATGCCGCAAATATTAATGCTGACAAGAAAATATCAGAAGAAATTTTGGTATTTCCAGGATGCTTTTCAATACTGGCTGTGCAAGCACTAGAATAGAATAGAATAGAATACTGCTTATTATCTTTCCCAAGAAATAGAACTCCGGAGACGATGGGTTCGATTCCCGTTCCGATCGGGAAAATTTTCTCGACTCCATGGGCATAGCGTATCATTGTACTTGCCACACAATATACAAATTCATGCAATGGCAGGAAAAGAAAGCCCTTCAATTAATAACTGTTGGAAGTGCTCAAAAGAACACTAAGTTGAAGAGAGGCAGGCCCAGTTCCAATGCGAACGTCGAGCTATAAAGAAGAAGAAGAAGAAACAGAACTAGCTGATTAACAATTTCTTATGCTTAAGTTTGCTTAAGATTGGTTTGTTTCACTCTTGTACTGCAAAAATGTTTGTTGGGATACCTATACATCCTTTTCAAACCATCTTTGCTTCTCGGATTATTAGAAAACAGGCTCCAATATCTGGCAGCATAGTACGCCACGAATCGCCTTAGAGAAATTAAAAGCAAAATAAGATGAAAAATTAAAGCGGCCTTATCGGAGTAGAAGGGGTTTACCTTCCCTATGTACTCAGCTACAGGGACACTATAGGCTACAAGCCAGGATACAGCCTCCGCGTCAAAGCTGATAACGGAGAACACATCGCGCATCGTCCATACAAGACAGCAGCCATCAGCCACGTCCGCAGTCGAGCCTCGTGTCCTGTGTCTGATGAAAATTTATGTATTACCCTCTACCTACGAGGAGGCATCCTCGTCCCCTCCCCTCGTGGATTCCGGATGGAAAAACAACCACTCGCAACTCGGAGAAACCGTGATAAGCGAGCTTCGCATCGGTGCGAGATAACGTGGCCCTCCGGCGGCACAGAAGAGGACACTGGAATGCTAATACCTACCGGGTGGCGGCTGTCGTTTTCTTCGAAGAGGCGAACCCCCTTCGTTGGGTTTGCGTGTGCCGCGCCCGTTCGTAAGGTGTGTTGGGTGGGTGGAGGAAGGTGGTGGAAGAGGCAGGACACTGTTTGTGGAATTAAGCGAAAAACTCCTAAAAACAGATAAAAACTAAGATGCTGAGATTTGGGAAAATTCCCCGTATCTCCGTGTCGTATACAAATGCTGGAATTCGTGGTCGTACCTACTCGTTGGTGCCTTGGAAGTCGTCGCAATTTTCGATGCGTGACAGCTTCGGTAAGAATGTGGATTGAGGTGGGTGGGGGAGACGAGGATTTTTGAGAGAGAGTGTATGAGTCCTTTATATGGTCGTGATAAGACAAGCAAGTAAGAAAAGGAGAGTGTGCTTGGTGCTTTCCAGTGATGGCATGGAACACGAAATAAGAAGAAAAGGATAATACGTGCACGCTATGTGAAGTGTGTTGGTACATAACAGCAGAGAGTCCGTATTAACAAAGACGGAGCCAACAACTATGACAGCAAATTGAGAGCTGTTGTATGATGTGATGGTAACTAAATACTAATCCTTTTTCCCAGAAAAGGTATTAGAGTTATTATAAGTAAACAACTACAATTACAACTTTGTACTTATTAGGATGAGAAATTGAGAAATGATGTGATGACACATGGTTAGAGAATGTATGGAGGAAAATGTTAGGTCTCTGAGGGCCGATTTCTTCACCCTGGCTTAGGCGTTAAGCCAGGTTTAACTGTATGGGTAAGCCTGGCTTACGCGTTAAGCCGAGGTGAAGAAATCGGCCCTAATTGTTCAATTAAAAATATCAGAGAAGTGCCAAACGGCGGGCAAACATAGTTCATAGATCCCCGAAATTGTCGAACTAAGAAACCATCAGCTAAGAGTTGGGTACTTAGGTGCTAGTACATCCTGTCTCCCTTATGGATTTAAGAGGTTCGTCCCGAGCATCAGTTTACCAAGGAGGTGCGGCGTTTGTTTTTGGCATTTAGAAACAGAGTATAAAAAGCTCCTGGTGCACCGAAAGCTATGCCTAAGGTGGCCTATCATGATGGATAGTTTGGTAGATGGGTAACTTCAGATCAATAACCTGCACTGGAACTTCCATTTAGGTAATCAGTTCAGGCTACCTGAATAGAATTTTTACATAAATGGATTCAGTTTACTACTTGGATTTCAAAATTCAGAGATCATAGCAGGCTGTGCGCGCGAGTGGCTGCGTTTTTAAAATCGTCTGTCACGCGTTGGTTTTTCTGTCGGTGTAGTTTTGAACATGGTTGGCCAAATTAAAAAACAATTCTACTTGTTAAAAAGAATAATTTGCTACTGGAGGAGTTTATATTACCTATTCCTATCGGGGTGCTGGAATTCGTCTTCATTTTTGTGTTATTTCATTATGATTTTGGTCGAGATCGCTGCTGGATATCCGGAAGGCGCAAATGAAAGTCAACCATTTCATCTTGGGTGTACACCAAAACCTCCATTTAGGTAATGAGTCGGGACTGCCTAAATAGAATTTTTACCTAAATGAATTCATTACCTAAATGGATTCAGTTTATTATCTAAATGGAGTACAAGGTTGCAAAAAAGTTTAAGAAGGGAGTGTTAGTAGAAGATTTAAAGGGGGTCGTGCGGAGTTTCAGAGTTTCAGGAGAGGGTTTGTTTCAGGAGGGGAGGGGCTTCAGGAGCGTTTTCGGGGGTTCTGGAGGGCCTTGGATCTGAATTGTCATTCAAATGACTAACTGGGCACGAAACACAGAGAACCCTGCAAAATTCCGCCAGAATGAAAAATTATTGAATGTCGGGTCAAAGTCGGGTCAATTTTTATCGTATGTTAGGCCATTGTTGGACCAACATCGAACAACTGTTGTGTCTATGTTGGGTTTGGTGGCCAAAATAAAACAGGCAAATGATAGGTTGATGTCGGGTTTGACCTCATCAATGCTGGAGCTGATATCAATTGAATAAGGCTGACACAAATTTCGATTTTCTCTAATGTCACCCCCCCCCCTCGGGAATTTTTTGTTGGAATTCGACATTTTGAGGGGGGATACAAATTAATTATTCAAGAAATTTAAAAATTTTAAGGTGAAATCAGAGTCGTCGAGAAAATTTCTTAACAAATCCGATGAGTTTGACGATTTTGTCTAATTGTTCGGGTATTTTTCCATCAAAAACATTTATTATTCATCATCTCCCCCCCCCCTTGACGAGTCTATGACCAAAGTGACAAAAGAAGAAAATGAGATTTGTTCCGGCCTAATGGAAAGATGGTTGCTTATCTCAATTTCAGCTGGAAATGACGCTGGATACTGACACTTTTCAACACTGAATGGAAGGGGGGGGGTGTTTAGGGGGCATATCTCAACATTAAAATCCCACCCAGATCTCAGGTGCGTTACATGAGGTCCGAGGGGGTTTTAGGGGGATTTCGAGGGCAATTCAGAAAGCTTCAGAGGATTTTTGGCGAGTTTCAGAGGCGTTGCTCAGGCGTTTTCGGGAGTTTTTGAGGCATCTGATTTCGAAGGCGTTTCATACAGCTTCAAATGATTTTCGGCGGGTTTCAGAGGCGTTACTCAGGCGTCAGGTAGACGTTTTCGGGGGTTTCTGAGGGTCTTAGGTGCGTTACATGGGTCCGAGGGAGTTTTATGGGAATTTTGAAGGCATTTCAAACAGCTTCAGATGATTTTTGGCAAGTTTCAGAGATGTTACTCAAGAATTGCGAAGGCATTACATGGGGTCTGATGGGGTTTTAGGGGGATTTTGAGGAAGCTTCAGAGGATTTTTGACTTTTAATCAATTATTTAAGAACATAAGCTATGCATATAGATTCGATTACTTATGCTCAAGAAGGTTCTTAGGAAACCTTAAACAGTCCCAATCCAACCATATCCCCCCTCATCGCTCCCCCTGAGCACGCCCTTAACTCCCCTCAATTCCACTTACAACATAATTCTCTCAAACCAACCTTATCCCTAATTGATTGATTGATTTGTCTTTATTAGAGAGACTTTCAGCCCTTGGCTGGTTCGTCTCTCCCTTATCTCTAATGTAGAACACTCCAACTACTCTAAACACAATCAGATTCCATTTAGGTAACGTTACCTAAATGGAGGTAACGTTACCTAAATGGAGGGACCTAAAAAGATTTTATCTAAATGGATTCGACCTAAACGATAGTTTGAGTGTAACAACACCCCGAATTCCCGTGACACCTAGGACGCTCGAAAGGACGTGGATGTCTCTATATTTGTCTTAGGTTTCTTAGGAGTTTTCGAGGGTCTCAGACATGTGACGCACCTAGAGAGTTTCAGAGGTATTCTTAAACATTTCAGAAATTTTCAGAAAATTTTCAGCGGGTTTTGGAGGTTTTTTTTCAGGGTTTCGAAGGGTCTCAGGTGCGTTACATGAGGTCCGAGAAGGCTTCAGCATTTCAGAGGGATTTTAGGAAGTTTCAGAGGATTTTCGGAGGGTCTCAGGTGCGTTACATGGGGTTTGAGAGGGTTTCATGGGCTTTTCAGAGGTGTTTCAGGAAGTTTCAGAAGATTTTCAGCGTGTTTTGAATGCGCAAAAGAGGCGTTTGGGTTATGGAGTATGTTTCAAGGGTTTCAAAGAATTTTCAGGGACATTGCAGGAAGTTTCAGATGATTTTCAGTGGGTTTCAAAGGCGTTACAGGAGCTAAAGAGGCATTTTGAAGGTTTTTTTTGGTGGGTCTCAGGTATGTTACACCCCTAGGAGGTTTCAGGTATTTTCCAAGGCATTTCTGAAATTTTCAGAGAATTTTCAGCGGGTTTCGGAGGTGTTTTCCAAGGTTTAGAAGGGTCTCAGGTGCGTTACATGGGGTCCGAAATGGCAGAGTTTTCAGAGGAATTTCAGGAAGTCTCAGAGGATTTTCAGCGGGTTTCAAAGGCGTTGCAGGAGGGTTTTCAAGAGATTGGAATCTTACTTATATGGGCGTTATATAGCGTCTGAGGGAGTTCCAAGCCCCATATAACGCCTACATAAGATTCTAAAGTCTGGAAACTCTTCGGTGGCATTTCAGGAAGTTTAAGAGGATTTTCAGCGAGTAACGCCTCTGAAACTTTAGGGGACTTTAAGGGAGGTTTAAGGGAGTCTCATGTGCGTTACAGGGAGTTTCAGGGGGTTTTCGGAGGCATTGCAGGAAGTTTCAAAGGATTTTCAACGGGTTCTGGCAGGGCTATTCAAGGTGTTTTCGGAAATGTCAAAGGAACTCACGACGCATAAATCTTGAAAACTAAAACCACAAAAACAAAGAATTCTTTGTACAACATACGTCCAAAGAACTTTTTTGTGGGTTTTGTGCAAATCTATTTGTCTATCTATCTATCTATCTATCTATCTATCTATCTATCTATCTATCTATCTATCTATCTATCTATCTATCTATCTATCTATCTATCTATCTATCTATCTATCTATCTATCTATCTATCTATCTATCTATCTATCTATCTATCTATCTATCTATCTATCTATCTATCTATCTATCTATCTATCTATCTATCTATCTATCTATCTATCTATCTATCTATCTATCTATCTATCTATCTATCTATCTATCTATCTATCTATCTATCTATCTCATTCTTTGTCGAGCGTTCGTGCGAGACAGTCGAAATTTCTCGTTCGTCCGGTTTGTCTTCGATACTTTCCAGTTCGGTGGCTATTTTTCGGCGTGCTAGTGTTTCAAGTGTTCACGTTTCAGTGATTATCCCTAGTGGGACGAGTGCGGTTGGCTAGGCCACAATTTTTACCGCAAAAGTTTGTTTAATTCGAGTGAAATTCTCGTTTTCATCGTAACACGTGGCGCATTGTCCGATTATCGTGCGCAGCACCCCCCGCACACCGCGCCGCTCGCGCGGCCGTGATCGGCTTTTTCCAGTGAGTACCCAAGCTCATCGTCGTCGACAGCAGCAGCCCACCGAGAGAAGAGCAGAGAGCGTTCCGCCGCACACCAACGTCGGCGCTCAGCAGCAGCTCGCCTCCTCCCAGTGCGGGCGATCCGATCGCTTGGACCTGTCGTCGTCGAGCCTGTGGCTAAACAGAGTGCACAAAGATAAGTACATAAAGTTACCCCTCGTTGTTCCCCCCTCTCCACTGACTCTTTGATTAGATTTAATTTGGTACATAAGCAGTTTTTTCTCACTTTTCCTGTAGCGTTAATTTTGTCCCTTGTTTTTTGATTATTTCTCGTCCCCGTGATAGTTTTAGTTTAAGGTTTTTGAGTGCCCCGTGGTGGTAGTTAACTACCACAATGGGCGATGATGACGATGGCGGGGGTACGTCGTACCGCATCAACGAAGTTTTGTTATTGGCATCGGACTGCTCGAGCCAACAAGGCGATATAAATGCTAACCCCTTTGATTCCCTTCACCCTGGTGCTTCTCCAATGGACACCAACAGTAAATCTGTTTCGGCGTCCCCCCGCCTCAAGGCCTACCCTCCCGTCTTTGGCGGGCCATATGTTGTTTTCTTCCGACCCAAAGGCAAACGTTTGAACACCGTTCAAATCAGCAAGGATTTGACTAAGCGGTATTCTTCCGTTGTCTCCATTGACATGGTCGGTACAGCTAAGCTTCGGGTGACAGTAGGCGACCGGAAGCACGCTAATGAGATTGTGGCCTGCGAGTTGTTTACTCTTGAGTATTTTGTCTACCTTCCGAGCGCGTCAATTGAGATTTCGGGGAAGGTCGCCGACGCATCTTTGACCTGCGAAACGATCATGCAAGGCTGTGGTCGTTTCCATAACCCTTCTCTACCTCCTGTCCAGATACTGGATTGCCGGCAACTGCATTCGGTATCCCAGGAGGGCGAGAAGAAGGTTTACACACCATCTGAAGAATTTTCTGTGACCTTCTCCGGATCTGCATTACCAGATCTGCTGGTGATTGGCAAACTTCGGCTACCTGTGAGGCTGTATGTACCGAAGGTAATGAATTGCATCAATTGCAAGCAGCTGGGCCACACCGCCCAGTACTGCAGCAATAAACCTCGCTGTGCAACATGCGGCGAGAGACATGTGGACGGTGCGTGTAAAACACCGCCCAAGTGTGTTTATTGTGGTAGCGACCGTCCACATGATCTGATTGCTTGCCCAAGGTACATACAGCAGAAAAAACATCAAAAACGGTCGTTGCAGCAGCGATCACGGCGAAGCTACGCCGAAATGCTGAAAAAAGCTGCCCCGACCGTTGAATCGCGTAACATCTACTCGTCTTTATCTCTCGATGATCAAGGCTCTGACTCTGAGGTCGGGGACGGGGTTCCCTTTGTTTTCAAGGGTGAAACGAGGAAACGGATGAGGCTCCAGAGACCCACCAAAAAACCTCGGAATCTGCCTAGCAGTGACCCCCAACCTACCGTGACAAATTCTAGGAGTGTTAAGAAAGGCGCTAAACGTTCACCTCCTGGATTCAAAATCCAAGATGAACGAGACTTTCCTTCGCTCCCGGGTACATCAAAAATCCCAGATGTCCCAATTTTTTCGACTTCTCAGCCAGAGGGACAGCATTCGGAGAACCAGGAACAACCCCTTGGTGCTCCGATGTTCACGATTTCTGGCATCGTAGACATCATCCTTAACTTCTTTAATGCTTCTGACTCAGTGAAGAGCATTGTCAAAGCACTTCTTCCTTGTGTGTCTCCTCTTTTGAAGCAGTTGGCTTCTAAAATGCCCCTCCTTGCGACATTCGTATCTTTCGATGGCTAATTTAACTACCGAGGTCGAAGATATGATTTCTGTGCTACACTGGAACTGTCGTAGTATCGTACCAAAATTAGACGCTTTCAAATTTTTAATTAACAATTTACAATGCGATGTTTTTGCGCTATCCGAAACATGGCTGACACCCGATGCAACCTTACCTTTTCCCGATTTCAACATTATCCGTCTTGATCGGGCCGACTCGTACGGAGGGGTGCTTTTAGGGATCAAAAAGCAGCACTCATTTTACAGAGTCGATTTACACCCGATGACAGGCATTGAAGCCGTCGCATGTGCAGTGACTATCCGGGGGAGAAGCCTAAGTTTCGCCTCCATTTATCTTCCACCGAGAACTGCGATATCTCGCAGAGATCTCGCCCACATCTGCTCGGTCATGCCTGAGCCACGGCTGCTCATGGGAGATTTCAACTCCCATGGTACAGGCTGGGGGGAACTGTACGATGACAGCCGTTCAACTTTGATATATGACCTCTGCGACGACTTCAACATAAATAAAAGAAAATCGGGTTAAGTACGGTTCCTTTGAATTCCACTAAGAATTTGCATCCTTTGACAGATACGTATTTCGACCTCAACTGTAAGGTCGTCTTCAGTGTCTTGTACTTGACTCGACTCAAGTCGAGTCAAGTACAAGACCCTGAAGACGACCTTACAGTTGAGGTCGAAATACGTATCTGTCAAAGGATGCAAATTCTTAGTGGAATTCAAAGGAACCGTACTTAACCCGATTTTCTTTTATTTACAGATATTCCCCTAACAAGCCCAGGTTAATCATCATCGACTTCAACATGACAATTTTGAACACCGGAGAAGTTACGCGAGTGGCACCTCCAGCTAAAGATGGCAGTCCTAGAGACAGCCGATTAGACCTCTCAATCTGTTCGAGCTCACTATCGCTGGAGTGTACATGGAAGGTTATCCAGGATCCCCATGGTAGTGATCACCTTCCGATCGTTGTTTCTATTTCCAATGGTTCACGTCAACCTCCATCTATCGACATTTCCTACGACCTCACGAAACAAATTGACTGGGGAAAGTACGCGGAAGCAATTATCGACGGTGAGCAATCGGTAGAAATTCTTCCACCGCGGGAAGAGTATCAGTTTCTATCAGAACTGATCATCAGTAGCGCGCTTCAGGCACAACGTCGGCCAGTTCTAGGTCCATCGGCTCGCAGGAAACCCCCCAATCCGTGGTGGGATAGCGAGTGTACAGAAATCTATCACGAGAAATCCGCTGCGTTCAAAGAGTTTCGGAAACGCGGTTCGGTCGAAAACTTCAAGCGGTACGTTTCCCTTGAAAGCAAGTTCAAAAACTTGATCAAGGCGAAGAAAAGCGATTACTGGCGTCGGTTCGTCGAGGGTTTATCGCGCGAGACATCAATGAGAACTCTTTGGAACGTCGGAAGAAGAATGCGTAACGCGTCGTCGGTAAACGAGGATCGAGAAAGCTCTCCTCGGTGGATTCTCAAGTTCGCAAAAAAAGTTTGTCCAGATTCCGTACCCGTGGAGCGAATAATTCGTGATGTTTCCGAGGATAGGGACGACATGGATAGGCCGTTTTCGATGGTTGAATTCTCACTTGCTCTTCTTTCATGTAACAATTCCGCTCCAGGAATGGATCGAATTAAGTTCAACTTGCTTAAAACCTCCCCGACGTCGCTAAGAGGCGCTTGTTGAACTTGTTCAATCAGTTCCTGGATAACAACATCGTTCCGGATGATTGGAGACAAGTGAGAGTGATAGCTATTCAAAAACCCGGGAAACCCGCGTCGGATCATAATTCGTACCGTCCAATCGCGATGTTGTCTTGTCTACGGAAGTTGTTGGAGAAGATGATTCTCTTTCGACTGGACAAATGGGTTGAATCGAATGGCATGTTGTCTGATACACAATTTGGTTTCCGCAGAGGCAAAGGAACGAACGACTGTCTTGCGTTGCTTACTTCAGAAATTCAGCTTGCCTTTGCTCAAAAGCAGCAAATGGGCTCAGTGTTTTTGGATATTAAGGGAGTTTTTGATTCAGTTTGTGTCGATGTTCTCTCCGACAAACTACACGGAAGTGGCCTTTCACCAATTTTGAACAACTTTTTGTATAATTTGCTGTTTGAGAAGCAGATGAGTTTTGCTCAAGGCGACTTGACAGTTTCACGAATTAGCTACATGGGTCTCCCCCAGGGTTCATGTCTAAGCCCCCTTCTTTACAATTTTTATGTTAGAGACATAGATGATTGTCTCATGGAAAATTGCACGTTAAGACAGCTTGCGGATGACTGTGTTGTTTCTATAACGGGATCAATAGCAGTCGATCTGCAAGGACCACTACAGGATACTTTGGACAATTTGTCTACTTGGGCTCTTAAGCTGGGTATCGAATTCTCTCCGGAGAAAACTGAGATGGTTGTCTTTTCTAAAAAACACAAACCGGCAAAGTTTCCGCTCCATCTGATGGGTAAGACAATCACTCATAGCATGTCTTCTCAATATCTCGGCGTCTGGTTCGACTCCAAATGCACCTGGGGGAAGCACATTGTGTATCTGATACAGAAATGCCAAAAGCGAATCAACTTTATGCGAACTATTACCGGAACATGGTGGGGAGCACATCCGGAAGATCTGATCAGGCTGTACCAAACAACCATTCTGTCGGTTTTAGAATACGGTAGCTTCTGTTTTCAATCCGCGGCAAAAACACACTTGCTGAAGCTTCAACGGGTTCAGTACCGTTGTCTTCGGATCGCGTTAGGTTGCATGAACTCAACTCACACTATGAGTTTAGAGGTACTCGCTGGTGTACAGCCTCTGACCGACCGCTTTGCGGAGTTATCGTTCCGGTTCCTCATCCGATGCGAGGTTGTGAATCCATTGGTCATAGAAAATTTCGAAAAGCTGCTCGAACAGAACCCTCAAACTCGTTTTATGAGTGTGTACTACTGGTACATGACGCTGGAGGTAAGCCCATCTCCGGTTAACACCAATCGTGACAACTTCTCAAACTTCGACAGTTGCTCTGTAGATCTTGATCTGTCCATGAAGGATGAGATCACCGGAATACCAGAATCTTTTCGTTCCGTGTGTATTCTACAAATTTTTACAAGTAAGTTCGGGCATGTTAGCGGGGACAGACAGTTCTTCACAGACGGTTCCAAAACCGATGATTCGAGTGGTTTCGGTGTCTACAACGAATTTCATAGCGCCACCTACATGCTTCAAAAGCCATGTTCGGTATACATTGCTGAGCTAGCGGCTATATACTACACCTTAGAGTACATTCGCACTCTTCCACCTGAGCACTACTTCATTTTTACCGACAGTCTAAGCTCTCTGGAGGCTGTTCGGTCAATGAAACCGATGAAGCACTCAGCGTACTTCCTGAATGGAATACGCCAAGTCTTGAGTGCTTTGTCCAAACGCTCATACATCATCACCATAGCTTGGGTCCCTTCACATTGCTCAATTCCGGGCAATGAGAAAGCGGACTCTCTGGCTAAGGTGGGCGCTAGCGGAGGCGATATTTACGAGCGTCAAATCGCCTTCGACGAATTTTTTGCATTGGCCCGTCAGGAGACCTTGATCAGCTGGCAACACAAATGGAGAGATGGAGAGATGGGTAGATGGTTGCACTCCATCATTCCACAGGTGTCGAAGAAGCCATGGTTCAAAGGGTTGGATTTGAGCCGCGATTTCATTCGTGTAATGTGTCGGCTGATGTCCAACCACTATTTGTTGAATGCACATACCTTCCGTATTGGGCTCTCAGAAAGCAATATCTGTGTCTGTGGCGAGGCTTACCAGGATATCGAACATGTCGTGTGGGGATGCAATGAGTATCGTGAGGTCAGATCTGAGCTGCGTGAAATTCTCCGGGTCCGAGGAAAACAACAGAAACCCGTTAGAGAAGTGTTGGCAGGACTTGATTTGGAATACATGAATCTGATTTACCAGTTTTTGAAACGTGTTGATGTCAGAGTTTGATATAGTACGTTCCTTGTTTTCGTTGTCCGCCTTTTGGTTTTGTTGTTCGCCCCTGTCTGTCGTCACCCCCGTTCCGTTTGTCCTCTTCTTGTCGTTGTCTACCGATAAAGTCCTCTCTTTTTTGTTCCATTTCAGATAAGGACATTTTGCCCCATCAATGTTTTTAGTATAAGTTAGCAAATAATTTAGTTTAAGACCCCTAAATCCCTCCTTCCCAATTTTATTTTATTTTTTTTTATCCCTAACTTCGAAACAGCCGCGAGTACTTCGGCTCCCCAAACTAACATAGCATTAAGGCAGTAAATATTGTAAAATGTAAAATATATTGTAAAAAAAAACAACAAATGATTTCGGCTCAGTTATGCCCATGAGGTGCCCGAGCCTTGGAAGGCTCGAAACGAAACGAAACGAATAAGTAAAAAAAAAATCTATCTATCTATCTATCTATCTATCTATCTATCTATCTATCTATCTATCTATCTATCTATCTATCTATCTATCTATCTATCTATCTATCTATCTATCTATCTATCTATCTATCTATCTATCTATCTATCTATCTATCTATCTATCTATCTATCTATCTATCTATCTATCTATCTATCTATCTATCTATCTATCTATCTATCTATCTATCTATCTATCTATCTATCTATCTATCTATCTATCTATCTATCTATCTATCTATCTATCTATCTATCTATCTATCTATCTATCTATCTATCTATCTATCTATCTATCTATCTATCTATCTATCTATCTATCTATCTATCTATCTATCTATCTATCTATCTATCTATCTATCTATCTATCTATCTATCTATCTATCTATCTATCTATCTATCTATCTATCTATCTATCTATCTATCTATCTATCTATCTATCTATCTATCTATCTATCTATCTATCTATCTATCTATCTATCTATCTATCTATCTATCTATCTATCTATCTATCTATCTATCTATCTATCTATCTATCTATCTATCTATCTATCTATCTATCTATCTATCTATCTATCTATCTATCTATCTATCTATCTATCTATCTATCTATCTATCTATCTATCTATCTATCTATCTATCTATCTATCTATCTATCTATCTATCTATCTATCTATCTATCTATCTATCTATCTATCTATCTATCTATCTATCTATCTATCTATCTATCTATCTATCTATCTATCTATCTATCTATCTATCTATCTATCTATCTATCTATCTATCTATCTATCTATCTATCTATCTATCTATCTATCTATCTATCTATCTATCTATCTATCTATCTATCTATCTATCTATCTATCTATCTATCTATCTATCTATCTATCTATCTATCTATCTATCTATCTATCTATCTATCTATCTATCTATCTATCTATCTATCTATCTATCTATCTATCTATCTATCTATCTATCTATCTATCTATCTATCTATCTATCTATCTATCTATCTATCTATCTATCTATCTATCTATCTATCTATCTATCTATCTATCTATCTATCTATCTATCTATCTATCTATCTATCTATCTATCTATCTATCTATCTATCTATCTATCTATCTATCTATCTATCTATCTATCTATCTATCTATCTATCTATCTATCTATCTATCTATCTATCTATCTATCTATCTATCTATCTATCTATCTATCTATCTATCTATCTATCTATCTATCTATCTATCTATCTATCTATCTATCTATCTATCTATCTATCTATCTATCTATCTATCTATCTATCTATCTATCTATCTATCTATCTATCTATCTATCTATCTATCTATCTATCTATCTATCTATCTATCTATCTATCTATCTATCTATCTATCTATCTATCTATCTATCTATCTATCTATCTATCTATCTATCTATCTATCTATCTATCTATCTATCTATCTATCTATCTATCTATCTATCTATCTATCTATCTATCTATCTATCTATCTATCTATCTATCTATCTATCTATCTATCTATCTATCTATCTATCTATCTATCTATCTATCTTTAAGATTCCCTTGTGGTTCTTGTGGTTCTTGTGATTCTATCCCTTGTGGAATATTGACGTGCGTCAGGAATACCAGAACCAGAAGTCGACGGTTGTCGTTTCAAAAAATCACAGTAAATTCATTTTCCAACCGATATTTACGAAATTTTGAACGAAAATGGCGCTACATCTTTTATTATATGGAAAAATATTGAAATAGTAGGGGTACTCACTAAACAGATTGAATTGCTGTGTTAGCCATAATATTCTGCTTATTTAAAATGTTTCATGATTTTGCGAATGTTTACGCTGTTAAGTGAATTCCCCTAGTATTTTATTATTATTATAGACGCAAAGTTTGAGTATATTGGGCGTGTCTGGTGCTGGTTCCGGGTCACGTTTGGGGTGCGTGCAGAGAACACTTTTGCAGCGCGAGATTCGTTCCGAATTTCGTAAAAATCGGTTGAAAAATAAAGTCACGGTGTTTTTTTTTAATTAATCCATAACTAGGACCGAAACGGGTTAAGAAATATTGCGAAGAGCGAACTTTCACCGGATTTTGATTTGAGGTATGCATCGGTCTAGACTTTCTTATATCCAGAAATTATGAAATACAAAAGCTTCTGTTGCATGATCATCAACTGCTGGCATTAAAAGAGAATAACTTTATGCTCAATTTTGATCAAATGTGAAGCGTAAAAGCGTGAGCTCCTTCATTAAGAACGTGGCATTCAAATTTACATGAAAGCAAGCTCATCATGAGAAATCTGACCACAAAACCTTCCCACATACTGTAATATTTGGTAATATTTCATTGCTCAAAACTTCCAACAGATATTCTATGTCTAATCATCTGTCTTCGTTCTGGAGGCAAATAACAATTTCGTCTAATGCCATCAACCCTTTCCCAGCTTATTTCCCCACCTCGGTCTCTCGCAACATCTCCCTCGGGGGGCGCGGGGACATTGTTGCGCGCCAAACTCATTTTTTGGAAGCTCGTTACCATAATCAAGCAGAGCATAACGCCTCACGACGCCAACAACGATGAAGATGATGCGACAGCCAGCCACCATGCAACCATTATCAACATCAGCATCAAAGTTTCATTTCTTGAGCTTCACCACGACGCGTCCTAGCATCATCTTCATCGGTGAGCTCGAGGAGTTCGCGTGTAGCAACTACATCCGCTATGGTGAAGAAATCTAAACTTTGCGGCAAAATTCAGTCTAATGACTTCTGTGTTCTGTCTCTCATATTATGTATTCTATGTCTACTGTCTACTGTTTGCCTTGTTTTCTCTCTTCTGCCTTCTGACTAATTTATTGCTTATTCTATCTTCTGCATCATATTTTCTAATTTCTGCATATTGTACTCCAGTTTCTGTCTTTTGTGTTCTATCTCCTGTGGCTGCCATCTTTTTTTTTCTTTTTTTTTCTGTTTTGTTTTTTATTATATATTGTGTTTGTTTTACTACAATCTTCCTTAAGTATTTTTTTCGCCTATTGCTTTCTGTTTTCATAATTATATGTTTTGTACTCTGTCTTATGTGATATGCCTTCTGCAATGTTTAGTCTATTGCTCTCAGTCTTCTATATTTTATTCTCTATCATCGCTTTCCTACCTTCTCCTTCTGAACTCCAATTGTGTAACATATTCTGTCTTGTTCCAAAGTTTGAATTGTCGTTCCATTCATTTATACCTCAAATTTTCAATCCCTAGCCAATTGTGCCCACCCGAGCGAACGAACGCTGAATTATTTATACGCTTCGTGTATTAAAAATCCCACACGCCCCCCTGCGGCGACCAAGACGACGACACCGACGAAGACGCTGAAGACGCTCGGTGCCCCGGCTGCTGACTCGAGCGCGCACCACATCGCAATTTAATTTATGTGTATGTATAAGACGATTTTCAACCCTTTTTTCTTATCAGCCCAACCCCTCGCTGGCTGCTCTCGCTCGGTCGTCGGTCTCTGGCTGGGCGAGAAGCGCGCGTTGGCGGTCGTCAACGCTACCGATGCGATGGTTTTCCTCGACCTGGATTGCGTATTTTTGTGTACACTTTTATGTACTCTTGCCATGAGGGTGTGAGGATTTCGGAAAATATGTACTTGCGTGAAGTTTTTACTGGGTTTCCAAGGAAAGGCTTCTTCATTTGGGGGCTGCGTATCGCATGTTGGGTCCCATATAGATATATCTGTGGATGTGGATAGGTGGCCATTATGTGTATTTGCCCGGTTTTTTGGGTATTGGAAGACCTATCTTATGTATTACGCGCCATCGATGCCAGTTTTATCAAAGGGGTAAATTTGGGAAAGACGGTGGAACTGGAGGGTAGGGGAGTATTTTCATTAGCCCATTCCAGCACCCTGACTGAGTGCGAGACTGGATAGCAGCATGGTTGTTACGCACTTAGATTAATGTCTCTTCCTCCTTGCGGATGGTGCGTCTGTTTATGTTCCGGTAACTGGATTCTCTATGGCAAGTAATTAAGTTTGCAGGGAAGATTGGTGATGCTGACGCCACGGGTGTACAGTTTTGTCATTATTAATGAGCGCCATTTGTTGTAGTTATCAATAGGGATAATTATAGTGAAGTGTTTTATGTTGATGAAATCTTAGGAATATTTTAAATGCTCGGATTCAAGTTTGAAAAGAAGTAATTGAGGATACTTCTTTGGATTCCAACCAGATAAATATGCCTCTGAAATAACCAATATTCTGAAGACTGTTATTGTCATTCATCAATCAATTATTTAGCAATACATTATAGTCATAATAAAACTGAATCAACAATTCTTCGCCTCAACACTCGGTTCGTGGCAGCAGTCCTTCATCCTCGGCCGCGTTTCACACTTACCAGATCGTTCTGCATCTGGTCCGTCTACCTTGCACGCTGCCCTCCAGGTCATCTTGTACCATCCGAATCTCTTGCACACTCTATTTTTTGCAGAATTGTTTCCAGCATCCTCACAACCTGGCCTGCCTATCGTATCCCTCTAGCGTTTGTCACCTTCTGGATGCTAGGTTCGCTGTAGAGTGCAGCTAGTTCGTGGTTCGTCCTCCGGCATCATAAACCGTTCTCCTGCCGATTGCCAAAGATTGTCCGATGCACGACCACTTCGAGTGCTTGCATGCCCTCTTCGAGCTCAGCGCTGTCGACTCACTACGTAATGGAGTTTCCGCAATTTTCCAACACCCGCTCCACAACCCTTGTGAGTGTTCACCCATAAACACTGCCGTTCAAAACGATCCAAGGTGTTCGTCTAAGTGCTGCTCCCACCAATCGATCACCTCATGTCCGTCCGTTAAGATGCACACGCCCTAATCAGAATGCAATTGTATTCTCAGCTGCGTTGTTGATGTCTGATTTTATCGTATTCCAACAGTCTTCTAGAGGGGTTCCATCCCCGAGCAGGAATAAAGCAATGGTGATCGATCAAGCGCAAGGTGTCAAGTTCCAGAGTGCTAAAATTTCGGAAGTGTTTTTCCTTACCTTACCTTACCGGTCAGGCTTAGGCCGGGGTGGCCTCTGCTGTACATAGTAGCCGCCTCCATTCCACTCGGTCCATGGCTGTTTGTCTCCAGTTCCGCACTCTGCGTAGGGTCCGCAGATCGTCTTCCACTTGGTCGACCCACCTAGCTCGCTGCGCTCCACGTCTTCTTGTACCGGTCGGATGACTCTCGAGAACCATTTTAGTCGGGTTGCTATCCAACATCCTGATGGCGTGACCCGCCCACCGTAGCCTCCCGATTTTCGCGGTATGGACGATGGTTGGTTCTCTCAGCAGCTGATGCAGCTCGTGGTTCATTCGCCTTCTCCAAGTCCCGTCTTCCATCTGCACTCCGCCGTAGATGGTACGCAAAACCTTCCGTTCGAAAACTCCAAGGGTGCGTTGGTCCTCTGCACGTAGGGTCCATGTTGCGTGCCCATAGAGGACGACCGCTCTAATACGCGTTTTGTAGATGGTTACCTTCGTGTTACGACGAACTTTATTCGATCGTAGAGTTCTGCGGAATCCAAAGTAAACACGATTTCCTGCCACATTGCGCCTCTGAATTTCTCTGCTGGTGTCGTTGTCGGCGGTCACCAGTGAGCCCAAGTACACGAATTCTTCAACCGCCTCGATTTCATCATCGTCGATATAAATTCGGGGTGGCGGGCGCGGTGATTCCTCCCTGGAGCCCTTTGCCATCATGTACTTTGTCTTCGACACATTAAGGACATACTTGTTAGAATCCCAAAATGGCCGCCACAATGGCCGAGTTTGGCACCTACTCACGATTTCGAAGGCACAAATATTTTCGTAAACAAAACCAGCGCACCTGAGCTTTTTATTTGAAACTTATTACAAGTGAGCAAGAATAGAATAATAAAATGCACTGTTGTTTGGAGCTTGTTTCTTGAGATTTGTGCGTCTGAAGTTCTGATGCACTGTTAAAGCAGGATTTCAAGACGTTTGTCCTTAATGACTAATCCGATTCGCCTGGCTTCACTCTTTAGTCAGATGTACGTTTCCGCTATCGTCTCAAATTTACGAGCAATAATATCAATATCATCAGCGAAACCAAGCAGCTGAACGGACTTCGTGAAAATCGTTCCACTCGTGTTTATCCCCGCTCTCCTAATTACACCCTCTAAAGCAATGTTGAACAGCAAGCACGAAAGACCATCACCTTGCCGTTACCCTCTGCGAGATTCGAAGGGACTCGAGAGTGTCCCTGATACTCGAACTACGCACATCACTCGGTCCATCGACGCGTCGCCTTGATCAATCGTATCAGTTTATACGGGAATCCATATTGTTGCGGGAACAAGTAGCTCTGTCCGACTTTTCTGAGCAGTTCACAAACTCAATTTTGTGGTGTGAGAAAGCTATAAAAATTTCACATATGAAGGACTGCTTGAGGTATTATTCGTAATTGAAAAATCGTTTCGATGGGTATCTCGGTCGCGTTGCATTGTTCGAAGGAAAAAGTGAAAAACGACACTATCCGACGACATTAAACTGGGTGAGATCATTCCGATTTATTTTTCTTTACAGAACACATTCTTTACAGATTTTTTTTTCTGGGAGGAGTTGACGTAATTTCGCCAATGCGTTTTCATGAGGATTCCTGGAGTCTGGTAGTATCTGCAAAATAATCTTGTAGCTCTGGTGCTGGCCTGATATTGAAGCAATAAAAATGTTAGGAGCAATTAATTGCAATTCACTACAATCGTTGAGCAAATTAAAAATAATTGGCTTGATTAACACGACGGCTTTCACATGGGACTACTTTTAGTAAAATACATAATTCGAAAATAGCTATCCATGCTGGAAAGTTTATTCTCCGTAGACTCTAAGTTCAATACTGTGAGAATATTGAATGCGATATTGAGCTGAAATTTAAAAATTTGGATTCCGGTGCGGAATTAACGCGCAGAGGGCTATCCCGTGTAGAAGAAAATGTGCCCAGTATGCCTTGATTCATCTAGGCAGTTTGAAAATTTACTGCGGCTAAGCCATTGTCGTACCTGGTTGCAGAACATGAATGTCCGTATGAGTGGATGTCAGTTTTCGAGAAAAATGTAGATTTCCCACATGTAGAAGTTCCCACATGTATGTAGATGATTCCGAAATAAAACACTGCCGAATACCGTCTTGCATCATCTTTTTTTAGATATGCTATCATTAATCCAACATCCAAAAATCTAAAAAGTTAGCCATCCCCTCTCTTCTCTTTATTATCACTATTCACATTATATAGGGAAAATCCGCGATCAAGAGACCACACATATTCCAAGCTAATGATCGGGTTCTCCCAATGCGACAAGTTCGCTCAAATTGGCATTTTTCATGAGCTTCCGGTTTATGTTGATCATTATTCTACCGAGTTTCCATTCTGTCAAAAGACAAAACAACACTCATTGAGCATAAGCTACCTACGATTGTTGTCCAGGAAAATATCCCTTCCCACGGGTTTAAATTTTCCTGGAATCAAAATTTTTCTTGCAATGCGTAATATCAAAAGCGCGCTATAACTTTCGTGGGAAAGTCGGTTTTTACGGTTATGTAAACGATCAATGCGGTGACGCGTTTAATATTGAACGAACGTTGACGTATGTGCATTACCCTTACTATCGCGACCAAATAAATCATAATCGGGATGAAGAACGTGTCGTGTATTTTCATATAACTGATATGATCCACTTCACCAACTAAAGGTGGCTCCAAGATCCACACCTTACCATACCCTACTAACAAATACTCCTTACCGAGACAACTGTGGGGATGCTGTGGATTCCACGATTTCTAGTAACAACCAGTGATGGAATTACTCTCATCACGAAGCAACTCGCGAGTGTAAAGCCAACACAAGGCTTACTCACGATTCCAAGAGTAAACAATGTGTGAGTTTATTCGCACCCGCCTACTTCGTGAGTAAGAAGGGCTGTCAATTTTTAGATTCAAGTTTTAAATTTCAAGAGTTTGCAAAAAGTTTTCTTTTGACAGCGCAATTCGTGCAGTTGTGATTAAATATCTTAAGTGAATGAAGAAGAAGTAGTTCCGAGCAGTAAAACGAGTGTAATTTGTGGTGATTCACTGTAGGGAGACGAAAAATAGGGACAATAATACATCACAGAAACGAGGCATCGACGTATTGAAGTGGAAAAGGAGCATTTTCAGGCATCCGGTGAGTCTGTTCCGATTGAGGAATGCTAAATATTGACACCATTGTTTTTACAGACTGTTTAAGGTTTTAGTTTTATTGCGCATTGCGCGGTTAAAATTGCGACGATGAAGTGCGGAATTGCAAATGAAAGTGTGATTTAGCGTTGGATCGTTCCTGTGTCTTCACTGCACACCGTGACCGAGATTCCGTACTTCTGTCTCAATTGAAATGAATTTTACAAATATTTTTATTAACGTGGTCTATAATCGTGTTTAGTTTGGTTTTGCAGCCCTTGATCGTTTATTTCGTTTTTGTCTTGTAGAGTGTACTCGTATTTTCATGCTCGTTGAACTCTTTCCTTCTCACGACTTTCCATGGCAATTTCTTTGCATAGAAAACATTTTCGAAAAGAAAAAAGTGCCTTAACAAATACTTTTGCTAGTTGTCTTAATTTTTCTAAATCAACGAACAAAGATTTATTGTGAATCAATTTTTTTTTACATTCAGTTATTTTTATTGCTTATCAATAGTTCTATTCTTGAAACAAGTAGTTAGCATTTATGTTTACCCAATTAGGTAATAATAATATTCTAAAACAATTGCATCATATACATCTAATTTAACCTGTTTTGAGTTCGACGAAAAACGTTGATGCTTAATAATATAAACAAAACATAATATACCAATTCTGGGGGGATCATTTGGTACTGTAATGTTAATTTTAATGTTATACTTTGTGATAATTTTGAAATATGCTGTAATAAAGAGGGGGATTAGTATTTTTTTCGTTTCAAAGAGCGAGTAAAGGCGCTTAAGCCTAGGCATAAGGGCCAGGGCATCAGGGGTAAATACCTGTGTCCCATCCCAGGATTCCAAGGACGAAGGAGTGACAATAACCTTCTTAGCAACTTCACTCCCACCGTTTATATTTTTTATTCATGCTTCGTATACGGAACGGTTGGTACGAGATGTCCCCGTTCTTTGATTTCAATAACAATAACAACACTTCACAGTAGGCCTGGCCTCTTTAATGTTTGTAATACATCTCAGATGTGCTGCAAGGATTAATAATGACAAGAAAAATGATGGAATTAGTCGATTCCACCATTTTCCAGGATTCTTTCAATGAATGGCTGTGTATGTGTAGACTAGACTAGACTAGACTAGACCCGCCTACTTCGTGAGTAAGAAGCAAAACAAAAACAGAAACACTCATGAGTTGTTATTGGTGAAGAACTAGTAGTGGTGCGGGAGGTGCATTTTATTGTGGTTATAATAGCAAATCCAGTGATCATCCAACATATACTAATGCTTTGTGCTTCATTGTTCCTGAAAAGCACCACTACCAGTCGTTAAAATGCGTTTTTTTTTCAAAATACAACAAACTCACGAAGTTTCGCGAATCACATGCGAGTGTTTGCCAGCTTCGTTTACTCACGAAAAAAGAAGTACGAGTATTCTCGGGCCCCTGTTGTTCACGAGTAAGTTTGTTTTGGTTTGTGTCTGCTCAGCTGCAATCTTCATCGTTTTCTATCTCTGATAACAACGGTTGTCGAACTAACATTTCGTCCCCTTTCCCGATGACCGTAAGGACGTGGCCGGCGCCGTTATTGGCTTTAAAATATAGAACTCTCGAGTTGTGCACATTGAGAGTGTGTAGCTAGTCCCATGCACCATTCATTGGATCTCTGTGCAACTTCGATTGTTCTGGTCAATCACGGAGTAGCAACTACGATGTGTACGGTTATCTTTGCTTTGCTTTGCAATGCAGGGTGTCTCAATACCTTATTCAGGCTGTAGGTATTTATTGGGTTTGCATAATTCAATTTGGTATTTTACAGCTATTTTCTTCTGCCTGGGTTGAGCGCACTCTCATCTGGCAATGCTGTCTCGAGATTCAGCGCGTATACGTTGTCGGAATTCAGTTACTTCGGTCGCTCCAGATTACGCAGGGGCGGCCGTCGGTACCGTATGCTGGTAATCATGGAGAGTTTTTGACATCTCGCGAAAAGCAGCATCGTCGTCGTGTGTGGTGTGTGCGTGCTGCAAAGTGGAAGTATTGAGTTCCGTTTGTAGTGCTTGATCGTGTAGATATTTCCGTTGCATCGAATGGTCATCTGTGGATGATATCGACTGTTGATTCCTGGACTTGAGGGTTTCTTTCGGAATGGTCAACATGATAACTGGCGTAGTTGCATGTTCTTCTGTGGATCCTAATGGGTGAGCTCGTTCCATATTATTGTTAAACAATCATGTCTGAATTTTTATCATATTTTCAAGAATTGATCCACACTTTTCCTGTTGAAGTTTGTTATAATGTCTGTTTTTGTTTATCTCATCTACATATAACAATCTGAGTTCCGATGGCGCGCTTCGCTCGTAGGTACAGTTGTCAAGCCGCTGCTGCTCAATCGGTTGTTTTGAGTTTTGCTTTCTGTTTTACGCTTCGTTCGACTGCAAGAAACCCAGACAACCAGCGATGGAGAGATAAATGGATGCAAATAAATGGGTGAGCTCTTTTCGTAGTACACTAAAACCTCTTTTTATGCATGTTATTTTTATGCACTTTTAATTTATGCACTTTTTCAATGCCCTGCATAAGAAGAGGGAAAGCTACGCAGAGCCAATATTGTACATAAGAATAATGACGGGAACTATTGCAACTATTACACGCGAAAAAATCCGTTCTGATAAACGGGAACAAACAAACGCAAATATGAGAACAGGTAAATATACACTGTGAACTGGAACTAGTTCCAGCTGTCAATATTGGCGTTATAGAAACCGTGGCATCTAGTTCACGGTGTACATTTCTTATTGTTGTTATCGATGCTATGCATAGTTCCCGTTTGTTCCCCTTGCCGTGACTAAGAGTGCACGTATATCGGATCGGATTTTTTTGCGTGTATAGGGAAGAGTAAAGAAAGGTTAGAGGGGCGTTTCAGGGGTTTCCAAGGGGTTACAGCGGGGTACCAGGAGATCTCAGTGAGGGTTTTCGAGGTTCTGAGGGGGGTTTCGAAAGCATTGCAGAAAGTTTTTGATAATTTTCGATGGGTTTTGTAGGCATTACCAATACGTTTTCAGGGATTTTCGAAGGTCTCACGTGCGTTACATGGGGTCCGAGTGTGTTTAAGGGGGTTTCGGAGGCATTTCAGGAAGTCTCAGAGCATTTTCGGCTGATTTCAGGAGCTTCAATACCAATTCTAAATACCAATATACTAAAAAAATTTGATGGAATTCCGCGACGTTACGGAGGAGTTTTCGGTGGTTTCAGAGCCTCTCAGGTGCGTTCCACTCCGAGGGGGCTTAGGGGTGGATTTTGGAGGCATTTCAGAAAGTTCCAGGGGATTTTTAGAGATCCCATCAAAATATCTTTTGAAACGCCCCTGAAATATCCTTTTTTTTAAGGTTTTTTTAAAACCCCCTGATACGACCCTTGCCTATGCCTCGCTTCTGAAACCTCCGTAGGGTAAGAAATCAAACTTTGAACTAGTCAAATTGTAATCTTAATTTGAACCATTTCGAAATTCATTAAAACGACGTACTTTTTAGGCAAATATTATCCCGAAAAAGATGTTAAACAGCTTTCCGTAATATAACCTGATAACATGGGCTTTAAAAGCATTGCAAAAAGCGTTTTTGTCATGGAAAACAGGCAATTGAAAAATCACTGTGATTTCACCCATTTCCCCTAAGAGAAAGCACATTTTCGGTGCACTCGTACAGCTCATGCATTGTATCACACGCAATATGTGAACACGCCAAATGAAAGCTTATTTATCGTAGAATCGACCAACCGAATAATATTTCGCATTAGTTGTCATAAAATTATCAAATTTAAGTAATTCTTACTTGGAGAATGTTATCTTAAGTTGAACCATTTGTAATCTAAATTTGAACTAGTAAACAGGGCGAGCTTCCAGTGTTGGCCTCCAGACTGCGCTAGTGGTTGTTTTGTTTACTCTTGGGGGATGAAAAATTCCAAATTGAGTTTCCAAGTTCCTGAAGAGTTTAGACCATTCTTAGTTTCTAAGACCATTCTTAGTAGAAGAAATTCCACTGCCTAATGAAAAAAAGTTATGAAAATTAGCAGACTCATGTGTTTTTCTATTGTTCAGCACGAAATTGGCTGTTGTGGGAGATGCTCGAGCTGCTGCCGCCAGTAGTTCAAATTAAGATTCAAATTGGTTCAAATTATGATTACGATGGTTCAAATTAAGATTAAAATCATTGTTGACGAATAATCGAATTTTTCAATGAAATTATGTGCAAATACAAAGTTTTTACCGCTTAACTGAAAGCTTATACCCGTGGCTTTCATGTACATATGTTTTTGCCGTAATAAATTATTTCCATGTGGGAGAAAGTATCACTCAAAATTTGCGCTACTTCAGAAAGCCGCAATTTGGTTCAACTTTTGATTACCTACCCTAACACCATTAAAATGCTCTTAAAATCATCATATTTAATTTGAAATGCCTCTGAAACCCTTTCGGACGCCTTGACTAGGCTCCAAAAAACCCCTGAAATATACCTGAAGACCCCTTGAATCGACCCTGAAATGCTATCGAACTCTCCTAAAACTTCTAGGAACGCCCTTAGAATGTTCCTGAAACACCTCTTAAATAACTCGGAAATGACCCTGAAATATCTTGAAACGCCCCTCAAAACACTTGCAACGCCCTTTAAAGCCTCTTGAGATCCCATGAATTGCTTATAAAGACCCTTGAAACGTCCCTGAAACCCCCTTAATATTATTGAATGCGCTTGATTCCCCGTAATCCCATTTAAACGCCAACAAATCTTGACTGAACGCTCATATAAGGCTCATCCAATCCCCAGAAACAACTCCTTAAAATGCCCCTGAAACCGATTAGAACCTTCTTTTTTGGGCTCTTTGGGAACTTTCTGGAAACCCCCTTAGCCCCACCTCATATGCCCAGGAACAAGACCTGTTCTGGTGAATAAGATTCCCTCATTAAAGCCCAAGCTTAATTTATGCAGTACCAGCTTTGTGCATAAAAAGAGGTTTTAGTGTAATTTTACAGAATATTTTAAGATAGTTTTTCAGCAATAACCATAGATGACACATTCTACCGTGACGTTACAACGTTTTGACGCCTTTTTGTCAGATTTTTCGCTATAACTCGTAAATTCGACCGTAAACCCCCAAATATTTTTGCATATTCGTATTCATTGTAAAATTTCCAGTAAGTATGATCTGTTGAACAGTTAGTTTTCATCGGAAAAGTATGTGAAAAAAGGGGAATGAGTAGCGTGAAAGAAAAGCGAAAACAATCGGACGAGAAATAACTGAGATATAGCAATCTAAAGTTGGTGTTTTTTATTACCCAATACATTGCATTAGGGATGTAGTACCGGTAGTACCGGTACCGAAAATACCGGTATTACCGATCAATTTTTGGTACCGAAATACCGGTACTGACTGAGCATTGGAACCGGTACTTTCGGTACCGCCAAATCTCTCCCGAAGTACTGAAATCCGATCATTAGTACAGCCAATATACAATGGAAACATTGAATGAAAACATTTAAAACCAAGTACTTTGACAAATAAACATTTTATATATATATGCAACAATTCTGAAAATCCAGTGTATCATAGCAATAATTGGTTTGATAAACGTTGAATTTTGGAATTGGATTTACTTGCTTAGAATAAAATTTGTTAGATCATGGTTTCTTGTTATTTCTGCAGTTTTTATAATCCGTTGATAGCATCATTAAGAAAAATTGTTTATATCTTCTTCTGTCTTCACCTTGCAGCTATTTGATTTTTGTACGTGTAGAGTAGAGTGGGGCAAAAGTTTCTTTTGAAGCTTTTGAGCTCAATTCAAATTATTTCTTTCGGGTGTCAAGGTTGTTCGAACCCTTTTTGAGGAAGAGTCTTTCACTCCAAAAATTATGAAAATTGATCAATATTTCGAGAAGTTATGACAAAATGTTGGTTTTTGATCAAAAAATTGTAACATGCGATGGCCCTTCCAACGCATGGAATGAAATTTTAATGAAATCGAATTCGATATTTTATTTTGGGGCGTAACTCGGTATATTTTAAAGATGCTCTAGCATGTATAACTTTTTGCAAAAAAGATTTGTAAATCGTATTTTACACATAGTGGTGCAAAAGTTCGAGTCATGTGGCAACTTTAGGTATAAACCTAAAATCCTGCAAAATGTACATATTATCTCTAAGAGTGATGGAATTAGTGAGAAAATTCGATTAGAGATGAAAAAAAATTTTTTTATCTGAATTTGACGGAAAACTACTAATTTTTGGTGTAGTAAATTTAACCCTGATTTGGGTAAAATCCAAATCGAATTTTAAAGTGTATTCCAGTTCTAACATCAAATATTAAGTGGTTTCAGGTATTCCTATCACCAAAGTGTCAAAATAGGTTAGCGAAATTCAACAAACACTAGATTCGAACTTTTGCCCCAGTGGTGGGGCAAGAGTTCGAATAAAACACACACATAAAAAAGTGTTGTAACTCAAAATTGAAAAGACATTTGGCGTAACTTTGTTCAGCAAAATTTTAGCTCATGGATGGTAGAATAACCACACGGTATTTAATTATTTTTATCTGCTTCGATTTTTTGAAATAGGTTGAATTTTCAACTAAGGTCGAACTTTTGCCCCACCTTACTCTAAGGTTCTTCCTGTTTCATTTCAAACTGACCAAAATACTGCTTGTGAAACTGCACAGAAGCTAAACAATAGCTCGAAAATAAGTTTCATACAACTAATTACTTTCTATCCTTTTTATTTATCTATAAGTTTTGTTTAATTTATTGTTTTCTGGATAGCTTTTATGACATCCCTGAAAACCGTAATTCACAAATGCCTGGTAAATTGTTGATTTTCTGTACAAAGTAGATTACTCTTCATTTTAGTGAAAAATTTCCCAGTACCGGTAATTTACCGGTACTACCGATACTGTAAGCCCCAGTACCGAAATACCGGTACTCACCAAAAGTGGTCGGTACTGCGACCCCTACATTGCATCCTTTATTCAGCTAGAATATTTTTCGAGAACACAACCACATTTTTTCTTTGGAAATTCTGACCAAATTTCTTTCAAAAAAAACACGTGTGGAATAGTTTATCTACACAATATGCCAATTATCCTGGGGTTGAGCTGGGTAGTATAGGTTTGCTAGGTAAAATCGAACCTCAGAAGAAAACAAAACTACTATAAATTCCTCGAATTGTTTTATGAAGTCCGTAAATTCTTCAAAATACCTTTTGAATTTCTGGAGTAAATAAACAAGATTGCTCAGCTGATACTTTGAAACTAATAATTCTACAAATTCTACAATCCCGTGATGAATTCATTCAGTAAAGGAACATCATGAGTATTTGGAACAAAAAAATGACCATTTTAATGAAAAAAATAATAGGAATCGAATAAGAACCCAAATAATTCACATACATTTTTCCTGCAGACAATTTTGACAAAAAATATCAATATATTTTGTTTCTGGCATTATTGTTCTCACATTTTTTTTTATTGGTGAATTGAAACTTTATGAGGGCTCCTCAAATGTGGGGGCAGGGATGCCCCTTCCATATATCTAGCCCGGATTGGATAATAACAGCTCTACCAAATGTACTTTCTAGCATTTCGATTCGACAAATAAAATAGTTTGGCGAAATGCTAGTACATAATTAACTGATATTTTTATTCTTCTTTGATTGCAAACGAACGTATTTCATGTGTTCAATTTTAATTCAATCCAAAAACAAGTTCAGGTATTGAAGTCACACTTGAGTTCACAAAACTAATCGATCGAACGGTACCTCAAGACATACATACAGCACATCCATATGTTCCTCTTCATGGTAGCCAGGTTCATTGAGTAATCCGCAAGCTGCCGATCGATCAATGGCTTACTACGCTACGCTATAACCTCTTCTTCAGTCTTCCTCGTCGAGCAATTCAACGTTGTTTTTCCCACCTTCAAAAGACACATGCAACCGTCTTCACGACGAGAGTACGTAGAGCACTGGCACTGACTGGTACCGGTCAACCTCAGAAGCGGAAGTCCATCGTTCCGGTTGATTGGCATCTGTTTCACTTTACAAGCTGCTAGAGGTCCGACAAAAAATTAAGACGGTCTCATACGGATCTTCACATGCATGACGATGACGACGAAGACCGGCAATCGGCAACCGGCGGCGGCCGGCAACGACGATGACGATACGTAACAAGTTGATCAGTATGGTTCCACATCTGCGTTCCCAATTTACTTCCATCTCTTCCCACCCCCTCTATCGTCACCTGTAGGTATTTGAATGTGAATTACCAAACGAAAAGAGAGAAAAACAACAGGTACGAATCGGTCCAATTTCCTTCCTCCAGCCAGAAGACGTTTGGTTCCGCCTCGTGAGCCTCCTACTGGGGCAAACATACGTACCTATATTGGATTGGAAAGGGTTGAATCGATTGGACTGGAAGTGCAATCGGTGTGGAATCTTCTTCGTTTGACTAAGGCTACTTCAACCCTGATCTGCTCAGTTCATCGTTGTCCGCCGTCCGTCACGGGGGAAATCTTCGTCGAGCATTAAACCACTTTTCCGACGTATTTCTTCAAATTTAATTATTTACACATATTGTTCAATCAGTTTAGTTGCAAGTGGTAGAGTACAGTAGTAAGGGTATTGAGATGCGAAACGGAACGGTACACCACAATTTTTAAGTTTGCTGATGATGAGGCGGACCTCAATAACCCGATAGCGCCTGTGTCTCGCAATTTGAACCTTCAAATAAGTTTGTTATTAATAGTAAAGTTCAAATACATAAACATGACTACTTGAAAAACAAATGGTAGCAATGTCAAAAAAAAAAAAGTTTTTAGTATAGGTTATAAACGTCTGATAGTTTTTGAAAGTTTTATTTTAATTCAACTCTTTTAGGGTAGGGTCTGGGACCATTTGGGCAGGGGGACCTATTTTGGGCACTTGCTACTATAACTCAGTCAATTTTTAACCGATTTACTTGATTTTTGGGGCACTGTCAGAAACGTATAGTAGCTAGCCAAAATAGGTCAGCTTGCCCAAATGGCCCCAGACACTGTCTTTACATTCTGATCCGTATGGATACGAATCAAATCTACACAAATGCAAGAACCTAAACTTTTCTAAAAAAGAAAAAGGATTTGCAGAGGGCGAATGTTTCATTCGGCGTAGATTCATCGCTACGAGTTGTAGCCTATCAAGTAACACGTAAGTAAGAAGCAAACTCTTGTCTACAATATTCAAATGAACCAGCTTCCATGGATGAAATATTGAAAACTGTTTATGAAAACATTGGATAATGAAAACTACTAACTAGTTTTATCATTGACATATTTTTATTGATCACCTGATTAACTTTTCAGGACGCGCACCATCAAGCAGCTGAAACTGCACCGCGCTCGCGCTATATACGACGAGCGAGGTTTTTTGGTTGTGTTGTACTTGTTACAACAGCGCGCTTTCAGAAGGGTTAATATCGGCTACCCTTTGAACTAAACGCTCTAGCTGAACTGGATTCGGAATTGCAATTATTGTTACCAGTAGAAAAAAATATAAGTGCCACAAACAAAGAGAGGATGGTTCCATCACAGACGACGACCATGGGGGAGGCAAGTGAGAAAGTTCATGCAAAGTGTGTCCCAGCTTGTGAGGTACTCGACTCCACATTCAACCCAGACAGGCAGACAGACGAAAGACAGAAGTGGTAAGACCATGTAAGCGCATTAGGGGTATTTCTCTTTGCCCCTAGTTGTTGTCCCACTTTGCCTCACTCCAGACAACGACCGCGTCCCCGTCGTCGCACCACACTAGTTTGTATGGTTCGATTGGGGATTTTTTTTTCCGTCGCGTCGTCGCGTTTATTTCCCATTATTGAATCGATCACATGAATCGACCTCCGAACACATGTAAGTACGCCGGGATGTAAACGGTCTGTCTTTCTGGGCTATTCCGGGCAGTCAGCATGATGTGAGAAATCCAATCCTCCCCGTGCAGTCAGTGTGACAGTCAGGGGGAGGAAATGGTGTTGGGAAAAAAACTGTATGAATCAGTGATCACAAAAAGGAAGTAAGGAAGATAAGACAAAAACAAGTCTACATTACATGCATCACTCAACTCTGGCGGTGATGGTATTGAAAAGAATAGTCAACGTTGAGGACGGATGGCGGCTTTGTCATTCGATTGAGAAGAGAGAAGCTTTGTACCAAACACTTTGGAAGGTCTAGTCTGGATGACCTCTTCAATACCTGTGGATGAATTCACGTATATTTGTGCTTAAGTAATCAGGATTTTATCCCAAACAGTAGCAGTGTTATTTAAAGGTTCTTGAACGACTTCGATGACGCTCAATCGACTGTATCTGCGGTTTGATTTAATTCTTCAGGAATCACTCCCGGAGTTCCATCTTAAAAAATTTCACGAGTGTTTTTTCGATAAGCTTTCGCAGTTTATTCAGGATTTTTTTTTTCAAAAGATTCGTCGAGAATTTTCTTTGGAAGTTTCTATGACAAGAACTCCAGAAGTTCCTTTTACATTTTCCAGGAGTTCCTTCGGAGACTCCTCTTAGGTCTTCTTTCAAGGAGTTCCATTGGAGATTTCTTCAGGTAATCCATCGGGGCTCCGCCCGAAGGTTTATCGAGAGTTTCTCAACAATGTCTACACTGCGAAACAAAAATTAACTATTGGTCTGTATCAAGAGTAAACTTATGTGTTTCCGACGGATTTTGGACCGCTTAATCCGAATCCGGGCTCAGATTTGCTCCAGCTTGCACAATTTTGGGCTGTACCTTAATTCATAGGGCAAAATATGCGATTTTGGGCCATCGACTCATGCAAAATGTTTCGTTTTACAAAATCGAATTTGATAGTTTTAAGCGATTTATGTTAGGTACCGTGATTTCGGGTGAAATTGATCACTTTTCGCAGTTTTTGATGAATAATTTTTAAATACTAATTGATATGGTTACATTCAATGCATTAAAACAAGTACGATCATGGTTTTCATCAGTCACCGAGGTTGAAAATTCTACTGCAAATCATTTTATTACAAAAAATATCACTTGAAATAAAAAAATCAAAAATTTTACTTTCGGGGTGAAATTGATCAGTCAGTGAAATATTGTTGTAGGCGCTGAAAATATTTTTTCCACCTGCATTATCCACCCCAGAATGCGAAAAGCTATGCAAAACTTTTACGAGTTTACTAAATTTTTGATCATTTAAGTTTGAAGTTTAATAAATCTTAAGAAAACGCCTACAAGTATGCAATTTCCATACTAATTATGTTATAACTTCCAGAAAAGTACAATTTTATGCATAAATTTCAATATTTATAGAACTTTTGATTACGAAATCGGGTTTAGCGAATACTTGGCAACTAGATACATTCATTCGAATATTCATTACATTTGCGATACAGCTACGGTAACAAAAGTTTAAAAGTGTCTTTGAAGATCGCCCATCACGCAATTTCGGAAAATATCGAATTTAATACAGAAATATGTGTCTATTTGGCTGTAAAACTTGTAAACTCATCGTTCAATAACTCTTGAGCCAGATGATGAACATTTTTTACTAATTGTTTTAAGTTTAAAGCGTTATTTTTAACAAATAAAAATGGTCCTCACGCTGATCAATTTCACCCCACTGATCAATTTCACCCGAAATCACGGTACGATATTTCACATAAAAGTCACCCTGCAAAAGTTGCATGCAAGTTTACTTACTAACATAAAATGCTTAAATTTATCAAATTTGATTTGGTAAAAAGAAATATTTTGCATGAGTCGTTAATTTAGCCATTAGTTGGCCAATTTATCCTTTGATTGTTTAAAAAAATATAACCATGCCTAATGACTTGCAATCAAAAAAGCCAAAAATCGTATATTTTGCCCTATAAATTGAGGTATAACTCAGAATTGTGACGTACAGGAGCAAATTTGAGCCCGGATTCGGATTCAGCGTCCCACAATCTGTCAGCGACACATGTTTGTTCTTGAGATAAAAAATTGCACTGTGCTATCGGTAGTTTCTCTCAGAGCTCCTTCGTGAAATTCTTCCAGTGATTCTTTTGGGATTGATTGATTGATTTGTCTTTATTAAAGAGACTTTCAGTCCTTGGCCCAATTCTATTGGGAATTTTTCCTGGTATTCCTTGAGGAATCCTTTCAGGATTTTTATCGGGTATTCCCCGCAGAAGTTCCTTCAGGATTTTTAACAGAAGTTCTCCGATAATTTAGAAGATTTTTTTCTGGAATTTCTTTTATCATTCCATTTGGAATTTTTCCAGAAGTTCGTTTTTATATTCATCCTAATTTTCCATCGGGGTTTCTTCCAAAAGTGTCACTGGAAATTCCTCCAGGAGTTCCTTAAGCAATTCCTCCTGATTTTTCAACTAAGGTTTCCATTGGGTATTACTCCAGTAGTTATTTTAGGAGTTTTTTCCAGGAGTCCTTCCGGAAGTTTCCCAATGAATATCTGAAAGAGTTCTTTCGGATATTTCTTTAGCGCCGGTCTAACCAGAAGTATTCTCAACTCCTTAAAAACTCCCCAGGAATTTTTTCGGGGATTACTACAAGAGTTTCAAAACTGAATTCCTTTAGGAGATCCATCAGGAATTCCTTTTAGCAGAATTCTATAGAGAAATCATTCAGAATTTTCATCGGACATATCTGCAAGACTTCAATAGGGAATTCTTCGGGAAGCTCTTTTGAAAATTGTTTCAGAAGTTTTTTTTTTTTGAATTTATTGACGTGTTACTTTAAAAACTTCTTCAAAATTTTCGATATTTTTTTCGGATGATCCTCTTGGTTTTACGGGAGTTTCTCATGGAGGTCCTTAAAAGATTTCTGCAGAAGTTTCTTAAAAATTGTAAAAATCGTAAATTTCTCCAGATGTTTCATAGAGAATTCAACAGTAATTTTCAAAATTTATTCGGAAATTCACTCAAGATTTTTTCCCAAAAGTTCCTTTAAGGGGTTAAGTATGTTGAGGTCGAGCACAAAATCGATTTTTTTTCATAAACTTCCAAATGATCTCTGAGGAATTTACGGAAGAATTCCTAAAGAAACTCTTGGAGGCATTTCCGGATGGACTCCGTAAACAACTATTATGGGTCTTGTACCGACTTTTCGAACCCTCTAAGCAGAATACCCTCTTCGAATGAATGTACGAAACTGATTACACTCATTCGAACTATTACGGGAATTCACAAAGAAACTCATGGAGAAAGTTCTTGAGGAATCCCTTAAAAAAAATCATGAAAGGCTGCCGAGGAAAATCTTGGAGGAATTCTCGAAGAAATTTCTGAAGGAACTCCCGGAGGAATTCCTGAAAGATCATTTGGAACTGGAAGGATTTTTGCAAGGAACTCTTGGAAAAACTGCCGAAGGAAACCCCATGAAAAAAATCCCAGAAGGACTCCTAAAGAAATTGCCTTATGAATTCCCGAAAGAATTCCTTGAGCATATCCTGAGGAAATTCCCGTAAGATTCCCGGAGAAATATCCCAACGGACTGCTTGAGTAATTCTTGCATAAACTCCCGAAGGAACTCCTGAAGGAAATCTTGAAGATACATTTAAAGTGTTCTAATGGGCATCCAGGAAGATTTCCTCAAGCTTGTTGTGAAAAAAAAATGCCCATGGAACTTTCCTAACATTTTTTCAAAGAAAGTTTCGGAATTCCTTGATGAAATTTCAATGTAAATCTGGGAGATTTTTGAACGAACTCCTGGGGATTTTTTTTATTACCGTACGGGTTTGGGCAGAAGGGTTTCAGATTTTCATGAAACTTTTTCCACAGGCATGGCTCAAGAACCAAAAATAATTGAAAAAAAATCAGGGTTGCCTATTTTTTCGAAAAACTGGATTTTTTTTTGTTTTCCTCTGACACTACTTACTTTGAAAAATAATAACTCAAGAACGAAACATCAAGAAGGCAAAGTTTTTTTTAGAAAATTAAAGCAAGCTTTCTCAGAAATCCAAAAAAATTTGAATTGGATACGATTTTCCACAAAATTTTCCACAGTTGAGATTCGTTAAGAAAAGCCGGAAAAATTAGGCTCGAACTCGTGGAAAATTTTCAAAAAAATATTTTTTAGATGGTTATTTAACCCTAAAAGGGATACCTTCATGGCCTCAGTTTCGTCACCTCGCTGAGTGTGTTCCATCAAAGACGAGCTCTGAAAGGCGCCTGGGGTCGAATGGGGTTAATAACCAGCGTTAATCGCTGAAATATTTGAAATGCACTTTTTTCTTCATTTTTGAGCTATGCCCAATCTTGTTGGAAAATGTCCAAATGTGCCATATAAGCCTTTTTTTGAAAAATAATAACTCAAGAATGAAGCATCGTAGAATCAAAGTTTTTTAATGAAAATGAAAGCAAATTTTCTCAGGAATCCAAAAACTATATATATGAACTGGAAAAAGTTTTCCACAAAATTTTAGTCCGTGTAGAAAATTTATTAAGAAAAGCCGGAATAACTATGCCCCAACTCACGGAAAATTTTCCAAAAATATTTTTGAAAAGGTAATTTCATAAGCTTTGATCGCTGAAATTTATGGAATGCACTTTTTTTGTTCCTGAGTAATGGCCAATTTTGTGAAAAATGACTATATAATATAGGCTTACATGGTAATTTTTCACAAAAGTGACCATAACTCAAGAAAGAAGAAAAAATGCATTCTAAAAATTTCAGTGTTCAAAGCTTATGAAACCGTTTTCTCCGGCTTTTCTTTGAGAATTTTCTCAACGGTAGAAAATTTTGTGGAAAACTTTTTCCACTTTATATTTTTTAGATTCCTGAGAAAATTTGCTTTCATTTTCATTAAAAACTTTGTTTCTACGATGCTTCGTTCTTGAGTTATGATTTTTCAAAAAAAAAGGCTTATGTGGCACATTTGAACATTCTTCAACAAAATTGGCCATAACTCAAAAATGCACATTCCAAATATTTCAGCGATTAAATACTTGTGGAGGTTCGAGTGGGAAAATGACTTATTTCTCGTGGGATTTAAGCTTTCAGTCCAAGAAAAGCGTTGATTTTCTTATCTCATCGCCAATGTTTCGATCCAGATGTTGGGTTCTTCTTCAGGGCTCGAAATTAATCAATTTGTCTGTTCCCGTGTACATCTCACGGTTGATTGTCGAAATCTCATTTACTGCCAGCACCTCCCATTTTGTACCACCCACCCACTACATTCAAGGGTGCTGGCAGTAAATGAGATTTGTGCAGTGTTAAATCAAAACGCCACAAACAACCTGAGATGTACACGGGAATAGACAAATTGATTGATTTCGAGCCCTGAAGAAGATCCCAAAATCTGGATCGAAACGTTGGCGATGAGATAAAAAAAATTAAAAAAAAATCATCGCTTTTCTTGGACTGAAAGCCGAAATCCCAAGAGAAATCAGCGATTAAAGCTTATGAAACTACCTTTTCAAAAATATTTTTTTTTAATTTTCCACGAGTTCTGGTATAGTTTTTCCGGATTTTCTTTACGAAGTTTCTCAACTGTGGAAAATTTTGTGGAAAATCGTTTCCAATTCATATTTTTCATATTTTTTTGATTACTGAGAAAATTTGCTTTCATTTTCTAAAAAAAAACCTTTGCTTCTACGATGTTCCGATCTTCAGTTATGATTATTCAAAGTAAGTAGTGTCAGGGGAAAACAAAAATATTTAACCTGAGTTTTCCGGGAAAATAGGCGATCCTGATTTTTTCTCATTTTTTTTTTTGTTCATACATCCATGAGCCCTGTCTGTGGAAAAAGTTTCATGAAAATATGAGACCCTTGGGCCTAATTTGTACGATAGTAAAAAATCCCCTCCTAAAACTCCAATAGAAATTCTTGGAGTAATTCTCAAATAAAACACGGAGGAACTCGTGGATGACTTTTCATAAAAAAAAAACTCCTGAGAGAATTTCTGGAGGAACTTATGGAAAAATTTTCGAAATAAATCCTGGGAAGCTTCACGAATCAATTATTTAAAAAAAAAGAACTTAAGGAGTTTCTAGAGGAATTAGTGAAGAAAATCCTAAAGTCATTACTGGAAAAAATACTTAAGTAAATTTCTTCTAGAGGATTCTTACTGGAAGGGTTACAGGTAAAAAGCTAGAAATGAGGTCATTTCTTTATCGTCCATATACATTATACCCACATCATAATTGAATTTTATTGGCTTTTCTCGGTGAACTTAATACTACTCAAAGAAGGAGGGAGTAACGAAAGTAATGAAAGAAACGGTGGATAGAATCGCAAGTGTGCGACGAGAGAAATTGATTAGAAGTTGAAAATTAACAGAGGGCCATAATTGAACAACACAATCACAACGACGACCCCTTTGCCTAACGTTCTCGTGTTGAACGGCTAGGTACTAGTAGTTTGATGATGACTACTAGCCCTAGACAGGCAAAAAGATCGTGGTTGTGATCTGTTAAATGTTGTTCGGCTTTGCTTTCGGTTCTATCGATCTGTGACACTTGTTCAGAGATTCATATCGAGCGAACGTTACTTATTTGATTTTCGCGCTTTCATCTCGTATGCTCCTATTGTGTTCAATTATGGCCCTCTGTTAATTTTCAACTTCTAATCAATTTCTCTCGTCGCACACTTACGATTCTATCCACCGTTTCTTTCATTACTTTCGTTACTCCCTCCTTCTTTGAGTAGTATTGAGTTCACCGAGAAAAGCCAATAAAATTCAATTATGATAAAGTCATGCGGTGATTAAACCTAGAAAGTAAAATACATTATACCCACATGCACCCAATAGTTGACACCCAAGACACACCGATAGGTGGGGGATCAAATCGTTTGATTTGAACCCCTGGCTGGTGGCAATGCGATGTGACATGGTGGGTCTCTCTGTGTTCACATCAACGTAGAAGGGTACTTACAACATTGCTCCAATCGTTCGGTTTTGTTCTCTTTACTTTTATCTTCGTTGTCGGTTACATCGGCACAGACTGGGTTGGCAAGGTACACGTTGCATGGGACAATCGGCAAGACGACGATGCGACGGTGTAAGTAATGTGTAAATAATGCATTTACAACTATATCACTTCCATTTGCTCCGGAAGCACACATTGCGGGGTATATTGACTTCGTTGAGTTTTTTTTTCTACCACGGGGAGACTCACCTACGGAAGAGTGGAGAAAAGTGTTCGCAATTACTTTTAAGTGGTTTACTATTTCATAATTACAGTTCCTCGTTGGAAGGAAGTAAGGTGATGTGAACTCTTGGATCAAGTTCTTAAAACGAATAGAAATTTTAAAGCACCAGATTCACACACCATAACGTGGAGGAAAGTTCTTCCACCAGCTAGAGTTTTATATGCAAAGTTGAGCGTGCCAGGCCGCGTTGTTCCCTTCAATTTCAGGCATTCTTTACGGCCAACAACAGGTTCGCGCCATTATCGAATATCGCACCGCACGCAGCCGGCAGCGAAAAACAACCGTAAAGTATAGTGCAGGCAGAGGTAATCTTCAGCGCGAAAATAGCTAGCCTCGTAGCCTCAAATTATTAATTTGGTGCTCATATCGTTTACCACCTACTACTATTACCTCAGCCAAAGCCAGTGCGAGGGCTGACTGCTTTCACGCGCTGCCTTGGCGCAACAGCAGCGGGCCATCATCATCGTCGCATCGCGTCGCACCGTATGGAAAGTAGGATTCCTTCGTGGCCCATCACATCTACTGCGGCGACGACGACGACGACGGAGTGTGCAATTCATGTGTAAAGTGTTTCTTGCTGCTGGCAACCGGCACGATACCATCTTCGGTGAACTTTTTTTTTCGTAAGGAGGAAGTAAGTGTATGGTTGAGCACTTTACTCGACTTAAAGTGTTGAGGAACGTGAGATGAAAGAGTGAATGTACCTAGAGCTACAAAGTGTAAACGGAATAGTGCCTTTTTCTAACCATCAGTTTCTATGTCCTGATGGTGTGGCGGTAATGATTATGATATTGTAAATGGGGGCATGCATGGCCAGCCGGTTGCTGAAAATGATAGGAAGAGTACATGAAGTCGAATTAGATGCAACAATGTCAGAAGATATATAAAATTCATTCCATAAATATTTGTGATACACGTTATTTATAGAAAAATAGGAAAATATGTCGAAATAATAGTGCAATCCTTACATTGATCACCGTCTACTGCTCCAAATTGCAATTGTTGACAACCACTACCTCAGTTTTTCTCAGTTTTGTGGTGAGCCAATTCCAATTTTTGGATCCCACTTCTCCACAATTGCGATTGAGTGAGCAGCAGTCAATTCCACTTCTTCGATGGACTCGCCGTAGACCTCCAGCGATATGTATTCAGCGAAGCTGACGATTGCCACTCCCACCGGGAACTTTAACTTCACCCAAGCAACACGACTTGTTTCAAAGCCAGTAACAGCAACCTTAGTGCAATTTATTCACTGTCCGTATTACGGACGACAGAACACAATTGCTTCTTCTTTGAAACCCAAAAAGCGCAGATTCTGAATCGTTATGCAACTTGAGTTAGAGGAAATGATAAAAAATGGAGAAAATATTTTGTCCAGACTCGAACCATGGACACCAGGAGTATTAACTACTCACCTTACATGCTACACCAAACGCTCTGTGAGAAAAGTGCTGCTCAACACACCATAAAAGCTACTTAAGTGACTTGTTACTTCATTGCTCCTTCTATGTCACAAGTTAGAGAACTGTCAAAATGAAAAGACACGCAAGTTTTTCGCAACGCATTTGGAACATAATCTGAACAAACAAACCAGAGTTAGATGTTGCATGACTGTAACATAGCACATTAAATGCAAGCCAACTGGTTTATCACTTGTGAGAAATATGTAAGCTCCGCCTCCACCAATCAATGTCAAACACGAGGTATTTGGCGATTTCTATGAAACAAAGCCGAAATTTTACGAAATTCGGAGTTTAAATGCAACTCAGTTGACAAGATGGAAGTTGCATGTGCTTTCAGTGCAACTCAATAAGACCACAGCATAGAAAGCCACATTTTGGATGATGTTGCAGGTGCTGCTTAGGCAACACCTTATCGTACATGACATTCCATAACACCGGTCCCAGAATGAAACCTTGCGAGACTTCTGAGTTCATATGAAAACACTTCCGACCCTCCTCTGCGTCGTAAACTAGTACTCGATTCTGGAAGTAACTTCCGAGAATATTGTACAGATATCCGAGATTCCGAGAATATTGTACAGATATCCGAGATTCCGAGAATATTGTACAGATATTCGGGTATCGGCAATAGCCGCCCAACTGGTGCTATTGAATGCGTTCCTTACATACAGAGTCACTACTGCACAGTAGCGAATTCCACTCCTCTTTCACTGGATCGCCATCTCAGCTGTCTTTGTAACCGACAGGATATAGCGTCTACGGTCGACCTCCCCTTCCTGAAGCTGAACTGGTTGCTCGAAAGACCTTTTACACCCTCGGTGTGCCTCAGCATTCTATTGAGGATGATTTTTTCGATCACTTTCCCCGCTGTATCGATCAAGCATATTGGTCTATATGGTCTATATCCGGGTGGTTTCCCCGCCTTTGGCGATTGAACATGGCTCTACCGCTTTCATACTCCCTTGCCCATGAATCTCTGCATAGTAGACCTGAACATCTCGTGAGCCCCTGAACTAGCTACTTTTAAGGCCAAGTTTGGAACTCTGTCCGGGCCAGGGGTCCTTTGGTATCCCCACAAGTTCCACATCGGTGACCCTCTCACCATCGCCAGCCTCAGTTCTCGGTTGTCCTACGAAAGGAGGCCAAGGACTAGGATAATGACGCGGGAAAAGTCAGTCGGTGATATTCTCCAACATCTCTGGAAATTACTGTGCAGGATCCATTACACCCCTAGTTTAGGCCATCACGATCCTGTTGGCATCACCCCACGGATTCGCATTGGCACTCTAACAGAGACCCTTGAAGTAGGCTCTTTAGCTTGCGCATATCTCAGTCTTCAGTGCGACTTTAGCAGCGACGAACACTGCCCCGTCGTTCATTTCATTCAATCCGTGCTCACTGTATCCGTCGCCTAAACCGTAGACAGGCGCGGCGCAGGTTCGCAATCGCGTCGGTCCACCAGTAAGCTGTTTGTGTCCCATTTCTAGGGTGGACCGCTACCAGCTCGTCGCCATCTAAACCAAGTAGGTTTCGATCACGGCGGAGCGTCTCCATAAGTACCCCTTTGTCGAAGTATGATGTCTTCCACTTGCGAAGGGCTGGGCCTTGGCCTAGCCGCTTCTTCCTTTACCCGCTGCCTGCTGTTGTTGTAGTGGATACTGGTAGACGATCGCTGTGAATGTAGCTGTTGTCTACTCTCCAGTTCGAACAATTTGTTAGAACAGGACTACAAAAAGTACCGTCAATAATCGACTAAGCACTAAAGGTACTCTTCTTCTTCTTCGTCTTCTTTATGGTTCTGCGACCCCACTGAGACTTGGCCTGCCTCGTTTCAACTTAGTGTTCTTTGAGCACTTCCACAGCTAATAATTGAAGGGCTTTTTTTGCCTGTCATTGCATGAATTTTTACATTGTGAGGCAATGTACAATGATACACTATGCCTAAATAGTCGAGAAAATTTTTACGACAGGAACGGGAATCGAACCCGCCATCTCCGGATTGTCGATTAGCCTTAACCACTGGACTAACTGTAGAAACTAATGGTATTCTTGGTACCGACATCAACCAGGTCGACATCTAGTATGGCCAGTAGTATGGGACAAACATCGAATCCTCGCTCCAGTCGACTTTTTTGAATCCATTTAGGTCCCATATGAACTGTACAAAATTTCAGCGCAATCGGTGAAACTATAATTTAGCGCAAGCAGTTCAAAGTTTTCATAGGATTTACTATGGGAAAAGTTACACTTTCAGATAAAAAATTCCAGAGTTCGCCCCTTGTCCCCTTAATTCAAATCGATCAATGCTTCTTGTAGAAAAATCATTTATGAAACTTTCCTTCGAACACCGCAAAACGATTGGATGCTTGTGGAAAAAGTTATAGATTTTACCGATTAGTGATCGAACGAACGGCTTTTTGTTTTGTTTTATTAGCAGCACTGTAGCTGCTCCCTTGGCTGCTGCTGTTTCTGGGGGTGGTGATGCCTCCCGCCACCCCATGCAACAACGGCAGCTGCAGTGCTGCTGATAAAACAAAACAAAAAGCCGTTCGTTGGATTACTAATCGGTAATAAATCAATAACTTTTTCCACAAGCATCCAATCGTTTTGCGGTCTTCGAAGGAAAGTTTCGTAAATGTTATTTCTACAAGAAGCATTGATCGATTTGAATTAAGGAGACAAAGGGCGACCTCTGGGATTTTTTGTTTGAAAGTGTAACTTTTCCCATAGTAAATCCTATGCAAACTTTGAACCGCTTGCGCTAAATTATAGTTTCACCGATTGCGCTGAAATTTTGTACAGTTCATATGGAGCCTAAATGGGATCTAAAAAGTCGACTGGAGCGAGGATTTATTTTTTTCATACAAGCGTGTCCCACACTAATGGCCAGTGTCTCTAGCAGAATCTGACCCCGCTGGTTCGTGAAACGGCTTCCCCATTTCACGGCCCATGCATTAAAGTTACCTGTTATTACCACCGGCCTTTACCCTGTGAACACGGTCGTCCGCCATACAGTCCAGCATCTCCTGTTCTCTTCGATTCAGGACGATTCATCTTTCCCATCTTTCCGGGACGCCTGGTTGGGGTCCAACTTGCCAGCTTGACTACCGACCATCGGGGTTAACAGCCACCAGGCCTTGCAGGCACCGCCTGGTAGATCCTCACCAGATGGCTGCCTCACACGCTTCTGTGATTGCTTGTCTTAAGCAATAGCATCTGCTACACCTTTGGGGCTACCCGCGAAAGCCTGGTCCCCACCATTGACCTCCAAAGTTTAAAAAGGACCTGCTTGAGATTCTTTCATATTAGACCTCGTGGACGCAAAGTCAATGATGGAGTTAGCTACCTCCATCACGATTCTTGCTAATGGACCTCGTTTAGGACGCTTCGTCCAAACCTCACCCGCATCTGTCTGAACTGCTCGATCGACCACCGAGGAAGCGTATAATAGCTAGAGAAGGAAACCCCGTTTACTTTGGCGAAGCCCTCGTAAGTAGTAAACACCAACTCTTAGACTGGGATGTTCCCCGTTGTCTATATCGTCACCATTTCGGATCCATCTGCGACCCAATTGCCATTACCAACGGGTACTCGATATGGATCCGATACGATGCATCGTATGGTTATATCCGTCCCCTACTCAGCGACTGCCTGACATAGCAGTTGCTGGGCTGCGTCACCTTGTCAGCTTTTCAGAAGACCGGTCACCTTGAATCCTTCGTAGGGTGCATACTGTTCGCAGATTTTCCGGAACAAATCGATCACTTGAAATGGATTTTGCAGCCTTGTAACTTAGGGCCTTCATCTTCACATCGCCTACAAAGATTGCTCTTGTGTCCTGGTTCTAAGCATGTTTTGAAGCAAGCCTCTAATGGCTCTTGTATTGTCAGTAGGCATACCGATCAGCCCACCCAGAGCTTTGCTACTTTAACGGACTTGTTAGCGTCCCCAAAAGGTACAAAGACCACTTGTGCCTCTGCCGAGTCCTATCGTAGTAGAACGGCACCTGCACCTCGCACTGGTACCACTGTTCCGTGACGAGCTCTTCCGTGTCCGTGATCTCATCTAGGTTTTCATCTTTCAGAGTCGCTACAGCTGTGATCTATTCCGCCTGAGATTCATCAGACATTTTTCCGGTACGAGTATATGTCAAATACTGCGTACATCAGCTCCAAGATCCGTGAGTTTATCATCGTTCTTCATCGCTTTCATGATTTGTGAGAACATACTTAGACTCGTCTGTCTTGATGACGAGGGTATTTCCATTTTCATGCATGGCACCTGCTTCTCCAACTCCTTTTCCTTTTTTCCTTTTCCTTTTCCTTTTCCTTTTCCTTTTCCTTTTCCTTTTCCTTTTCCTTTTCCTTTTCCTTTTCCTTTTTCTTTTTCTTTTTTCTTTTCTCTTTTCCTTCTCCTTCTTCTTCTCCTGCTCCTTATCCTTTTCATCTTCCTTCTTCCTCTCCCTTATCCGCCCTAACCTGTGTTGGCTGTGGTTGCAACTCCCTGCTCCATTCATCCCTGGAAGGGGGCTGACTCTTTTAGGCCCACCCTGCCGTTCTTCTGCAACGTGACATAAGCGACATCGACAATGTTGGTATAAGTTTGGATATTAATCATATTATTCATCAAACTATTGATCGTTCACTTTTTGTTCTTCCAAAGCTGCTAGATTACCACTAGATCTTGCATCCTTATACAGGGGATAGACAAAATGATCGGGACAGGCAAAATTTTCACTTCTCAAAAAATGTTCAACTAGCTTTAACTTTTCGAAAAGTGCATCGAATATTCTTAAATTTTTACTGTAAGTTCATCAACTAGTTGTGTATCACTGGTCAAATTTAGGAAAGATCGGGCCGAAGTAATAAAGATGCTTGAAAAAGGTAAAATTATCCGATAGCCAATTTTGAGCTATTATATCTCCAGATTTAATGAACCGATTGCAATAAAATTTTGATCATTTATGACTTATATAATGAACTCTAAAAAACATTTGACTTGACTTAAAGTTTTCAACAAGAGAAAAAGTTATAGCGATTTAATTTTTTTCACGATTTTTTTAGCAAATTGGTCTATTTTTAACATGTTTTCCATTACTTTTTCAACTTGATGGCGGCTATGTTGTTACTTTCCTTAAAAACACATTTATATATAAGTCAATTAGAGGGAAAATAAATGAACTATGATTTGCATCTTGAATTTTGAAAAGATGTTGAAGTTTTGGATAATTTGTTGTTTTATTAGAAAAATAATCTAATCGTAATAATTTTCTTCCGTGTTAAGAATTTTAAGTAAAGTCAACGGTTTTTCATAGCTCATTATAAAAGTCATAAATGGTCAAAATTTCATTGCATTCGATTCATTGAATCCGGAGATATAACAGCTCAAAGTTGGCTATCGGATAATTTCACCTTTTCCAAGAATCTTTATAACTTCGTGGATAATTGCCCGATCTGTCTCAATTTTTGACCACTAATACACAACTTGTTGATGAACTCACAGTAAAAAAATTAGAATATTCGATGCACTTTTCGAAAAGTTACAGCTAGTTGAACATTTTTTTGAAAAGTGAAAATTTTACCTATCCCGATCATTTTGTCTATCCCCTGTATGTCAGGCATATACAGTGTTAATATTGCACCAGATATATACCAAAATACGTCGAAATTTAGAATGGCACTTACGTCACTTGCAGAATTACTGCTGCACCTTTCCCAGGTTTCCGGGACGCCTGATCGGGGACCGATGTACTAGTGTTATTTCCCTTCATCTTCTGGGCTAATACTTCCCTCTTTAACAAGCTTTTTTGTATACCTAATATAGTATCACACTTTCTCAGACCCCCATCCCCCCTAAACGTTGGACGTCATATTTGAATGACCCCTAAGCGATCGCACTTCTCTTCTTTCTGCTCTCCTTAAAGAAGACCTGGGGGTGGAAGCTCAGGTAAAATATTATCTCCTGGGCGCCCATTAAAAACACCACCACCGGCGAAGCCTGGCGCTTGAGCCTAGCTATTTAGCACTGTAGTTGGAGGAATTGCCAATGCAGAACCCGTAGCTTCCGGGAAGGTAAGCCCAGCTCCCTGGGTTAGTGGGTTGGTGTCAGGCCCTGCGAGCCAGTCGTAAAAAAAGACAAGCACCGAAAAATCAACAAGAGAAGAATGCGAACCGATACCAATGGCGGCGACCACAGCGACGAAATTATCGACGTCAGGACCTATCGTGGTGCTAATATCGACTCTGGTCACTACCTGGTGATGATTAAACTGAACCCAAAACTCTCAGTTATTAACAATGTACAGTACCGGCGGCCGCCCTGGTACGATCTGAAGCTACTGAAGCAACCGGATGTCGCCACCGCATACGTGGAGAATTTCGAGGCAGCGTTGCCGGACGAGGGTGTGTTTGATGTGGCCCCTCTAGAGGATTGCTGGAGTACAGTCAAAGCAGCCATCAACAACGCAGCCGAGAGCACTATCGGGTACGTAGAACGGAGTCGACGAAACGATTGGTTCGACGAGGAGTGCAGAGCGGTTCTGGAAGAGAAGGATGCAGTGCGGGCGGTAATGCTGCAGCATGGAACCCGTCAGAATGTGGAGCGATACAGACAGAAGCGGAAGCAGCAGACCCGTCTCTTCCGGGAGAAAAAGCGCCACCTGGAAGAAGCGAAGTGCGAGGAAATGGAACTGCTGTGCCGTTCACAAGAAACACGTAAGTTCTACCAGAAGCTCAACGCATCCCGCAAAGGCTACGTGCCGCAAGCCGAAATCTGCAGGGATAAGGACTGGAGCCTCCTGACGGACAAACGTGAGGTGATAGAAATGTGGAAGCAGCACTTCGATGAGCACCTGAATGGCGAAGAGAATGTAAGCACGGAGGAAATGACTATGTTGGTGCAGCAGAGGACGAGAACGAACCAACTTCCACGCTGAGGGAAGTTAAGGATGCCATCTACCAGCTCAAAAACAACAAAGCGGCTGGTAAGGACGGTATCGCAGCAGAACTCAACAAGATGGGCCCGGAAAAGTTGGCCACCTGTATGCACCAGTTAAAAGTCAAGATCCGGGAAACCGAACAGCTACCGGTGGAGAGGAAGGAAGGGATAATCTGTCCCATCCTCAAGAAAGGCGACAAGTTAATGTGTGAGATCTTTCGAGCGATCACCATTTTGAATGCCGCCTACAAAGTGCTATCCCAGATCATCTTCCGTCGTCTTTCACCTAAAGTTAATGAGTTCGTGGGAAGTTACCGGTTTCATCAACGGCCGGTCAACAACGGACCAGATCATTACCGTACGGCAAATCCTCCAGAAATCCCGTTAATACCAGGTCCCAACGCACCACCTGTTCATCGACTTCAAGGCGGCATACGACAGTATCGACCGCACAGAGCTATGGAAAACCACGGACGAGAACAGCTTCCCCGGGAAGCTTACCAGATTTATAAGAGCAACAATGGACGGTGTGCAGAACAGCGTAAGGGTCGGACTGGTGGTGAATGCGGCTAAGACAAAGTAAATGCTGGTAGGTGGGACTGAGCGAGACAGGACAAGCCTTGGCAGCAATGTTACGATAGACGGGGATACTTTCGAGGTGGTAGAAGAATTCGTCCTTGCTATCGGCTGACAACAACGTGAGCCGTGAAATACGAAGGCGCATCATCAGTGGAAGTTGTGCCTACTATGGGCTCCAGATGAAACAGCGGTCAAAAAGATTCACCCCCACACTAAATGTACCATGTACGAGACGCTAATAATACCGGTGGTTCTCTACGGGCACGAGACATGGACGATCTTTGGCCGCGTGCAGGAGAACGGTGTGTGGTGGAAAAGGATGAACCACGAGCTCGCTGCACTCTACAGTGAACCCAACATCCTGAAAGTGGCTAAAGCTGGACGGATACGGTGGGCAGGGCATGTTGCAAGAATGCCGGACAACAACTTTGCAAAGTTAGTGTTTGCTAACCATCCGGTTGGTACAAGAAGGCGTAGAGCACAGAGAGCACGATGGGCGGACCAGGTGGAGCGTGATCTGGCGAGCGTTGGGCGTGACCGACGTTGGAGAGCTGCAGCTGCAAATGGAGTATTATGGCGGCATATTGTTGATTCAGTATTATCATGAATTTGATGTTAACTAAATAAATGAAAAATGAAAGAAGACCTAGCTAACCCATTCCTCACGAAGGGGCTAACCTGATTGCGCTGATATGGAATCCAACGGGCGGCACGGGAAAAAAGATTCACCACGCATTGGCCATGCATTATCGCGGTATGATATAAACTAACAAAACTATGAGAGATTCCCAGGCGATTGTGCGATATTTGCCAGAAAACCATTCGCCAGAATGCCACTGGCCAGAATGACATTTGCCAGAAAATACCATTTCCCAGAAAACCGTTTGCCAGAAAGAACCATTTCCCAGAAAACTACTTGCCAGAATGTACCATTCTCCAGAAAGTACCATTTCCCAGAAATTTTCCGAAGTTCTCAATCCAGAAGTGGTCGCAATCTAATGATAATTTAAAGCATTCTTATTGAAAAAATAAATCGTGTTTTTTATTTGTTTTGGACCGATTAGCCCACAATAACGATTGTAAAAATGTAAAATTTTAATTTTGTTCAGATTTATATGCGAAAGTTAAATAAATTATTGGAACTGATGTAAGAGCAAACATTAAATAGTTTTAGAGTAACTTTTAAAGAAAAGCCTATAGTTTGAAGAAGGGCAAATCACTCTGAAACAATAAATTGATGTGAACTCAAACCTTTCAAACTTTACAATACATTAAATCTCTTACGTTATTTAATATTTTATTGCGAACAACAGCTAGAACATTTCCACAAATTTGTTTTGTGGACAAGTTGATCAGGATGTGGATCCAATTGATCAAATATTATTTTGATGGAATTTGATCAATAGAAGGATTTTCCTTTCTTCAACACGTAGGATGTTCTTTCCAGCTTTTACTGATATGGAATTTTTGGTTTAACTAACATTTTTCAAAGATTCCCTTCTTTCAATTGAAAGTAATTTTAAAGCTTATTTTTGACAATAAAAATAACATGATCACTTTAAATAATAATGTTGGTGCCAAACAGCAAAATTACCCGGAATTGTTGATCACACACTAAAGTCAATCGAATACCATACACAAAAATCTTATAGAAGCAACAAGTAAAATACACAGAAATAATAACTTAAGTGACGGTTTTACCTATACCATTAGCCTGACTGTCACTGCCCGAAAGCCAGTACCCCCAATATCACAAGCTTGAATGTACCATTAGGCAGAATATATGGCCTAAAAAGCTTGTTCTTGAGGAAATTGATTCTAATATTTCCAGCAGTTTATTCCTTCTTTTAATCATCTGCTGTTCTTTCTAGATGAACTTCTTAGTTTATGTGCGCCATTTCTAACCAATATATTCCCTTATCACGGTGATTGTAACATGTGAGCTTAACATATTTGGGCTTATCTAATGGCACTCCGGCCACTGTTATAGAATCTTACTATCAATGGTGTAAGGGCATTCGGCTGAAGGCCATTGGGTCGAATGTCATTGAGTCAAAAAGTTATTTTGCCGAATGGCCATTTTTTTTTGTTTTCTTCTTTTATCCTGTCAAAACAATTGTTGAAGTTAGAGCTACTGAATTTTACCCATGAATCTTTCCTTCTTTTAAATATAGGAACAATATACGGGTTTAAGATCTGTTATTTTTTTTCAATAATTTAACTATTTGTTCCGCAATATCAATATTGCTTTACGATTCTAACATAATCAACAATTTATGCCAAAAACTAGACTAGATGAAACTAGAAAGAACAGCCTGTGTTCAGAAGAAGGAAAAATTCACTATTTGAACTAGAGAGAATAGTTTCATTGTAGAAAAATAGTTTTTTGCACCGAAACCGTTGATGTTCAACTAGTGAATTTTGCCTTCTTTTGAACATAGGCTGTTCTTTCTAGTTTTATCGTAAGACTAGTTTTTGGCATAAATTGTTGATTGCAGTAAAACAATAAGGCAATATTAATATTCTATAAGTATCAGCTAATTATTGGAAAACCGAACAAATTTAAGAAACCGTTCCAATTCCTGTTCCATAATCACTGAATTGCGATTCGTGATCACCATTCTACTTATTGAACATTTGGCCTAATGGACTTCGGTCAGCAGTATTTTGACCATACCAGATATTTGTGGACATATGCACTTATAGCCTAGTTACATCGAAGTCTCGCGCTTAGTATCATACAGGCGTATCTGCTATGATCGATTTCTCTTCAAGAACTACCGGTGAATCATTTCCTGTTGTTTTCGTTGTTCTAGCCCTAGTCGTCCTTTCTCGGAACAAACCAAGAGATCATCCTAGCAGTGAAAATGTTGAATTATTGTAAACGATTGAAACTTATGACATTTTTTTATGTAAATGGACTGAATTATATCCACCAAATTCTCACAATCACATCTTTAGTTTTAATTAATTCTTAGAAAACGGAGAAAATTTCTATTTGCCCGAAAGTACCATTTGCCAGAATGTACCAATCCCCAGAACTTAATATTTAATATTAAATTCTGGGGATTGGTACATTCTGGCAAATGGTACTTTCGGGCAAATAGTATTCTGGCAAATGGTACTTTCTGGCAAATGGTTTTCTGGCGTTTGTCATTCTGGCGAATGGTTTTCTGGCGAACGGTTTTCTGGCAAATATCGCACAATCTTCCCAGGCTCCATTAATGATCGAACATTTTTTCAACCCCTGGATCATTAATTACTCGGCACCGGTCGCTTAACACCTTGACTTGGGGTTACCCTGTTCGGCGGACTCTTATCACCTAAAAATGTGATCCGTAGTGCTATTCTATGCCGGCAATTTACACAGCACAGATGCTTGAGTCTAGCTTCTGTTGGTTATATGGCCATAAAACCCGTATGCTTTCAAAAATAAAAAATCAAACGTCATCAATGGGAAAATATGTACGGAGCCGCAGGATCATTCTGATAATGTAGCATGAAATGTAGAAAAGTTCAATATTTTGCTTCGTTGCTCGATCAATGCGTTTCCCCAACAAGAGCCCTGCACGCCTTAACAACTCGAATAAACAAGATTGAAATTAGCCTTATCTGAACAGCTCAATCGTTTATGATGCACCTATAGAATTGCGCGAAAATATGTTCGACCAGTGCCACAATCAACCACTCAAATTTCTCTCAGTGCACCCGGTGCAGATTCTTGGGATCGCATTCTCCCATACTCCACCGATAGGTACCAACCTACATACACGAGGCACCTCGACTGCAGGCCAAAAGGGCTAAATCACATCCAGCTCCAACATCTTTATTGAGCGAGCTTCGAACAAAAATTACACACCGCTCATAACCATGCGTGATTTACGGATTTATAGCCCGTGCATGTGTTTATTGCATCCTTGGTGTGCAATTTGCATTTCATCGTCATCGACGTGGTGCTCGTTTGGCTATGGTTGGTGCATGTTGTTAAAGGAATCAGTATAAAATGTACCGCTGGAGTCACCAAAAACTCAAGGTAAAATTTAAGTATACATTTATAAGATTTGACATCTGATTTTTCAAAAATGCATTTTTTTTTTTTAACATTAAGTTATAATAAAAACGAATAAGTCAATGAAATAAGAGTTGTATGTTCCGTCGTTTCTGAAACAGAGCCTTTCCCAATGGGGCGCATTTTACCACAATGCTTCAAGTTCGAAAAATTGCTCGGGATGATTACGTTGGAGCGCAAGTTGGCCCCAATCGAAGCAGCACGGAGCGCCGTGTGATGAGGTCTTTTTCAGCTAATAGAATTTAACGCCATCCGATTGAATCGTCGACCACATTCTCTGGGTCCTCTCGCCTTACCCCATCGAATGTAGAAAGTGGAAGAAATTTTAGTCCCACGGCTGTTTGGCGCTCAGATCTTGCCGAGGAAATTACGAGCCAAAAGAGCGAAAAGCTGCGTCGTCGTCGGACGCCCTAGCAGCAAGTATTTTATGAATTTGTTGGCACTTATCTCTTCGTGTACACATTACTGGCTGTGCTATGATCGTAATTTTCACACTGTTTATCATCGATGTTTAAATCTTGAAGGCAGAGAGAAAAACATAATACAATGATGCTTTTGGTATTCCGGCAGGCTAGGGTATTAGAAATATAAGTATTGGGAAGAATCTTGGAAAATTGAGTGGAAGTTAGTTTAGAGTTTATAAACTTCAGTCAAATGGTGTAGCATGTATTAGAAAAGCAAACTTGTTTCACTTCTCTTTGTTCTCCATTTTATTTATTTGGTATGAAATCAAATTCAAGATCAAGCTAAATCTACATTACGCCATAGTACACGGTTCGTGGCTGTCAATCTCCAAATTCGGTCACGCACAGCGCTCGCCAGACCTCTTTTTACCTAATCCATCCATCTTGCATACTGCCCTCTAAGTCTTCTTGTACTGTCCAGATCTCTTGCGAGCACTTGCTCTGCACGGTTGATTTCCGGCATCATTACAAAATGCCCTGCCCATCCTATCCATCCAGTCAAACATGCTCTTCTCCTGCATGTTATCTAAAAATGCGCTACACTTCGCACTATCGCTTGTTATCGCGAATCGAGGGAAAAGCGCGGACTGGCGGATTGACTCGGAGCAGGAAGATTTCCTGAAAAAAAATCCAGAGGAATTCTCAGAGGATTTCCTGAGAAAATCCCACAAGATTTCCTGAAGCAATTTCCCGAGGAATTTCAGAAGAATCCCCGGAGGAATTCCTGAAGGAATTCTTGAAAGAATTTCTGGGCGATTTTCTGGAAGATTTCCTGAAGAAATTTCCAAACCATTTCCTGGAGGATTTCCTGGAGAAATTCTTCACGGAATTCCTGGAGCAATTCCTAAAGAAGTTATCGGAGAAACTCATGGAGAGCTTCCTGGAGAAATTTACGGAGATTTTCCAGGATTGATTCCTGAGAAAATTCTCGGCGGTATCCTGGAAACGATTCCGGAGAAATTCCTGGAGAGATTTTCGGAATAATACCCGGTGGCATTCCTGGAAAAAAATCCCGGAAGAAGTCCTGGAGAAATTACCGAAGGAAATCCCGGAGGATTAACCAGAGGAATTCCTGATGGGAGTCCCAGAATTCCTGGAGGAAGTCCTAAAGGAATTTCCAGTGGATTTCCCAGAGAAACTTTGGAAGGAATTCCTGAAGAAATTCCTAGTGGAGCTTCTGGACAAATTCTCGGAGGACTTCCTGGAGGAATTCCTAGAGGAATTTCCCGGAGATCTTCCCGGAGAAATTTCAGAAGGAATTCCTTAAAACATTGCCAGAGTTATTCCTGGAAATTTCCGGAAGATTTCCTTAAGTAATCTGTAAAATTTCCGGAGGAAATCCTGGAAAAAAATCCGGAAAAACTCCTGAAAGAATTCCTAGAAAAAAAATCAGGAGAATTCCTGGAGAAATTACCGAAGGAATTCTTGAAGGAATGCTCGGAGGAACTTCTGATGGGAGTCCTAGAGGAAATCCTGGATAAATTACCAGAGAAATTCCCGGAAGAATTCCCGGATAAATTTCCGGTGGAACTCCTGGAGAAATCCATGAAGGAGTTTCTGGAGGAATCCTCTTAGGATTCCTGGTGGATTTCTTGGATGATTTCCCGGAGAAAATTCTGGAGGATGTCCTAGAGAAATTCCCAGAGAATTTCCTAAAGAAATTTCGGGAAGAAGTTCTGAGGAACTCCCAGTGGAATTCTTGGAGAAATTCCTGAAAGAATTCCCGGAAGAATTCCTGGAGAAATTCCCGAAAGAATTCATGTAGAAATTCCCACAGACATTCCCGGAAGGGAAACGAAAAGAAGCAATATTTTTGGGTGACAAAATATGTCTGGCGGGGGTAAAAGACGGCGTAAAAGTATTGCCTCTTGTACCACCATACTCGATTGCCTACTATCCTGCCAAATAGCTCTTAGCTTGCTGAACAACTATGATGAAATCAGAATACTTCTTGTTCATTAGAGTGTTCATACAAGAATTTTTTTATATAGACTGAACCCATCCAATAATATCAGAACCAAGAACACCAGATACGTCTTACTTGCACTTTTCAGATTTTGGAGAAAAAATAATTTGAACGTTTTGATTGCTGATGTAACCTAGCGTCAACCATTGCCGGATCGATCTCAACCTACCGAACAATTTTGCAAAAAAAAAACGCCATGCTTTTAGCTCATTAGAGTATCGAGATATTCGTGTTCAAATACTTTACACAAGGTGCCGCCTAGCGAATAATTCACGCATCAAAGACTCAACTTTTAGAAAGTTTTCAGCTTGCTGAAGAACTTTGTTGAAGACGGCATCATGCTATCTTATCAGGATTCTAAGATATACAAGTTTGAACATTTTTGACACTGGCGCCACCTAGCGGACGGTTCTCGAATCAAAGAAGTCATTGCCAGATAGTTCTTAGCCAGCTGAACATCTTTGCCGAATACGGCATGCTTCTACCTCATTAGGGTATCGAGATATACAGGGGATAGATAAAATGATCGGGACAGGCAAAATTTTCACTTTTCAAAAAATGTTCAAATAGCTGTAACTTTTTGAAAAGTGCATCGAAAAATCTGAAATTTTTACTGTAAGCTGATTTATTAGTTGTGTATCGATGGTCCAAATTTGGAAACGATCGGGCTATTCTGTACGAAGCTATAAAAATTCTAGGAAATGGTATAATTATCCGATAGCCAACTTGGACCGGATGCAATAAACCGAATGCAATGAAATTTTGACCATTTATGACTTACATAATGAAAAACGTTTGACTTAACTTGAAATTATTAACAAGAGACAAAGTTATAGCGATTTCATTTATTTTATGATTTTTCAGAAAATTGTACTATTTTTAATATGTATACCATTACTTTTTCAATTTATTACCGGTTATTTTGTTACTTTCCATCAAAACATATTTATAGACAAGTCAATTAAAGGGAACTTAGTTGAACTATAATTAGAATCTTGAATTTTGAAACGATGTTGAAGTTTTGGAAAATTTGGTGTTTTATTAGAAAAATAGTCTAATTGTTATAACTTTGTTCCGTGTGAACAATTTTAGGTTATGTCAAAAGTTTTTCAAAGCTCATCATATAAGTCATAAACGCTCCAAACTTCATTGTATTTGATTCATTGAATCCGGAGATATAACAGTTCAAAGTTAGCTATCGAAAATTTTTGATTTTTTCTAGAATCTTTATAGCTTCGTACAGAATAGTCCGATCTTTTCCAAAATTGAACCATAGATACACAACTAACTGATCAACTTACAGTAAACATTTCAGATTTTTCAATGCACTTTTCAAAAAGTTACAGCTATTTGAACATTTTTTGAAAAGTGAAAATTTTGCCTGTCCCGATTATTTTGTCTATCCCCTGTACGTGTTTGAATTTTTCAGACACAAAGCGTCACCTAGCGGATAAATCCCAAACCAAATACTTTACTATCGAATAATTCTGAGCTTGCTGGAGAACTTTTCCGAAGACAGCATCATTCTATCTCATCAGGTTTCTAAGATATGAGGGTTTGAACATTTGTGACACTGGCGCCGCCTAGCGGCCGAATCGCGAACCAAAATCGCCGTTGCCACTTAATTCTTAACGTGCTGAACAAGGATACTACACTTCGGGATCTTGAGGTATACGTTGTGCAAAGTATGTGATCAATTTTGGTACTCCAAGACAATCTGAAATAACTCCGGAACCATGTGGACCAGGCACCCATGTCCCCGGAAACTTCAACTAGAAGACTTTTTCGGGAAGTTGTTAAAATTTCATTAAAATCCGTCGAAAACATGAACGTTATGACCATTCTTGTGCTTTTCCAAAGGTGAAAAATGTACGTATAGCATGTTTGTTTTCCTAACATCAAGTGTAGTCTCGGATAGGCAAACTAACAAGAACTTCGTGCCATGAATTCTTATTAGCAAAACACATAATCCCAATTTGACAAACTGGATGTCACTAGTAAGGGTATGCGGTATGGAATTTTTTCAAGGCGAAACGAAACGAAACGAAATATAAAATTTCTGATATGATGCGGTACGAAACGAAACGAAATTCAAAAATGTTTCGTGAGATCGTTACGAAATCCGATTTCACTCGGTATTTTTCGAAACGAAACGATATTTTCGAAAAAGTTCCGCGGGATTTTGCAATTACATCAATTTTGTGCGAATTGATACTGCGTGTTTGCGGTGGCGCGAATAACATTTCTATAAAGATGCTCATACCCTAGCTTCTTTTGCTACCAGTGCCATTTATATTTTTTCAATTATTAGTGTCCATTTTTGTATAGTGGCAAGTCAGGTTTTTAGTTTTCGTATGTTTCGTACGATTATCCACCAACGCAACCGCGAAACCAAACCAAATGCGGTACACCAGATAGAGGTAGGCAAAAGTTTGCGCAACAAACTGTTATACATTTTTAAAACTAGGCGTCTAGGAAAAGAACTTTGTCAAATCCTATGTTTTGCGCAAAGCTTTTAGTAGCATACGAGGGACGGTGCAAGTTCATGTGAGTTTTTTTGTAAAAAAGTATTTCGTCAAATTTAAATGTACAATGTAATGTCTTAATAATAAATTAACAGATCCCCTGAGGAAGGCCGAGTCCAATGGCCGAAACTTCGGAATTAAACAAGTAGTACTTGTATTGATTTCACGCTAGACTGAAAAGCCACCCGAAAACAGTTCATTCTACAGTCGAACCTAATTCAAAAATAATTACACCAATAACCGAATAAGATTGCTCCATTGACTTAATAAGAGCAAACCAATAATGCTTTACATAATTGCGACTATGGTATAAGATGCTCTAATACCGATTGAAACCAGAAACAATGATATGGAAACATCAGCCAGATGTTTACCAATGAAGCTTTATTGAATAGCGTATCTTCTGGAGAAAGCCTAAAATTTAACCTAAAGTGTATAGATGATTTTATGTATCAGAAAATACCCAGTAAAACTCATATAGAAATGGAAAATAATACTTAAGAAATTTATGCGCACTCATTATATATAAAGGCATAGACAAACTTGAAGTTCGAAAAATAAAACACAATCATCTCGAGGTATTAGGCCAAAAATTCTACCAGATAGATCTGGACTATAGCGAACCTAGTGTAAGGGTTAAAGTGCATGACCTTTTCGCCGAGGACCTGGGATCAAATACCACTCCTAAAAGACTTGTAAAATGTGAGTCCATCGGGTCTCTCGATACGAGACGGCGGGTCCCAAAATCAAGTAACCTAGAGCTAAACAGTTGAAGAGAAAAAAAAATAAAAAAGATTTTTCAGAACTTATGTATTAATTGAAAAAAAAATCTCACCTGATATAATCAGCCCAGAGTATGTTGGTGAATAATATGATGAAATCCAGCTAACCAACGTTTTTTTTACCAAAATTTAGTATAAAAGTTGGCTGCGCCCACAGCGCTGGTAAAGTTTGTCATGCTCGTCTGACCTTTTGACATTTTTAATTTACTCCTGAAATTTGTCAAAAAATATTGGTATGAACTCCTACGATCACATACTTTCCACTTGAAATACTTCAAGAATTTCGTTATGAACTCCTACATCGATGTCTTCACCTGAACATATTTTAGAAATTTAACAATTAAAAAAACATGATTTAGGATTCCACTAAACTTAAATTCATCCATATATCGCCAAAGTACTCTTTTCAGTGTCTCCAAACTTTCTCATTTAAGTAGAGCTCTATGAAAAATAAAAAGACGAATAAAAATTTTACGGATTTTTTATCAGCAAAAGAAATAAGAGCCTAAACGTGTATAACGCGTCGTCATACAGATTTGGTGTAGAACTCATTCAAGAGCTCCGTTGGAAACATTTGCTAGTGTATCCCAAATTCTATATCCATACTCTGCTAAAAATTTCTGTTGGGAATCTAAACTGAAGACAGAAACTAAACTCGTGTTTTTTTACATTTGGTTCAGCAGAAAATTTAACCAAAATATTAAGTATGGTCCCGCATACAGCAAATGTTGGAAGCATACCTATTGAGCAAGATCTTGGTAGGTCCAAGATAAGAAGTACCGTGATTTCGGGTGAAATTGAACACTTTTTGTTCAACACTTTTTGTTTTGTGCAGTTTTTGGCGAAGAATTTTTGAATACTTATCGATATGGTTAAATTCAATACTTTAAAACAAATACGACCATGGTTTTCATCAGTCAAAGAGGTTGAAAATTCTACTGCTAATCATTTTATTACAAAAATATCATTTGAAATAAAAAAATCAAAAATGTCACTTTCGGGGTGAAATTGATCAGTCAGTGAAATGTTGTTGTAAGTGCTGAAAATATTGTTTTCACCTAAATTAACCACCCCAGAATGCGAAAAGCTACGCAAATTTTTTGCAAGTTTACTAAATTTCCATTTATTTATGTTTAAAGTTTAATAAATCTAAGAAACCCCCTAAAAGTATGCAATTTCCATACTAAATATGTTATAACTTCCAGAAAAGTACAATTTTATGCATAAATTTTAATATTTATAGAAATTTTGATGAAGAAATCGGGTTTACTTGGATGCTAGAAAAATTCATTCAAATATTCATTACATGTGCGATACAGCTAAGGTAACAAAAGTTTGAAAGTGTCTTTGAAGTCCGCCTAACACGCAGTTTCGGAAAATATTGAATTTTGTACAGAAATATGAGTCTAATTGACTGTTAAAACCAGGCTTGATAATCCTCCTCGAAATCAAAAGAGTTTTGCAACATTCTCTAGAGCGGTGTTTTGCTTTTGCCTCGTCGCGAGGGAGCGAACGAACCCCAAACAGAGAGGCAATAAAAACAGTGGACGTGAGAAACACAACAAAAAATTATGAGTGTTGGACGAACTCCTCGCTGCACGGCAAGCTCGCGCTCGCTGCTGTTGAGGATTTGCGTTGTGATTTCTGAGTTTTATTTTCACTCCTCAGAAAATCGCCGAAATCGCTTCCTCATTTTCTCGCGAGGGAGTTTCTGTCAAGCCTGGTTAAAACTAACTGTTAACTGTTGATCCAGATAATGAACATTGTTTACAAATTGTTTTAGATTTAAAGCGTTCTTTTTAACAAAGAGCCCTCACGTCGATCAATTTCACCCGTCACGGTATATACGAGATTTTTTCTGTCTTTATTATAGAACCTGGGAGTAGTTTGTCTCTCGCTTTTCTGTAACTTGAGATTAGCAAGATCTTCGATAGATGTTGTGGACATTTACACTATTTATTTGTTTTCGAAATTTCCCGAGCAGAAGGGAATAACAACAGCATAAGGAGCTGTGTTATTTTGGCAAAATAACTGAATAATAAAATCGATTATTTTTAAGTTATCACCATAACATATTGTGTTATAAACTTGTCTGTCATAAGCGGCAAAATAACAAATTCCATAACAATAAAATGTTCCCGGAAAACCATTTCAATAACTTGTTTTGTTAGTTTCAATAACAACTTAATAATAGTGAATTTGGAAAATATTTTAATAACAAATTTTGATATAAATATGTTATTGATAATAATCGGAGAGCAGAATTTGCTATGATATAAAACTCGTTACTAAATAATGTATAATACTTATTATATAAAATTATTCGCTTTGTCTCACAAGCCCGCCAATAACATGAGGTTCATCACCCTGAGTAAGAAATATTTTCAAATGATCGAAAAATACTATATTCAGCTTTAAATTCATTCCAAGAGATTACAAGTCGCAAGATAATCGAACTTTAGTAATTTCTATATTATCAAATACGACGAGCTTCGATATCCATCTGCAATTTATAAACTATTCTACTTTAATTGTTTTCGGAGCACGGTTTTGAAATCAACACGTGTACTTGAAAAAGTTTGATCGTCGATAGCAATTTGTGACTTTTGTTTTGTTTGTTTTTTTTTTCAGCATAGAAACTGAAGAATTTTTAGAATGCTCAACAGTTTTGCAGTAAATTTTTGGGATATTGGAAATATTGTACAGATGATTACAATTTTTCTGGAAACTTTGTTTTAATTCCTCCGATTTTTCCCTGGATTCAAGAATTATGTCGAATATTCCTCCTGGATTCTACAAGGATTCCTCTAAAAAAAATTTCTATAATTTCTCCTGAACTTTTTGATGATTCCTACAGGGCTTTCACCAGAATTTTTCGTATTTTTTTTTCGTAAAATTCCTCTATTTATTTCTCTAAGAATTCCGTCAAAAACTGCTTATCTTAAAATTAGTGCTTATCTTAAAATTATTTAAGAAATACTTAAAAGGAGTCGTTTAGAAATTTCCTTCTTAACTGAATACAAAAATTGAACAACACAAAGGGACAAATCATAATTGTCGAATTGTTGCTGTAATTTCAAAACTTGTTACTATCGGCTATTGCTGATAAGTGGATCAATACTACAACAATAACTAAACTTGTACTTCAACAAAACATGTTATTTAAATGTAAGTTAGTTAATGTATATCAATAGCTTGATTGTAACAAAATGAGATTGTCCAACAAAATTTATTATGTAAAAGCTATGCCTTGATAATTTAATAATAACAAAACAAGATATAAAAACAGGTTATGTGATTTCGTTGTTATTAACTTGCTATTCTCCTCTGCTCGGGTTATTAGACATTCCGCGGAATTCCGTTTGATTTCGTTAAAATCTATTTTCAGGAGACGAAATTTTTAGAATTTGGCGAAACGAAACGAAACTCAAAATCACAAATTTCGCCTATGTGAATTCCGTGGAATTCCGCGGAATTTCGTTTCGAGGTGTATTTGGCGAAATTATTCGATATACCGCATACCCTTACACTAGGGTTCGTTTTGGTAGATCTTTTACCGTAACGGAACCCGATAAGGTGCTCTACCTACGTTACGGGCTCCTTTAAAGATCTAGCATCTTAGAGGACCACTGCGGTGCACCGGTCTTATTAACGTTTTGTATATGGTGAATTTAGTGGGTGGGTATGTAAATCTTTTTAGACCGCAGCTTCTTCTGGAGCCCGTGGTAGGCCCAACTTCCGCTGATGATTTCCTCCATCACCTCGAAGGCATCCCCGTCTATCGTAACATCCTGTAACGGATCCGGTCATGTTCCGTTCCGCCTACCAGCATGTAGAATACCTACTGTAACCGTTCGTAAACTGTTCACGAGGAATTTTAAAAGCGCGGTGGCTTAAGCGCTACTCTCAAAGAGAGACCACCGGTCGTGTTTAATTTTGCCCGACTTTGCTAGAGACTTTCTCACTCAGGGACGGTTTTGAACGGTTCATGGAAATAACGGCAGAATTTCTTCGAAAACGCAAACTAAACTCCAACTCTTTCACAGGCTAGAAGAACTTATGGAAAACCGGAAGGGATGCTTACTCATACGAGCGAAAACGGAATCAAAACGTAACGGACTGTAGTGAGTATGTTTATTCAAAAAGTAATGTGAAACGTAACGGAATCGAACTAATTTTCAAACTTTAACTATTTATTTTAGCAACTTCATTCGTATTGGACGGGAAATTCGTAACGGAATGGAAAAAGAGCAAACATGGCCATGTAACTAAAAGCTCTTCACATACCTGCGCAGGTTTTGGTGTTGCGATGCTCGATGACGGGGTGGCGTAGCTCGACGACTCGACGAAGACGACTACCTCGATGTTCGACAATGGCGACAGCAGAATGGCGGCTGCCGACGAGTCCGTGCTGCGATTTGGCGCGCAACGTCGACAAAGGGACCCGTGTGCGGTATGGCCGAACTACCGGTGCGGAGGGAGTGGCGGCTGGACGGAAGCTTCCGATTGTTGGACGAACGAGAGAGCTTCGGCGGATGCCGAGCGATTCCCGGGATGGTCTTTCTCCGGTCAATAAAGGCGCAAACAGAGCCCAGCGACCCGGCTTCGCGTACTATGCTTCCAGCTATGACCGAGCGGGGAATGCCGCAACCTCTATCTTCCTAGATACGGACCGGGTTCGTGACGTGCAATTGGCGACACGCTGCTACGAACCGACTCTCGTGATTTCCGGCCCACGGGGTGTAACGGAAAAGGGCCTTACCGTCGGTGATTGGCGGCCGACGGGAATTCTTCGCTACGGAGATGATTGAGCGACTTCACTCGCGCCTCCGTTTGACTGCCTTCTGAAAGGCGGGCCTTTGCTGGGCACACGGGTCGGAAACGATAACGGACGAAACTGGCGGTTCAATCCGCCTACGAAATCCCGATTCGGCGAGGGATACCGCCGAACGACGACGAAAAAGCCAGCCGTACGAAAAAAGCGCTAGGCGCTACACGTCCAACAGGAATTAATGTTAATCATAAGCACTTTTAATTTAATAAGCAAAAAATTACCTTTTTTCGTAGTTCAATTCCTTCGACAAATAAATCAATTGCAGAAATCGCGAATTTGCGGACCTCGGTCCTATAAACACGAAAGAAATCACAAAGAAATACGTTTAACATCACTTATAACTTTTTAAAACTCACTCACTACTTTTACCTTTAAAATTCGAGAATAACTTTCACCAAAACCTCAACTAGACTTCAATTCACTTTAACTGACTTAAACTCAACTCAAACTCAAAAACTTGGTCTTGATACTTCGAATTAAATTCGCGCACTTCTGTCTTCCAGCCGATCTTGTAGCGAAATGATCGATTTGAAGCAGTCGTTGCGCTAAGAAACTGTGCCGCTTTTCAAAAGTCCCACTATTGAATTAGATGACTATTATTAAAAATCGCGCCAACATTTTCTGCATGGCGATTTTCATGCATGGCGACAAATTTGCAGTATGACTGTAATTCGCCAGAAAGTAGATACGCGCCATTCGCATTATGCTATAAAAGTTCAAATCACGAAAGCTTTTACAAACGCTACGACATATATCGGCATAAGTAACAGGGATGGACCAATTTTACGAACAAATAAAATATTTCTTTATCGTCAACATTAATACAACATGATGATGATGATGATGATGATTGTGTACCCACCATCAGCGCAAGGATTACCTATGGCTGCAGAGTCATACCGGAACGGAATGATCTACCTGATGGTTTGTTGTAGCAGGGTAAGCTAAATTCACTGGAGACCTTCGGAAAACAACATGATAATTGTTATCTCGTGACAAAGTCTGGCCACCCCACGAACATTTGCCCGGAAACCAGTTCATTTAACTTCCTTAGGCTACCCCTCCGAAATCCCCTTATATGTCATGTTCAAATATAAAAAGTAATAATAAGGAACGAACTCACCGGGTAATCCTGATCAGCTGGTTTTCTATGTTTGGCTTTGGTCTCAGCATGCAAACGGTCCAACCATATTAAATGTGCACTCGTTCACACCACTCGCTGATTCTCCGATCGTCCATCGAAGAATCCGAAAAAAAAAATACATAAGCGAGAATACCCGACGCACTGAAAAACAATCTCTTGGATACTAGCATTTCCGAACTCGGAATAACGACGAACACGAGCACCACGATGCGGGCAATGTGTTCTCTTGCCACCGAGCCATCGTCGATCGTTTACACAAAGTGCGAACAAAAACACAAAGAAAAATACGAAAACGCGGGAACGACGAAATGCGGTAAGTTTCAGCCTCCGTGCCCTGCTTGTCACTCATCGTCAACATTAATACAACAAAAATATAAATTACTTTTATTCTATTTATTTGTTTTATTTCATTAAATTTAACTAAAAAAACGCAAAACGTTACACTACCAGGTATTCACCACCATGAAAATTGTTCCCCTATTGTTGAGTCCGGCTCATCGCATCACACCTTCCAGAGCAATGTTAAAGACAACTAGTAATCGTATAAGATGTTGCATAAGATGATAAAGTGGAGGCCATATGCGTGCATGCCTCCGTTCAGGCGCATGTAAAATGAACGCATATCGCCTCCACTTTTCATCTTATTCAACACCTTATACGATCACTGGTTGACTGGGTAGATATGAGAGTCCGTCAGCTGCTTTTTAGTTTTGAGCTGATGAATGGCAATTAAATATGTACCATATCGAGTTTTCCTTTTATCCTATTACTATAATTTTTTTACGCGTTTATAAAAAAAAAAACAACTTTGCTGTTATCTTCTTAAAGCACGACTTTAAATTCAACATGTGATTATGCATGGGAAAATGTAGTAGTTATTGGAAGGTAATAACTTTTATTTCACTTCATAACAGAGTTATAACAGACATTTTACAGAATCAAAGATAAAAAAAAATAAACAAAGTTTCTCAAACGAATCCTGGCTTCCAACAATTTTGCACATCCTTATTTCTATCAATACTCAATCGATGATCAAGCATCGTATCAAAAAGCACAACAAAGTGATGACGAAGATATTCCATCCAACAGAGAGATCGAAACACACACTTGTGACTGACGGCCATCGCGCTTGCTTGCGGTGCACATTTAATTTTGTTATTATTACATTTATTCCACCCATTACGAACAAAGGCGTTAATGTTTGCGATTACACAAAATTACACCAGCAACGTTCTCCACTCTTCTGACCCGAACCCGAGATACCTATTCTCCTGTGCTGACTGGAAGCTTTGGTGGCGGCGGCGGCGGCGGCTATGGCGGCAGCAAGGTGTGCGCAAATCAAAATGTCAGAGGTTAAATGTATTCAACTCGTCTCACTCTGACTCTGACTCACAATCATCGCAAGGCAGCGCAACACTCGATAGTTGGCTGGATGTGGGTCTGTTCTAGGGTTAAACTGAGCCCTCCACGACACGATGCACACCGCGCTGTTCGAAACGAAGATGCGACGTACTGCGGACAGAGGTTTCCAATTATTACAACTCGCTAGTCGACAAGAGAAATTGGTGGATGGGGCAAAGATTCAGCTTGGGAGCCTCTGGGCCATTGTGGCGCATCTTGCAGTGTAAGTGTTATGTATGCATTCAGGCCGGGGTCTTCTGTTACACATTCGCTTGGGTCTCGTGAGCACACCGTGCAGTGGAGGGCGTCCGGCGGGCCTGTTGTTTTCTCCCACTATTCGTCTATTTGACGCTGTTGGTCAGGTGAGCTAAACACTTTAGACTTTAGCGTAGGGAAAAAGGGTGTGAATCGATATACGCGAACAAAATGAAAATTGATTGTGAAACATAAAGAAGGTAAATTGAAAATTGCATTTTCGTTTGGGTAAGGTTTGTCTATGGCCCCTGGCCATTAAAAGTGAGGGTGGGAAGGCGTAGGGTGTCCGAAGAAGCCCTATGCACATGGCTGCCGACCAGAGAGATGGTGATGGTCGCCTCTGCTGTCTGCCTTGGCCATGTCGATCAGGTCTCGTCGGTGATGTGACGGTCGGTGGCGTGTTTGGTCGAATGATAGCTAAATGTGAAACAGCCCCCCATTCGAATGGTCAATTATGGCTGTTGTAACGACGTGCATTGGTGCAGTGTGATAAGAATTCTAAGCCTTCGTAGCACTCGAATTCCCCCTTCACTGAAGCCCTAGGTACCGGGCGAAAGATGTATTGACCTCATTATGTTGGTACATCTGATTTCCGATCGACTTAATCATGGGAGCGAATATCTTGCGCAAAGTGCAACTTCTATGGTGTTTCAAGAGTGAATGGCAGACCATAACATTATGCACCCTTAGAATACATGGCTTTTCATCGGTAGTTCAATTGCAATTTATTCAGCATTTTCTTTGAGAATCCTTACCTAAGAAATTTCTGTGTGTAAAATAAATTGAAATTCACAAAAATTGGAAATTTTCAATGGAAATTTCTTTGATAATTTTCCAATAATTCCATTGTATATCTATATATATAAAAATGAGTTTGAAATCCCTTTGAGGCAACAAAACTCACAAACGGCCGAACCGATTAGGATGGTTCTTACACGGTTCGATTCGTTTTTATGGTGGCTGTGTTTATATGTACAAAAAGTTACGAAAATCAACTAGAAAAATAACAAAATTGAAAAAGAACTGATTTTATATGAGCTGGGAAGGAAATCAACACGACCGAAATGAAATCAATCTAGAGTGCGTTGCTGCGATGACCTCAACAGTTATCAAATCACCACAAGACGGCAAGACAAAGTTTGCCGGGACAGCTAGTTCATGATAAAATTGTTTACGAAATTTGTTTTGCAACGTTTTTGATGATTTTTTACTGGGATTCCGTCTGTGATTTCTTTGTGTTTTATTGAACTAATATATATTTTTTCAAAAACTGCTTTGACATTCGCTTTAGGGGGTTTCTTTGTTTTTTTTTTTGAAAAGCAGTATAGGAATTCCTTCAAAAATGTATTTGTGAATTGTTTTCTTATACAATTTATACAGCGAATGCTTCGGGAATGCTTCAGCAACTTCCTTATAAATTTGCACCGATTTTTCTTATTTCTTCTTCATATTAACTATTTTATTCGTGATTTATTTGTTAAGAATTCTTTCGCAATCCATTTGCAATACGATTTAGGAATGACTTTGGTAATTCTTTCGGATGAATCTCATACTATTCCTTTAGAAAATAAAGAACTCTCCAGTTGATATTGCAGAAGCAATTTTTGAAAAAAATTATTTCTGAAGGAATATACAAAGCAATTATTATTATTATTATTATTGTCTTTATTAATGAGGTTTTCAACCCTTGGTTGGTTCGCCTCAAAGTACAAAGCAATTGCGATTTTCAAAAGAATAGCCGAAGAAATCTGATAATAGAATTGCCATATAAATTTCCAAAGTAATGCTGTTAAGAACTATCCCACAAAAAATTCGAACAAATTTCGGATAAGCTGGCTGAGAAATTCCCAATGGCTTTACCGAGGAAGTTCCCATAGAAATGTCCGCATAAATTTTCAATGAAATTACCACAGGAATACCAATGAGACCTACCGGAGGAGTTTCTAAAGAAAAATCGGAAACAGCATTGGAATCTTTTAATTGTCAAACAAATTTAAAAAAATCTACAAAAATTCACAAAGAAATTTACGAAGAGATTGTCTAGAAAGATGTATAGGAATTGAAGAAAGAATTCACAGAATAATTTCATAAATTCTCTCAGCAAGGAATTTTAAAAGGGATTATCGAAAAATTGCCGACGGAATTCCAAAAGCATGCAGAATTCCAGATGATTTGCAGAAAATATGCCCAAAACATTGATAAGTGAATTAAAAAAAATACCGAAAAACTTCAAACAAATGTGTGAGGATATTTCCAGAAGCATTTTCGAATTAATTCTCAAAGGGATTGCTGGGTAATTCCAGAAATTAAAACAGCCAAAACAATTCAAAGAAAATTACCAAAAGAACTGTTAATGCAACAAAAAATTCTTGAGAAATTGCCAAATTTCATGGTTACTTCAAAATTATTTGTTTTTATGTTTTTTTTTTTTCAATTTCTTGAGAATTAAAAGCTGATTAAATTTCTTAAAAATGTCAAGTTTACTCCTAAAGGAATTTT